>NC_072793.1:82627199-82946995 GCF_028583425.1 Eublepharis macularius
GTCCAATTCTGGCCTACTTGCTATTGAAATGCTGCATTATAAAAAGAGAAAAAAGTAAAGAGAAGTCAAAAAAAAATCTAAGCATCGGAGGGTTAGATTAGCATCAGCTTTCCTGTGAAACAGAGAAGTATCTTCTTCCCAGTTTACAAGACTACAGGCTTCAAACAGCTTTCCCTTCCAACCTTTTGACCACAGCCCTGCATAAAACAGAAGGGAAAGGCCCACAGAGTAAAAACAGAGAGTCCAGCTCAGATCTCCAATGAGTAGATCTTTCCAGCCAATAACAAAGTATGATCAGATCTTGCAGACCGCCCATTACTGCACTGCGGTCTGTCTACTGGGCTACAGTCCAGCAAGAGAGTAAGCATTTCATCTTCAGCAAGTATGCTACAGACAAAGGAGCGTGCAGGTCTCCAAGAGCAGCTTTACACATTAGTTTTAACATCTGCTATGCAAATATTTTACATAATGATGATGATGATGAATACTTAGTGTATAGATAGTACTTTCAGGGCTCAAAGTACTTCACATACATTTTTTGCATTAATCCTTAAAACAGCTCTGTAAAATAGGCTGTTTTATTATACCTACGTTGCAGATCATGAACCAAGGCTGAAAGTGGCTTGCCTAAGGCTATCTAGTGAACTTGTGGCAGAGGCGAGATTTGAACTGGGAACCTCCAAGATCAGAGCTCATATGGTGTCAGCAAGGATTACAAATAATTCTGTGCACACAACCAATGTGCACTTAACATTGCTCATATTATACAAGTTCACACCACACACCAACTACACACACATGTGCAGTGGCACATTTGCCACCATGTCATGTGTGCATAGCTATCCTTATCCTCTGGTTTCAACACAGCTTAGCGTACAGACCAAAAGGATGTAGTGGTTAACTGAATTTATCTGTTCTGGTGCAACACAATCTTGGGCCGTTTTCACACGGCCAAATATAGCGCAAATTTTGCAGAATGAATCGCTTACCTGCGATCCGCCACTTTGCGCCTCATCACACCTTGTCATGCTCACAGCAGTTCACACTGAGTGTGACAGAGCTGTTGCTTGCTACTTGCTACTTGCTAGCCTTTGGGTAGAGAGACAGAGAGTTTAATTGGAGCTTGGATCCCTATTGCAATCTTGACCAAACTTGGGTAATGGCTGGAGGAGAGCTTGTTAAACACTCCCCAGGAATATGGGCTCTCGGGGGCCATTCTGATGCCCACGAACCACAAACCAGTTCAGCAACGGGAAATGTTTGTTGCGGTTCGCGACCTCGGGATTGTCATCGGCACTGAACCATGAACCGCAGAGTCATTCAATTTTTGGTTCGTGCTCATGTCTATTCACAACACAGTTGACATCAGGGCCGTACTTCCCACTTTCTCTGCCTTCAAAAAAAAAAGTAACCAAGATTTGCGCTATTTCGAAAATTCATTAGGCAGGTTCTCTTCGGAGCTCTCCCAGCAGCTCCAAAGCCCTGGCTCCCTTGAAATATCGCAATAGCGCAAATCACTTCCCTTTTTTAAAAAAAGTGGTCCGAACAGGACAGCATGGAGCCAGAGCAGAGTGGGCTGCGCTGGTGGGGGAAGGGGAAGGTTGCCAGGCGGGGGAGACCCTCCGGACAGCCTGCCCACTACAGCCATTAGGGGCAGGAAGGGAGCAGGTGGAGGTCTCCAGGAAACTCTGTGGTGTGGAAGGACGAGAGTGCTCAGAACCTGCCTAGTGAATTTTCGAAATAGCGCAAATCTTGGTTACTTTTGTTCGTTCAGAGAAACAGTGCAATAGCGCAACTGGTTTTTCTTTTCTTTTTAAAAAGGGGACATCACTGGGAGCCCACAAAGGCTAGGGGGACCCCTGGTCTTGCGCAGGAAAATCTCTCCCAATGGTTCCAGACAAGAAAACGGGGGAGGGGCTAAGTAGGATGTCTCTGATGAAGCGTTTCCAACAGTTTTTAATCGTCTCTAGTCATTCCCATGAACAGCTAAAAAATGTCACGAAGTGGAATAAAGGGAACTCCACAATTGCGGGATGATACAGGTATTCATGGGTTTTAGCGAAGAATAGTGAAAGTATATGCGAGTTTTGCGCTACAACAAGGCCGTGTGAAAACGGCCTCAAATGCCTCTTTTTGTGGGTGTGAGAACATCAGGGAGAGACCATTCTGGTCTCCTCATCTTCTTCACTCCCTCAATACCACTCAACATTTCTAGGGCTTTACCATATTCATGGGTATTGCAAAAATACAGCAAGCTCTTGCAGAGCAGCACCAGAGGCCTGTGGCAATGCGCTGTAAGGTTAAAAGGATGTTTTGAGGTTGCAAAGAGAAGCATGCCATTTTGTGGGTGGTCATGAATCTTCACAGGGGTATTTGCTGGTCAAAAAGTAAACTCAAGCTTTCAGGAACTGTAATGCCCCCTGTAAATTCTTTACAATGCTATGCTCCCAGAGTGAGAGAGGAATCCTCACACTGATTTAGTTTCAGATATCTCCACATAGCCAAACCTGATTTGCCTTCATGACAACAGCACAAAGCCAACCTAAGTGAGATAAATACATTCTGCTCTCAGTCTGGCATTATGTCATGCAATCAAAGAGGAGGAGGAAGAATGAAAGCAGTAGCAGAGAGCCCCCCCAAGAGTTTCTAAAAAGAGAATCCTCTTCAAAGCCTGCAACCAGGGTGGCAAAATTATGGGGGATTTTATTTCAGCCTAATGTAGTAAAGTGTAGCAGGCAGAGCGGTAGACTAATCCAGACTGACCCTGGATCAATTCCATACTCAGGCTCGCTGGGTCACATTAGCCAGCTACGCTCTCTCTCAACCTAATATACTTCACAGAGTATAGTGAGACTAAGAGCCAAGCTACAAGTGACGCCTTACACAGGTTGGACACTTGTCAGCTTCCCTCAAGTTTTGATGGGAAATGTAGGCGTCCTGGTTTTACAGCTTGGATCTCCATTACAGCTGCAGGACCAGGATGCCTACATTTCCCATCAAAACTTGAGGGAAGCTGACAAGTGTCCAACCTGTGTCAGGTGTCACTTGTAGCTTGGCTCTCAGACGTTGCTGTTCTGATCAGTCTAAAAATGCTGAAAATCTAGAAGCATGAGCAGAGAGAACAGATGGGACAATGGCAACCCTGAAATATGAACCAGCACCTGCCAGAGAACCATAGCAGAGCAGCAGTACTTGTAGCAAAGTACTTTGGACCAGAAGAATGTACAGGCTGATTCATATGATTCAGTATTCCTGAGCAAATAACCCAGCTTACTGTGAATTTCCTGCTTGGTCCTTATTCTTTGGACATTTGGCGATTAGTGCAGCACGTGGTATCCTTTCAGCAGGGATTGCATACTTACTGATCAAGAGGGGAAATTGTTCTATTGCTTTGATCACAATTTCAGAATTTAGTACTTCGGAAAGAGAGGAAGTGAATGCTTCAATGCACTGTGCATGTCTGTCATTTCATTCATTTCCTCTCCCCACCCCACAAGCGCGCACCATAAGACTGTCTATAACTTTGTTTCTTGTACATAAAAGTTCCAAGCTTTAAAAGATTACATCACATTTGGCTTGAGATTTTACAAATTTGAACAAAAAGTGCTATCTGATCCCATATTCGGTAACAAAATAATGTCATGAAACAACTGATCAGCTCTATTATTCCAGACATTCTGTACTATCACAAAAATCACAAAATGGAATGGTCATATCGGTTACCAGAATTTCATACAATGAAGCCCCTTTCCAAAGGGCTCCAGTTTTACATCTCTAAGGATGGAGCCAGAGTCTTATTTTTTTTCTCCACTAAAGAGCAAATAAAGAGGAAATTTCATTCAGGTAATTTCAGTCCTCTGCAGATAAATGTAAACTGCTGAAAAATAAGGTGATGAAACAGTGTGCTAGAGGCTCATAAAGGGGACCAGCTCCCTGAAAACAGCTGCAAGCTTTAACACAATACAGCAACCTTGACGTCTTAGAAAAAGAGACTGAAATTCCCACCCAAGATTCAGCAGCCTCTGTGACTTTAAAAAGAAAGGAGATTTCTGTTCAGGTTTGGGGAGATCTAGTTTCGATCATTTTTCAAAGAAACTTCAACACAATTGTGAAACCATTCTTGATCAATATTTACCCTAATGGAAGGAATGAATGAATATTGCCCCCGTATCTCTGAATTGAACAGATAATGAGCATTAACCATTTAACAGCTGGCACAATACCTTTTTGTCTCTCAACTTTAGTTTTTTGCTCATCTTTTTCTTGAGGGCCTCCCCTCTCCTCTCTTGAGGATGATCAGCTATACATTTACAACGCTACTCCAAACAGCCAGAGAGCTATTCATTTTAACATGTCCTCTCCAGCTCTGTGAATTCAAACCAGCCCATTCTGCATGGATCAATGGTTATTTTTAAACCATGTAGGCGGTGGACAAGACAGCTATTATACACTAACATTTTAGCCTAGAGCATCAGGAAGGTTTTTAATTCTGGTTGAAACAATTAGCTTAAAAGGTTTTTTTTTTAAAAAATAAAATCCTGGAGCAACATGGCAGGCACAGCAAACTCCACCCAGTCCAAAGGGACTCAGAACAGTTACAAAGCTGGGTAGTTCTGTTATACCTATTGAACAAGTCAGTGCCCTGTTATAAAGTTCCAGTCACCAACTCAAAGAGGATCTAAGCACTTTTTCCCCAACACACAATTTATCTGGAGCTGCCAGGGTTTAAAACGAAAAGGTTTCAGTTGCTTCATATGTGCTTTATCACTCAGCCACGGCCTTCACTAATCTAAGCATTTATTTTACAGAGCAAATGGGTTTCTCAGAGCTGAAAGGAATAGCTTGGAAAGACCACAATTTTGGCAAATAACTAAATGCAGAAATTTAATAATGTATTTAATATATTTTTGAAGTAAAGCACTTTTTAAAAATTAGGTCAACATTAGCATATTTGGTCGGGAACATATTACACGCAGTACACTCCTCAGCAGAGTACGGCCTTTTAAGCCCATTGACTTTAATGGGCTTACATATAACTGTTTAGGTACTGTTAAGATCATAAAAAAACCCAAAGCAGTACAGCTAATGGCTTTGACATTTCTCCCTGAAAAGGCCTCGATAATTTCAGTGCACTGGGATCAGTTCCATGCCTGTTGAGTGTGGATCAGAGGAGCAAGACATTTTATTTTCTCTCTAATTGTAACAAACATACATCCATAAAGCAGCTTTCTTCCATCTGAAAAAGATGTGCATGCCAGCCTCTATATTAAGCTTTACACCTACATATATTTTACAGACTGAGACAGATAGGAAGCATGAATACTTTTCGGCAGACTGAAAAATGGTAATGGTTTGGACAAATGCCTAACATGTCATAAGTATGCCACCAAGTTTTCTTGAGCTACACTGAGTAATCACCACTACTTTATTGATTTGGTACCCCTACAGCAAAATCTCCCCACCACCACCACATGAGCATTAAAAACTTCTTCACCAGTGTGTGCTGCTGCCCAATGTACTTCAAGAGCTCTGCTAGCACATTTATGTGATTTGTAAGAGGTTAAAAAAACTGCAACTCTTTCAAGGTTAGCATCCTTGGCTAGTTGGCCGGGCCACACCTACCGGTTCCTCCAGATTAAAAAAAAAAACATTCATGAAAGCTCGGACACATTTTCCAGCAAAATAAAAGAGCTTAGATTAAAAGGGCTCTTAAAAAGACAAAGCAAGCAATCACCGTTAACAGGAAAATATAGCACATTGAAAGTTAGTCCGAGACAAAACCATGCACCATTTTGCAGTTGCGACAAGAGCAGCCCCCCTTTCCCGTCTGCCGCTAGCCCCTTCCCTTCCCCCAAGGAAGACTCTTTCTAGCCACCTAGAAAGGCTCTCGCTTCCCATCACCTTACCGGTGAAGCCAAAGCTGGCAGCTTAAAGGAGCAGCCTGTCTCGCAACGCGGCCCGGCGGCGCTCGAGGGGGCAGAGAGAAGGCTGACCTCAGAGCAATGCAGCTGTTTCCTCTCCTCGGCTCTGCTCGAGGAGCGACGTCACACGCTCCAGAGCCTTCCAATCCTGGCTGGCCTCTGCGACCCCCCCCCCCCCCCCGCCCAGGTGGGAGAGGCAGGCTGCTTGCGGGAGTCCCTCGTCGGGAGAGGGGAAAGGGAGAGGCGCTAGCCTCTGAAGGCAGCCACTCATGCAGCTAACGAAGGGAGCGGTGGTTCTCCAAAGCTCATGCCTCAATAAAGTTGGGTAGTCTTAAAGGTGCTACTGGACTTTTTATCACTCTGCTAAGGGAAGGGTGTTTTGGTTGGGAAGGGAGGGGGTGAATCTATCGGGAATACTTCTAAACAGACTTACACCAGTCTACGCCCATGGATTTCTACGGACTGTTTAAGATTGCACTGTTAAGGTTGTAATTCTGTGCATGCTTATTTGGAAGTAAATTCCACTGGAGTCAGTTTCTTCTGCACAAATGTGTAAAGGTTTGGCCTGTACTGGGCATTTTGTCGATGTGGGCATTTTACAAGCTAAAAATGTGTGTGTGTGTGAGATTGTGAATGTCATAAACGCAAGAGAGACTACAGAAAAGTGACCATTTAAACAGGAATGTATGTTTTTGCAGCATTGCGGGAGTAGAAAGGGTAGCAGACAGATATGAGAGGTGAGAAAGACACATACAAAAAGGCCAAGGGACCAGGATCACTCATGCACCAGTGGGGTCTTGAATTAATTTTTAAAATGTTTTAAAGATTAGATTTGCAAGGGGTTTAAACTTACCTGGAAATCAGTATCCAGACAAAACTTTATCTAATACTACCAAATATACGATTCATCTGTCAGAAATTGCCCATCCCTGTTTTTTCCAGCTATTTAAATTATCAAAGCAGGAGAGTCAAATACGTTCTTGAAGCATCAGTTGTGAAAACTGTGTTCACACAGACCCCCATATTGCAAGTATCAAAAAAAAATAGGAAGAGTTTTTTTTAAGGTGAGGATGTTAAAAATGGTCAAATACTATGCTGTCGCAGCATTCTGTGCAGATATTTACCAAGCTTGAGTGTAGCTGGAGGCTGAACCCTTTGGGTGTGAACAGAAGGGCAAGAGCAGAAGAAATCTTGGCTAGGGATGCCCAAGCACCTGCCAGTTCAGCTCCCCTCCTATTCACTGGTTGTGAACAGGGAGCTGATATTTTGACGATCCATTTGACTACTCCTCTCCCTGTCTGTGCTTATTCAGCAGGGCCGTCCTCACACGGGCATCTCTTCCGTTAAATTTACAGCATATAGCGTCCTACCTGTTATCGGCACAGTAACGTTTCTTTGGGTCACCTAACGGCTCTTCGCGCCACCAGCTGTCCACACCGAAGCACTCTGTTCTGTTCTCTCTAACTGCGCAGAAGCAGCTCCTCCCCCCCTTTTTTTTTATTATTCTGGCGTTTAATTCCGCTATAACGGAATAACAGCATATAAACATTCCGTTAGAGCAAAACATCACGACCCTTTTGTTTTTCCAACTTTGAAATTATATAAATAGCCCGCAGAAAACTCCCTGTCTGACGTGATCCCCATCGCTGAAGACTCTGCCATGGGGATTGAGTCATTTTTACTTCAGCAGAAAGTGTGCATTGTGTTATGTCGTTATAGCGTTATAAGGACATAATAAAATAAAAAAAAGGGGAGTCGCAGGAAGAAATGGATTCTGGGATTGAAGGGAGGGCATAGGACTTTGCCAGGCGAAATACATCGATGTGAGGCATTCACACTGAGGCACAAAATAGCGCGACTATCAAGCACAAAGCAGAAGAGAGAAAATCGCTACAGTGTTGGAATAAGGTGGGTGTTTGCCGGGAAATAGCGCCATTTTAGCGCTAAATAAAAGCCCGTGTGACGACGGCCCAGGTTGCTTCACTATATGCCTTTTTAACCATGCAGTAAAGCACAGCGCAGTTGGCTTTTCATGCATCTGCATTCTCACACAGACTGAGGTGTACTAATCCCCCTCCCAGTCCTCAGGCAATTCTTTAATTATATCAGTCACCAATGTGTTTTAATAAAATCCCACCCTTCAGTGTTCATCTATGTAATCCTTGGTAACATTAATGGCTGTTGATTGGTTTGGTGTAGCCAGTTTGGTATAGTGGTTAAGAAGAGCAACAGGACTCTAATCTGGTTTGATTCCCCACTCCTCCACTTGAAGCGAGCTGGGTGACTTTGGGTCAGTCACAGCTTCCTCAGATCTCTGTCAGCCCCACCCACCTCACAGGGTGATTGTTTTGAGGATAATAACACACTTTGTAAACTGCTCTGAGCATGGCATTAAGTTGCACTGACAGGTGATATATAAATCAAATGTTATCATTTGAATCAGCAGCATCTTTCTGCATGGGCATGTTTGCAAAACCTAGGGCCGGATCGACGGGGGGGGGGGCAGGGGTAGCCTGCCCCCAGCACTGCCGAAGAGGGGGCGCTGGGTGCAGCTGCCAGCCAGGAGTGCGCTGGAGCTGGCAGTGGCAGTGCTGGCGGCTGAGCGGAGGACTGGGAGGCCGCCCGCGCCGTTTGCCTGCCCTGCCGACGGGGCAACTGCCTTGCCACATGCTCAGGACAGGGAGCGTGCGGCAAGCCAGCCACCCCAATCTCACCAGATCTCTGATGAGAAGTGACTATTATAAAGCAAGCCAATCCTATGTATGTGCATTTTGGAAGCAAATGTCATTGTGTTCAGCAAAGCTGATACCCAGGTAAGTGCACATCATAAGTTCCTAGAGTTTGAGGATCTTTTAAACTGCTTTTTCTTTGTTTTCAGAATGCAGTTTCCTCTCACTCATTTTCCATCTCTGAAAATCCTGTTTCCTAACTGCTTTTGGCTGTGGTGGTGGAAAAATATGAATAACTGGATTTTTGCCCATTGGGTCAAAACCAGCTTAAGGGGCCCGGGTTTTTTTTTAGCTGTGACTAACTTGCTGGATTGCACCCCCAGTGTTAAAACTGAGGTAGATCCAGGGAGAGCCACAATCCTTGAATCACATTTATTAACCATAACCATGACGGGAACAACCATTCCCGGAAACAGGAGAAAAAGAGTGGAATCAGGGAAGGTCACATGGCTCCTTTCAAGAACAATCTCTATAAACCATTAGCCTCAGGCCATATATGGTATAGAGAGAGAGATTTGCTCCCCCTCCTCCTTTTTTTTAAAGGAAAACAAAAGATACAGTTTAAAGACTGTCTCCTGCCTTTTCAACTGGATTTATACTCTCTACAGTTTTATCTAGAAGTTTTGCCTGGAATATTGTGTTTGAATAAAATGAAGCCTTCGGTATGGCATAGTTTGTTGTTTTGCTTTCTGGATGCTGGGATCTGTACTCTCAACTGAATTTTCCCACTGCTATTCTTATAGTGGCAACAGCTTGGTAAATGGAAGAACTGTGCTTTAAATCAGTAATTTTGATAATCAATTTCAGAGAGTGACTGAATAAGCAAACAAGGACGATACTGTAATTTCATCATTCATGGTAGCTTTCTTCAAGACGAGAAGTCTGAAATAGAAAACTTGAGTGGGCCTCTGTTGACATGATGAATTGTAAGGGCTGTTTGCTTTAGTTTCACGTCTCAGAGCAGCTGCATCCCAAGCTGTTCTCAGAAACCGTGCAAGTGAGGGTCTCAGGCATGCCATCTGTTCCAAAGCATCTGTCTGGTCATGATCCAAAGATGTACAGAAACAAAACTCTTGTTGCAATCACTGTATATATTGCCAAATAGTATATTAAGAGTCTGGTTACTTTTTCCTCTAGAAAGTTTAGGGAGGCAACTAGACTGTCTAACAGTGAAATCCTAAGAATTACTTCAGTCTAAGCCCATTGAAATCAATGGGCTTAGATTGGAGTAACTCTTCTCAGGTTCACACTGTAAGTCTTGGGAGTAATGAATTCCATGAGAATGTACTACCAAGTAAGCATGCATAGGATTTATTTAGTTGTGTATTTCTATCCCACAGCCCTCAGCAAAACCACTTCTTGAGACAGTATCAGAGAGATCTAACATACAGTAACAACAGGACTAGAGCCTTGTCTTAGCCAGGGATCAAATATCCCACCATCTCCCTAAAACTGCCTACTTAGCTAACAAACACAGGGGGAAAACCCCTATTTATTTAGCTATTTATACCCCACTATTCTTTTCAATGGGGACCCAAACTGGCTTATTTATTTACTTAATTTATTTATAATTTGTCTTTCTTGTTGAGCCTTAAAGCAGATTACAAAATTAGAAAACAAAAGGTATAAGAGCATAAGCAGTGCAAAAACCATATTACAAGAACTAGAGGAAATGCAGCCAAAACAAAACAATACCCAAATAAACAGTGCAATTAACTACAGCTCCATTCCCTTCTGAACAATTTCATTTTACACATTTTCAGTGAAACTCTATGCAGTGAAACTCTATGCAGAATTATTCCAGTCTCAGTCCATTGATTTCAATGGGTTTAAACTGGAGTAACTCTGCTCAGGATATCACTGTCTGACAACCCTGAGAGAGATGTTAGGCTCAGAGAAAGTGATGCTTGCATGCCAGAGCAAGGATTCAAACTCAGGTCTTGTTGGAATATATGTGTGTTGCAAGGTCTGAGATTCAGTCATTATGGGGTTAATGTGTTTACCTACCATGCTATTGTTTAGATTGACCTGGAAAGGGAACCTGGCTCAAAGCCAATAATCTGCAAGCCCGGGAAACTTGAGAGTGTTTGTAAACTGTTATTGGTCAACAGGTCAGGTGACTGTCCTTTCAGGGTCAAGAAGAAGGAGGAAGAAGAAGATTCTCCACTTCCATTATCCTAGCTCTTTGTTGTAAACAGTAGTGAGAAATGTAGCTCCAGGTGTTTGTTGTTTTGTAGGCAACCTGTGACCCTTTTCCCTTTAGAAGTAAATGTTTTTAAAAGCTAAACTCGTGTGCTGACTCTCTATTGATCCAAGATCCATTGCACCTATGATTTAAAGCTATTTTTAACCTTTTTTTTCCCAACAAAGTGGTAGCAGAGGATGGTTGATTTTGGCGATTTTGGTTGGTGATTTTGTTATGGTGGTTTGTTTTGCCAAACAAGCAAACAATTTTGAAATGGATCTTTAAAGAGAGACTAAGCTAGATAGGCACAAAGGCTCAGATTTTTTTTTCCTACCAAACCTTTTTTGCTGCATTCAGTTGTAACTGGGAAAAGGAGACTATTTTAAAGATCTTGTTGTCTTTAAAAGTTTCTTAAAACTGGTCTGCACTGAGAAAACTGCAGCTGAGAACTATTGGAAGTTTTTCTTTACCCTTGGAGCGGAGCAGAGACGACAGAGAGAACAAAGGAGATCGTTAACTCCACGTGTGCCTGAATCTTCACAGCTGAAAAATGAGTTCCTCTGACCAGGGAGTCTTGAGTAATCCAAAGCCATTTCAAATTAGCCAAGGAAGTTTTCATATGCCTCATTTAAATAAAAACAACTTTACTTGGTGGCTGGCATTATTAAAAAGCCAACTTGAAATGCATAATGCTGAGGACATTCTAACTGCAAACGTACCAGATGATCCTCAAATAAAGCTTGAATTTACCAGGAAAAATGCTCTAGCCAAAACATTAATTATGACCTCAGTATCTCATTATGAAGTCCAGGACTTGCATACCTTTGATACTGCAAAAGAGATGTTTGAAGCTTTAAAGAAGCGTTTTGAAAAACAGACATGCACCAAAATTATCTATCTTAAAACAGAATTGTTTGATTTTAAAATTAAAGAAGGGGATTCCATACCAGCCCAATTGCAAAGATTTATGAAATTGCATAGAGAGTTGGAAGAACTCGGAGAGGCCCCGAAAGAGCGAGATGTTGTTGTTGCCTTGCTGAAAAGTTTACCAAGTAGCTATGAAAATTTAGCACTTCTCTTGAGACATAAAGAGAATTTAACACTGGAGCAATTGCTGACAAGTTTAAGAGAGGAACTGGATTCAAGACAGGGAAGGAATTTACAGGCTGTGTCTGATGGAATGACTGTTTTGAATTTGGGAAATGGATATAGAGGCAGACAGACTAACTGCTTTTCTTGTGGAGGAAGGAGCCACATGGCCAGAGACTGTGCATTAAACCGAATGAATAATGGAGCGGCCATTGCTAGCCAATCAAATGCACGTTACCCTAGTACAGAGACTCATGTTGAAAGAGCATCTTCTCGTGGCAGAAGAGATTATAGCCAAAAAGGGAATTTCAGAGCCAGAAGCAGAGGGAGTGTGTCTAGAGGCAGATTTCAGAGAAATGGCAGGAGTAATTTTTCACTAAGAGTTTTTGATGATGAAGATATTCAGGATAAGAAATTATTCCTCATTGATTCAGGAAGCTGCTGGCATATTTGCAAATATCGTGAATTGTTTTCTGAACTTGATACTGATGATAAACCCAGACTGTTCCAAGCAAATAAACAACCACTTAATGTGCTAGGAACTGGAAAGGTGCCAATTAAGCTATGCACAACAAGAGGGGAAATAGTAAATGTTACCCTTCAAGATGTGGCACTTGTTCCTGAAGCAGCAGAGAATTTAATCTCAACTAAGAAACTTGTGGAAAAGGACTGTGTGGTGGTTCTTCAGAAGAGAATGGGTAGTAGAAGTGTAATTGTTGAAAAGAAATCTGGAGTTAAGTTTGCTGTTGAAGAGAGAAATGGACTGCATTATTTTGTGGATGTTAGTGAAAGACCAGAAGCTGCTGATGCTGGTGAAGGACAGATTTATCAAACTAGCCAAGGTGCTTGTGATCATAGGAAATGCTTGTATTCATGGCATGTAAAAACAGGCCATAGAGGCATACAAAGTGTTGAAAAGTTGTTAGAGGACTGTGGAATTTTTGTTCCTGTTTGTGATAAAGCAAGAGAGAAATGTGAAACCTGTCTTAAAGCAAAGGGAACTAGCCCAAGCTACACAGGAAAGTCCACTACTCATAATGAGGAACTTCTAGAGACTGTATACTCTGATCTTGTTGGTCCACTAGCGCCATCTCTTGGCGGCAACAGATATTTTGCAACTTTTACTGAAAGTAAAACGAGGTATAGCATTGTATATCTGATGAAGAGCAAAGATGAAACGCTTGAGAAATTTAAATCTTTTGTTGCTACAGTTAAGAATAAGTTTGGAAAAGCTCCTCAAAGCCTACGTACTGATGGTGGTGGAGAATATTGCAATGCAGAATTTAAGAAATTTTTGCAATTTGAAGGCATTGAGCATAAAGTCACTATACATCACTCTCCACAACAAAATGGTTGTTCTGAGAGACTGAATCGGACTATACAGGAAATGTGCAGATCTATGCTTATACATTCTGGATTACCCAATGCATTATGGGCCGAAGCTGTGAACACAGCAGTTTATCTACACAACAGAGTACCTTCAAAGGTGACAGGCATTACTCCATTTGAAGCCTGGTTTGGCAAGAAGCCAGCTCTGAAGCACATCAAAGCATTTGGTTCCAAGGCCTATGCTTTTATACCAAAGGAAAGGAGAGGAAAGCTTGATCCTCGAGCTGAAGTTGGACTAATTGTAGGGTATGCCACTGGTGGAAGAGGATACAGAATTTACAATCCTCAAGAGCACAGAGTCAAAGAACAGAACGTGGTGTATGTGGATGAGAGCCATTTATTACATGCTTCTAATGCAACTGAATCCACAGTGACAACTGATCCAAGTGATACAGAAACTGCTCCTGTAGAATTGGTCGATTGGTTACCTGCAGTGACACCCGGGAAACCGGCAAGTCCACCTTCTCAAGAGATTACCCAAACAGAAGGGGAAGCAGGGACTGGACCAGAGGAGACAGAAGCAGCAACCACTGTGAGACGATCGGAAAGAAGCAACAAAGGAAACCCACCAGAGAAGTATGGATTCTGTGAAACTGTGCAACTTATCCAAGAACCTAAGAACTGGAAAGATATATGCAAACTACCTGCAGATGAAAGAGACAAATGGATTGAAGCAATGGAAGAAGAACTGCAATCCATAAATACAAAACAAGTATGGACTCTCACAAATTTACCCCCAGACAGAAGACCTGTTGGATGCAAATGGGTGTTCAAAATCAAGCACAATGCTGATGGAACTGTTGAGAAATACAAAGCACGTTTAGTAGCTAAAGGATTCTCCCAGGAATATGGAACTGACTACTTTGAGACTTTTGCACCAGTTATCAACCATGCAACATTCAGGACACTACTCAGTGTTGCAGCATCAAGAAACATGATAGTAGAGCATCTGGATATAAAGACAGCCTTTCTCAACGGAGAATTATCTGAGGAAATCTATATGGAGCAACCTGAAGGATTCCAGATCAAGGGAATGGAAGATCATGTGTACAAGCTCAACAAAGGTCTATATGGCTTAAAGCAAGCAGCAAAAGCCTGGTATGACAAAATATCAGGGCTACTACAAAAGCAAGGATTCAAGCAAGGAAAAGCTGAACCATGTCTGTACACCAGAGTTAAAAATGGACAATACCAGTACATTCTTATTTATGTTGATGACTTGATAATATCTTGCCAAGACAGACAAGACATCAAAGAAATAGTTGATGGACTGAACAAAGAGGTAGAGGTGAAGCAACTTGGAGATGCACAACATTACCTCGGAATACAGCTAGAAAGACTTGAAGATGGAACCTTTCTTCTAAGTCAGAAAAGAAAAACATTGGACTTTATAGAATCTATTGGCATGAAAAACTGCAATGCGACAAGTATACCACTTGAACCTGATTACTTGAGAGAAAGAGATGGAAAACCACTTAGGGATATTGGTGAATACAGAGAAGCAATTGGAAAACTTCTGTACTTGAGCAAAACCACAAGACCTGATATAGCAGTAGCTGTTAGCATCTTATGCAGAAAAGTAAGTTCTCCTAATCATCATGACTGGAACGCGATAAAGAAAATAGCAAGATACCTGAAAGGAACAGCAGACCTAAAGCTGAGAATCTCGCCATCTGAGAAACCAAGACTGGTTGGATATATGGACGCCAATTGGGGAGAAGAATCAAGTGACTACAGATCAACCAGCGGATATCTATTCTTTTATGGAAATGGACTGATAGACTGGACTAGTAGAAAACAAACCATTGTAGCACAATCTACAGCAGAAGCTGAATGTGTGTCAGCG
This sequence comes from Eublepharis macularius, assembly GCF_028583425.1. Classification (NCBI taxonomy): domain Eukaryota; kingdom Metazoa; phylum Chordata; class Lepidosauria; order Squamata; family Eublepharidae; genus Eublepharis; species Eublepharis macularius. The sequence goes on from NC_072793.1 coordinate 82,642,359, forward strand.
GCGAGTGCCTGCAGTGAACTAGAGTGGATCTTCAACGTGCTAAAGGACTTTGGAATAAGTGAACCTATACCTGTAGTTATGTTTGAGGACAATCAAGCGTGTATTACTATATGCCAAGGAGAAAGTACTAAAGCAAGAAGCAGATCTATTGGACTTAAATGTGAACTTGTGAAAGATATGTACCAGAAGGGACTAATAGAAATTGAACATTGTCGTACTGAAGAAATGGTGGCTGATATTCTGACTAAACCATTGTCTAAAACTAAGTTTGAGTATCTTCGTGAAATGTTGAATATGTTTGATCCTAATGCTGAGACAAAACTTGAATGATGTTTGTTAAATATGAATGCATAATGACTTCCATGTTAGACCTTGAGAAGGGGTGTTGGAATATATGTGTGTTGCAAGGTCTGAGATTCAGTCATTATGGGGTTAATGTGTTTACCTACCATGCTATTGTTTAGATTGACCTGGAAAGGGAACCTGGCTCAAAGCCAATAATCTGCAAGCCCGGGAAACTTGAGAGTGTTTGTAAACTGTTATTGGTCAACAGGTCAGGTGACTGTCCTTTCAGGGTCAAGAAGAAGGAGGAAGAAGAAGATTCTCCACTTCCATTATCCTAGCTCTTTGTTGTAAACAGTAGTGAGAAATGTAGCTCCAGGTGTTTGTTGTTTTGTAGGCAACCTGTGACCCTTTTCCCTTTAGAAGTAAATGTTTTTAAAAGCTAAACTCGTGTGCTGACTCTCTATTGATCCAAGATCCATTGCACCTATGATTTAAAGCTATTTTTAACCTTTTTTTTCCCAACAGGTCTCACAGATCCTAGTCCAACCGCTACTAAGATATTGGGCAACGGCAGGTTCTCCCAACCTGGCTCTCCTTTCCCATAGCCAGAAGACAGCTGCAGGGAACTTATTTCCTTGAGAGCACTGGGAACTTATTTGGATTAGGATCATGCCATGGGGGAGAGGCTCCAGAGTACTACCCCCCCCATACTATTGAATTAGGATCATATAAGTAAAGCTCATAGAACCTTCTGCACACCTGTAAAGTACCTCATTTATATCTAACCCAGCTGATTGAATTAAGGAAAACAGATCTTAAAAGAGGGGGGAGGGAACCATTAAATGACAAGTGGAAAGGGGTGAGATGCTCCTTGGAAAAGATACAGGACTTTAGATTTTGTAGTATAAAACCTTATAGCTGAAGCCAGTGAGCCAAGCTTTGTGCTATCAGGAAAAAGAGAATTACCAGAATCACCCATCATAAAGATGTTCCTTCCTGAGCCAAACTAGGACTCTGAGAGGCAAGAGTCTCTCTACACGAGATGCCTGGGCGCATGTTCATCAAGTGCTGGGAAATGCAATGTTAGTTGGGAAGCATAGTTTTAAATGACAGAACCAGTGGAGATCATTCTGGAGGGAACAGATTGTCTCACAGCCCTCCACTGGACTGTCTCCCCTTCCGGAGCTTTCGCCCTGCTGCCCTCACTGCTTAAAACTTTGAATTAACCAAGCCTCAGCAGGGCAAAAGCTCCGGAAGGGGAGACAGTCTGGCACGCCAGAGGCAATGGAGAGCTGTGAGAGAATCTGTCCCCTCCAGAGTGGTCTTCACCAGCTCTGTCATTTAAAACTACGCTTTCCAGCTAACATTGCATCTCCTGACACATGAAGAACACGTGTCAGAAGTCTTGCATAGAGAAACTCTGAGGCTGCATCTATATGGTGACAATTTGTTGTTTTCCTTGTGTTGCCAGTGCAAATGAAGCAGCAGCATTTGCCATGGCAACATAGTGCCCACTCAGTATGTCCCCCTGCATTTTTCTTTTCCCCCACCATGGTTGCTAGCCCCTCACCTTTAAAAAAATGGTAATAGACATATCACCATAGTGTTGTTACAGTGATATGTCAATTAGCAATATTAAGTTTTTAAGTCTGAAAAAGCCCTCCAGTGGTGTGGGGGAGAGGAAGAATGCCATCCATGGGGATTCAGGCAAGGAAATGGTGCTTATGTGGGTTAGGGCCTGCAAAAATATGCACCTTCCCATCCACACAGGATAACAAGGTACTTTGTGATCTTTCCCAAACCGGGTTCAGGAAAGATTGCGGTAATGCAGGGGGAAACACAAAAGTGATGGCTTAAAATGCTCCAGATGAGACATGAAACTGGAGCAAAACCACTACATGGAAGCAACTTGCGTTTGTCAAACAAGACCCTCATTTTTCAGATTTTTTAAAAAAATCTTTCTGGTTCTCTGTCTTATGGCATGCCCTATATAGTTTTGTCCTACTGACTACTATAATATGATTTTTGTTGATACTTTAAATAATGATGTTAATAACTTCTTATTCCTGATGGACATGATAAAACTGAAATAGTTCTAGCTTTGTATTTACCCCCACCGACACTTATGTTAGGTTGGTGGCCTATGATCAACTGTGATGGTATCATCTGTCTTTCTGTTCCCAGCATTCCGAATATTTTCTTGCTCGCTATCAGCTACCACTGTTTTCTAAATAAGAGCTTTTGGTCAGTTTAACAAAAACACTGGGAAATAAATAGACATGCACATGTGCATTAAGAAGCCATGTCCCTTGATAGTTCTTTCTATGTATGTATGATCTATCACATTTGTATCCCAAGATGCTCAAGCTATCTTCCTCCATTTTATCCTTGCCACAAGCCTGCAAAGTAGGGCTGAATCCACACGTGCCCGCATAGCGCTAAACTGTCGGAATGCCAGCGTCTTCCTGCCGCGATTTCTGACGTCATCACGCCACGAGAGTGGCATCGTGGCGTGATGATGTCAGAAATCGCACTAGGAAGACGCTGGCATTCCGACAGTTTAGCGCTATACCAGTACGTGTTAGGTTGAACTAGTGACTGACCCAAGATCAACCAGTCAGTTTCCTGGCAGATTGGGGATTTGTCTCATAGCTTGGCACTTGAACTACTACATCGCAATGCCTCTCATTTGTCCTTGTAATTAAAAACCCCCAAACCCAACAACATTCTAGTCTCACTTAAGGAAGGTGTTTTTTTAAGTCAGATGTTTTCCACCACTTCCATCACTTACCACTCCTCCATACAACCAACCCTCTTTCCTGCACTACCGCTGGTTTCTGTCTGCCATTTTACAATGTTTTTAAAATTATGAACTGTACTCTATCTCAGGCCCTTCAGTGACCAAGGAGGTAAAAAGATGTGATATGCAAGGAGGTATTAGGTGTGCAAGCAGGAAACATTGACTGTAAAATGCTGGCAGTCCAAGAGCAAGAGGTTTAATGCACAAAGGAGGGCTTCAGTGAAGCCATCATGCCCCAGCATGTCCAGTCTGAGTACAATAAAAATAAAAATGTGGTCTAAAGAAAAGGTTGTAAACAAGTAGAAGAGGCTGGACTTTCTGCTATATCAAAGCTTATCTTAGGCCGGGAGAGGAAAATATTTTTTTACAGCATACAATCACATATTCAAAGCAAGTGATTAGAGGACGTGATGGGATTAGAAGCATTCCCCCCACCCCCGCCTCCCCGGCATAAGGTTTAACATGCTTGCAGCCAGGTCAGCAGATGAAAATCCATTTTTATGGCCCCAAAGAGACTACTTTAAAAGTATGTACAGGGTATGAGTAGGAAAAACTGAAAAATATATGTGTTGTATGAGTGGCAATACAACATTACTTTCTGGAAAATAAAATTATCTAGAACAGGCATACAATGTTTCTGTTCAACACTAGAAAGAATAGCCGCTTGAAGCCTTTCAATGCTTTCTTCTGACCAGGACCAGTTGCCTCGTGAGATCATTATTGACTTTTCAACTAAAAAGATTCGGGACACCATCCTATATAACTCATACAATGCGGATTTGGACTTTATGGGTTTGAAAGTCAAGATTTTGAAGGACGTTCCATTTCTAGTCCGGAAACGGCGTTTTAAATATAAAAAGTTTGCAGCTCTTCTGAGGGACCATGGAATAAAGTACAAATGGTTATTCCCGGAAGGAATATGGTTCAGATATAAAGATCAGGCCTATAAGATATTATCAGAAGATCAACTAAAGGATTTTGAGAATAAAAACCCAGAACTCTGCTGCACCAAGAACGAAGAAAAGGAGGAGCCGGAGGGGGGGGGGGGGAGGAGAGCATCGCAACAGCAGTTGCACAGAGAGAATTGCGTCCGGGACCCAGAAGGGGGAGGAAAGTTTAATCAGAATTTGAAATGTTTATTTTCTGTATGATTAACCACTCCATCATTATTCTATGGAGCTATTTTTGTATTATGACAGTATGAAGGGAAACATTGAAGTGTAGTGTTTAGTGTTTGTAGTTCATTCCCCCCCCCCTTTTTCTTTTTCCACTCCCCTTTGTCCCTTCCCTCTTCCCTTTCCTTGTGATAGTCTGGTGTAGTGTTTTGTAGTTATGAAAAATATAAAAAAAAAAACAAAAACAAAAATGCTTTCTTCTGACCATTGTGTAATACAATTCTGCCACCTTCAGTCTGAGGAGAGAAGAGCAATTGACAGTGGTTCTTCTGAGCCCCAAGAGATACCTCTTCAGGTTCACAACACCTCTAGCTACGTGGCATTTCCCCCGACAGGGAGCTATTATTAAATTGTATTTCATGTTCTGGAACCATCTTCTACCAGTTTAATGTTTTTATCCCATCCTTTCTCCACAGAGTTCAAGGAGGCATGTCCCTATTATGGATGCCTTAAGAAATAATCTTTTGCAAAACCAGCAAGACTCCCTCTTCTTTTTGAAATAGTGCCAAGCAGCCTAATGGCCTCATGCCTTATAATATAGTAACACAGAAAATTCACAGTGGGACCCCATGAAAGACAACATTCCTTCTTTTAGAGAATGTCCACAATAATTGGCAAAATGGACAATCAAAAGGGCCTAGTCCTTTAAATATTTTTTAGTAAACTAGACTATCCTAGTGGGTGGAATTTTACAACCCGTCTGCAAGCTGGCATCCTAAATGAACAGTTACATACCCAAATTGTTACAGCCTTTCCTATCATATTTCTATACTTGTATTGGCTGTCATAACCAAACAATTAACATGTAAGCATAACACACCATGTGCGCCATTTCATGGACAGCAATGAAATCAGACAGCAAACTTCACATAACAGAATGTTTTCTTTGGGTGATGACAGAGAAAGATTGGAGCACTAAAACTGAAAATTCCACTGTGTTTCTCAAAGCATGAATAAGGATTACATGTGGGATTTGCACTTTGAAAGACAAACTGTCTTTTATGTAGTTGTTCACTGTATATTCTGTTCTCCACCATTTAACCTTTGGGAACCAGGAATCCTGCTCATGCATTCTGTACTGCCCCCCCCCCCATGCATACATATGCAGACTCTGTGCAGAAGAGTCAGTGTGTGTGTGGCGAGGAAGAACGGCATGATTCTGCTTTCTTTCATGCATTCATTATTCCCCATGTGGCTGTATTTCTATCATTTTTAGTTCTCACTTTAATTTGATATGACTTCCAATGTATTTCAACTCATGTCTATATCATCTTCACTGTTCTTTTTGCATGAATTAGGATGTTGCCTATAAAAGTTGATACTGCAATAAGCCCATTTGTCTAGCCACTGCACTTTTTTGCCTTTTTGCCTTCTCCGTGCCTATTTCCAATAAGCAAACCTGCCCTTTGTATTTTTGCACAAGATCCAGCGGGCAGATGGTCATGCATTAGACTAGGAACAATGTGACACAGGTGATTTGGGGGAAGGCAAAGGAGGTAATGAAAATAAACATGTTGGAGGAACGGCTCTGATGCCAACTAATATGCTTGATTGCTAACCTGCCACAGTAGCAGTATTTGTGTATCCATACTTAAATTTGTGAAAACATTCATCTGTGCTCTCATGAAAACATGAAGATGCTTGGCAAAGAAAACTATTTTCATCTATTAGAACACAAAATGGAACTTACCAGCCAGGCCCAGTCCATACAGTTCTGCTATGTCTTTCTTATTTTGGACAGGGCTATATAGTTTTTTCACGTCTTGGCAATGATTGATGAGCTTATGGTCTATAATGCTGGAAATATTCCCAACCTTTAGAATCTTATACCCATTGTCTATGCTAAGGACAAAGACAGTTTTAGTTTGGGCAGATAAAGAATAAGTGATCTGCAGGTTTTGGTTACAGAGCTAAAATTGGGATGCAATTTTTAGTAGGGGAGCTGGATACAGTTATTACACTTCAGAAATCTGATGCAGGATTAGAAGTCACATTACTTGATTTAGAAGTCGCATTACTTGATTTAGAAGTCTATCTGCTTATAATATGTAGATATGTAAATAAATATTATAAATAATGGTGGCAATTCCTGCTGGGTAAGAAAACACCATTCCTGGAAGGTGGGACATTTTTAGTGGAGAGATCTGTAATCACTTGGTCCATGTGTTTCAATTATCCATGAAAACTAGGGATGGTTAGGAATACATGCATGTAAATAAGTACATCAACCAAACTGAATTTCAGCCAGCCAGATTTAAAGGTCCTCAACTAATGCAATACAACAAAACACAACAGATAGGATGGCTCTCTTCCCAGCAGTCTGACTGCAACTTCACAAGCCATTCCATAACTGCGTGCTACTGCAAGCCATGCTTTTAAGTATAGCAAAGTTGGTGTAATTTGCTGCATTAGAAAAAAACAGATCATGTGAAATGTACAAAACAATCAGTGCTTTGTCAACAATAGTACACATATCAGACTGCCCCAGTCCCTGTGATGGAGAACAAAACAAACAAATTGCTTCAAGTCCCGCCTTGTCCACTGCATTCCAACACAGCTCGGCTCACCAAACGTAAGCTTTGAAAGCCAGACCAACAGACATACCGTAATGATTAATGCACAATCCATTTTTTCCAGCACAGGAAACTTTCCCCCAGTAATTTGCATAACCCACCAGAACATGAAAAATTCCCCGATCGTGCAAACAGCAGCTCCCCAAGCTGTTTGATGTTAGGAAAATGGCATGGAAGATGCTTCAGCCCCCTTTTCCCATGTCCTGCAGTTCCTGCCTGAATCAGTGCCCATGCACCTGGGAAATTTCAGCAAGGAAATTCCAGCAAGTAACTTCTCAGTGGGAGCTACAGTGAAACCTTGCAGGAATGCTGTGTATCATGTAGCTGGACCCATTCATATAACACTCCTGATATTATACTCAGGAGGATCACTGTGCAAGCCTTCTATAGTGACATATTGCTGAAAGTTTTATCAACCTGCTATATTCTTCTATTCTGTCCTAGTCTACCTTTTTAATAATAGTATTTAATAAAGGTAGTATTTAATATAGTAATCTATTATATTGGTTTTATTTCCTGGAACACAAACATTAGAATACCTAACATGAGGGCTTAAAGGGACCATTGGGGGGTTATTGGAGGTTTCCATATGTCACTGGCCAAGTTTGGTATCCTCTAAAAGCCTCGTAGCCTGCTAGTCTTAATATGAGGGCTATTGAAGAGGTGGTAAGTGTTAGCCCAGGAGCAAATGCCCTGAGGAGGCTGGTCAGTTTAATGTCTTAGAATATGGGATCTGGGGTGATGCTGGACACAGAGTACAATCCTAAGAAGAGTTACTCCAGTCTAAGCCCATTGCGCTAAAAGTGGACTAGATATGAACTCAGCACACTTGTTTTTTATCGAGTTTTACAAGTGTGTTGTTGTTCTAGAGGAGTTAAGTTTGATATGAATCTAAGAGCTTGTCCTCAAAAGAATCTGTTTTAAGAACAAGGAGCTGTGGTTTAGGAGGAGGAGGAAAAGTCAATGAGTGTTTCTTGCACGTCAGCTGGAGGAGATGGAACAAGGCTACTCACCTTTGCTTTAGTATTGGCAGGCACCAAAACTAGTTATGTTGTTAAAAGGTCTGAGAATGAAATTGGCTAAGTTTGTAGGAAATTAAAGCTAGAATTGCAGGACAGTTAAACAGCAAGAGAACATGTCTAAAATCTTAGGGGCTAGGTAAAATAAATACTCACCTAAGGTCAATTGTTTGGCATTGCTTATCCAAAAGATATGACAAGTAATTTTGACCGACTGGTCATCCCACCTTGGAAGGTGTCCAAGCTAAGGATGTATAGTTAGGGCAACTTGTCCGTGATTCAAAACAAAGAAATCTTGGCAGTTTTTTTTCCTAATCAGAGGGAATTTCTCCCCCTTTTCATCTCCTTCACTCACTGTTTGTGCTGATACAAACAATTTACTACAAAGGGTGTAGTTAAGAGCAGAGGTTTTCCTAGCCATATAATTTAGTTTGTGAGTTTGTGAATTAAGTGGGTTTGTGACACGAACAGTTGGAAATTATAAGGGCTAGACGAATACTTACTCTTGTCCTCTAGAGGATAGTCTGGAGCCTTATTCAGAGTATTGGGATCCACTGATGTAGCTGGAGAGCCAGGATGCAACCAAGCAGATGAACTGGACAAAGAAAAATTCTAATTTGGTGAAGGGTGATAATGCATATGAGTGAATCTATCATAATTTGCTTACGTTGAGAAGACTCAGTGGTATGACCAACCTGCTGGTAATTCTTACCCATTTTATTCCATGAAAGCAGTAGAATAAACTAAAATAATACAATAAATGAAGAGAACAAACAGCTAGAAACAGAAATACCTATATCAACTGCAATGATTAAAAAAAAACCTAGAATAAAAATGTAGAAGACACAAACTATAAGAGACAAGAAATCAGTCGAGGTTGCATGGGTGGTGATGGATGCTGCATGACTCAGCACACTGTTACTAATGCAACCGGCTGCATTAGGATGGCTTGCACTCCGGTTTAGGTCAACAATGCACAAAACTCCGCCCAAGTCCTGAATCAGAAACCAGTGGATCTGTGACAATTCAAAAGTTCAAGTCTTTTGAATTTGCTGTACCATAGTGCAAGTAAGGATTTGACTAAATAGTCAGCTTTATTTCCCCTTGTTTTCAGATGTCTCCTCTTCCGGCACTTAACAAAAATCCTCAGTGACACCTCTTACTCTCAAAGTAGACTTCCAATGGCCCTTGATTAAAAGATTCCACTAATAAATGCATATTAATAAATAATAAATCTTAATAAATATATACTTAAAACATACAATTGTTCTGCAATATATAATCTACTGACAGTTCAATTCATACCAGTGTGCACAGTGTCAAGCTGTACTACATGGTGCCTTGGTGTTAATGCACATTTATTTATTTATTTATTTTAAACATATATATCGTGCCTTTCTCCTAAGATGCAAAGCAGCTCACAAAGACAATAAAAATAACAAAAAAGCAGAGTTATAACAGCATACACAAATTGTAGCCAAATCTTCTCCACAATACTTTATCAATCGTTACTTCACCCTTCACAAAAGGCTGTTTGAAAGAAGTGGGGTTCATGGTCTTAAGGGCCACAAGACCAGTTTACCTCAGCCCACCTTAACCCAAATGTGTCATGAAGTATCATTGGCTGGGTAGCTATTAGGGTCAGCCAGTCAGAGAGGAGGAAGTGAGAGTTACTTAACTCACTGCACTATCCCCATGACAGGCTGGTTGTTCATGATGGCAATGCTCTTTTTGCCATGTATGTAACTGGTGCAGTGATAGCCATGGAGGGCAAGCATGCTCCAAACAGCAGAGAAATAGTGTGAGCAACCACAAAGGGGGTCAAGGAGGTGTGGGAGGGGGAAGTTTTTCAAAAGACTCCCAGCCCAGTCAAGCTTCAGGTCCTTAGGGTTTGACTGTATTAGTACCCACACAGGCAAGAGGCAAAATACTTTCTTTTAGTGCCGTGTTACAGACCTAGTACCGGACTTAGTACCATGTTAGGGTGGGTTTTTAGGAATACGGTAGCCTCCTGTACTGTGACTCATTATTTAGATGATTTTTTGTATGCTACCCCCAGTGACTTGGGAGAGCGTTCCTAACTTACGGCAGTTTTTGAAGAGATTGCAGCAGAGTTGGGTGCTCTTTTGGCACCGGAGAAGAACAAAGGCCCACCTAGATGTCTGATATATTTGGGAATAGAGATAAGACACTGTAGTTGAGGCCTGCAGGCTCCCAGGCAATAAAGTGGAGAAGTGTGCATTGCTCTTACAGGTTTAGTACACCAGTAGGAAGACTACTTTGATACATGCAGTCCCTCTTGGGACTCCTGAATTTTGCTTGCAGGGTGGTGGCATCAGGGATGGCCTTTCTCCACCACTTGGTGGATGCCATTAAGGGTGCCAGGGAGCCGCACCAAAGGATTAAGGTTACAGGTCACGTGAAGGTTGACATCTCTTTATGGCCACAGTTCTTACAAGATTTCAATGGGATTTCCTTTTGGAGGCAGAAGCATTTGTTCTAGGTCCATTTGGACGCAGCTGGGGGGCATGGTTTTGGGGTGTACTTTCAAGGACACTGGTGCACCAGCGTTAGCCACAAGACTGGGAGTCTGAGGGCATATTGAGGGATATGCCATTCCTAGAATTTTTCTCCTATTGGTTGCAGTGTGCATTTGGGATGCCATCTTAGGAACACAGTGGTCTTTTTTGGGTGCGATAATGCTGCAGTGGTACATGTGGTGAATAACCAATCTTCTTGTAACCCAAGGGTGATGTGGCTGGTCAGGGAGCTGGTGCTGGTAGTCCTCTGGTAGGAGTCTAGGCACACTGTTGGGCCACATGGTCTTCCTTACTTCCTTTTCACTTAAGCTATCAGAACTAGGCTTGCCAACTTTTGAAATTTAAAAAAAAATCTGGTATCCAAATAGTCCTGGCAGTAGAGCTGAGAGAGATCCAGGGCGGCACAATATTTTGAAGGAATCTGGCATTTGGAAGAGTCCAGATACTGAACCCAGGGCAGAAAGGTTCTATTCACCTAATGTATATACACTGAGGAAGAAGAAAAAACTGGCCTTGCCCCTTGTTTTTTCTAGCCTCTGACCTGAAAGCAAAAACAAACAAAATCTTACCCATTTCAGTTTGCCAAATCTACTCAGAACTGAAATGAGTCTGAGTTGCACCAGAAAATGGACTTATTTGTTAGTTTTTTTAAAAAGGATCTTTAACCCACTGGATTTGGCAAGTCATGGTCCCTAACAACACAGCATTACAAAGTATGATAATTTAGAAAGGGTGAAGCAGCAAATTGTTAGGTAATATTAAAGGGCAGTAACCTAACAGTTACTTACTTGCTTATTAGATTTTTAAAAAACAACGGGTGGGAGGAGGCACTGGATTTTCTGCCTCAGACACCAAAGAGCCCTGAACTCCTTAATCCCTGAATCTACCATTAACATTTGCAACGGTTATACTCCGGGCTTTTTTTCTGGGAAAAGAAGTGGTGGAACTCAGTAGGTTGCTCTCGGAGAAAATGGTCACATGGCTGCTGGCCCCGCCCCCTCCAGACAGAGGGGAGTTTAGATTGCCTTCTGCGCTGCTGGAGCGGCACGGAGAGCAATCTAAACTCCCCTCTGTCTGGAGATCAGGGGGCGGGGCCACCAGCCATGTAACCATTTTCAAGAGGTTTCGGAACTCTGTTCCCCCGTGTTCCTGCTGAAAAAAAGCCCTGGTTATACTAGGTGTTACATCCAGCAATTGGTGGGAGTGTGTGCTCACTGCCAGGTTCCAGCATCCCTCTGGTCTTCCAGAGTTTAGACAATGTCCAGCTACACACACAGCTCTGTCCTTCTGCATCACTGTACCCTTTTCTTCTTGGATGCTTTCTCTTCTTTTTGCAGAATGCCTGAATCTTATTCTCTGTGTGTGTCCTGCCAAATGCTACCATTCATATTCTTAAAGGTTTCTCTCTCTTCATGCCAAGGCAACAGAGACAGAGAGAAATACAGATTGGAAGAAGTAGTATTGGCAAAGGCGACATATTCTGCCAGCCCAGACAATGCCCCAATGTTAGTTAAGTTTTCCCAATAAGGCACAAAGCCACCTAGCACTGTGTGCTGTATGTCAGATATGGAAGTGGAGTTACAGGAAAATATATTTCTGCATCAGTCCCCCTATGACCAAACATAGTGGCTAGGAAAGGACAAAGGTAGGTGGGCAGAGAGAGAGAGAGAGAGAGAGAGAGGCAGGCAGGGGGATGGGCTATAGATGTTATGAAATACATTTAAATGAGGAGAGAACAAACATACCAAGTAACTCTCAATTTGCCTCTTTCCCTGCATTTCCCAATGTGGAGCTGGTGCAAGTTTCCTGAAAGAGTGGAAAGGTAAGTAGCTTATTTTGCAAAGAGAGAAAAAATGTATGTGCAAATTGGGATTTTGAAATTCAGATCTGTGTCTTGCAAAAGTGTAGCATACATAACTTACATAGAAGCCGAGAAAGGGCAGAAATTATATGAGCTGAAATAGGAGGAATACTTCCTTGAGACCCAAAGGAAGCTCTCTGAGTATTACAGAGGCAGATTTTGAAAAAAAGAATATTGTGAGTGAAGGATCTTTTCCTCTTTAATTTCAAAAGAAGCAGTGGGTTGTATTATGGATTAAGTTACAAACCCTGAATAATTTATTTTTGGTTAGTTTCTGAGACTGAACTTAAAAATTTCTCTGCCTCAGATCACATAAAGATCACTGTTGTAGCATAGTGCATAGTGGTTAAGTGGTTGGGTTATGAATCAATACCTACTGGTTTGAATCCCAGCACTGCTATGAGCTCAGCAGGTGGCCTTGGGCCACCCCAGCTGTATGTGAAGATAATAACACTGACTTTGTTCAGTCCTCAGAGTGGGGCAGTAATCTGTCCAGAAGAGTAGGATATAAGTGCAGTTATTATTATTAAAGCAGTTGCAAGCTAGATGGGAGCTTCATATGTTTGTTTGTACAAGTGTAAAGGGCCTGATTTACTTATGGTGCAACTGCAACTGACTTACGGTGACCTCACAACTTTTATCTTAAGCTGTATGGTTCCTGAATTTTTTCAGAGCACAGTGGTAAATTTATTATCAGTGCAAAAGGCAAAACTGTACAGAGAGACATCACCTTTCTTTGAGGACTCCCTATTCTCTGTGCTCCTGTCTGTTGGTAGGGGCTTCTTATTCAAGTCCATTCTGAGCTACAGTTACTACAGGAAGGAATGATGTGGACAACAAAACATCTACCATAAGTAACAAGGAACAGAAGTTACAAATCTGATATGCACCAATGCACAAATGTAGTATAAAAATATATACATAACAGAATATGAGTTAGCAAGTCATTACAAAATTGTATGCAGATGAGCAAATATATCTGACATTATCTGCTGTGTCACAGGAATCTGACAACTTTCCTTTTCCTGTGCGACCCTTTTCTTCAGATCTTTTCATAAGAATCTGAAGAGATCATGAGGTTCAGTGAGTTTCTTTTATGGCTTACAACCAGTTAGATATAGCCACAACACATCAGCAGGTATCATACAAGTAACCTGTAACAGCTCTTGCAGACTGCAAATGTACTCTTCATAGAGCATGTTGATGCAATTCTGCTTTGTGGCTCTATCAATACACATCTGACCATCTCTGGTTTTTCTCAGTGGACCCAATTCCACTTTCAGTTGCATGGACAAATGCTTACTCATGAACCTAAATAAGATATTTTTATGACTAGCTGTGATGGAATCGGCATGAAAATGTCAGGATTGTCAAATGCTGCAACCAGCAAGAGGCAGATAAAGGCTTGAAACAGCAGCCAGAAAGGAAGGTGATTAACAGGTCCCTTCCTCCTTCTGTGGCTAGTCAGAGAGAGAATGGCAGTTGACAATAGAATGATGAGCTGACAGTTGGAAGGGCTGACAGGGAGAGCAAACTGAAGAGTGAGTGTTGGAGCCTGGCATCTGACCAGAGAGGGTCAGGCTGAAAGCCCTTGGTCTGAGGAAGAAAGGGAAAGGTGTACCCTCACTGTGAAAACATAGAGCTTATGAAGCACTTTTAGTTCAAGTACTGAAGTGGAACAGCCAGCCCTAAATTTTACTGAAACGAAAGAGATCTGGGAACTTGTAGTTGGCCCAGGAAGTGGGTAGAAAGGAGTCTTCCCTTCAGCCAAAGGAACAGCTTGGATAACTCCTGCCCACTATCTGGAGAAGATTTTAACTTAGTGGAGTACCCTGAGGTCTGCAATAAAGAGGAGGGAGTGCTGTGGGTGCATAAATTGGAGCACTTAATCTGGGAAGGGGTGAAAAAGGAAGAACTATACTTCAAAGAGATCAAGTCTGATAATACCAACCTCTCTCACCTAAGTCAGCCACCTAATAAACTCAACCAGACCAAGTGTTTTGTGCCTCACACAAGTAATCTGTGTAAAAATCACCTACTTACTGAAGCTTTTGCCTTGACCTGGATGGCCCAGGTGAGCCAGGTCTCATCAGATCTCAGAAACTAAGCAGGGCTGGCCTTGTTAGTAATTAGATGGGAGACCTCCAGTGAAGACCTGGGTTACAGAGGCAGGCAATGGCAAACTGCGTCTGTTAGTCTTTTGCATGAAAACCCCAGCAGGGGTCATCATAAGTCAGCTATGACTTGAGGGCACTCTCAACCATCACCACTGAAGCTTTTAAGTACCTGCCTACACATCCTAACTGTAAATAAACCTTCTGTTACCTTATAAACTTCCATGTGCCAGTTTCATATCTAAGGGAAACATAAACCTCTGTTTTTCTCTCTATTTAAATTTGGCTGGGTAACATCACAAGCTATACGTTCTTTAAGGGTGGGATAATAAAGAAAGTTAAAGTTACAGACACAAACACACTACTGAAGCAGCCCAGGAAACAGCTTCATATGCTCTGGGAGGAAATTTTTACCTCAAGTAGGATAAGGGCAGTACCAGCTAGAGAAAGTTGGTGACACTAGTCAACTAGCCATTTCCTGCATAAAAATTAATTCCCTTAATTTCTTATCCTTCTGCTAAATTCCCCAGCTGCGCTGTAATATGTAGACAGTGCAACTATACTTTATCTAGGCTAACCCAGGAGCCCCTACATCACTATTTGTGAGTCAGAGAACTAGTTTAAAATGTATGTGTATTTTTATGTTGGTGGTGGTGGTGGAGGATCTGAAGAGTAGAGGCTTTGCGGGGGTCCTTCTTTGAGGCACAGATGAACTGGGGTTTAGCAGATGTTACACTGGAAAGAAAGAAACATTAAGCAAACATTTTCAGATTGTCCAGGTTTCCATGGCTGGTGGTGCCTTGGACCAAGACTTCAATAGTCTACCACTAAATCCTAGCCTTGAGAATGCCTGACCATCTCACATGACTATGTTAATTAATTTCAAAGTGAATTGCTTTGTTGTCATTCTCCCCCCACCCCCGCCATATACATATATATGCACATACACACACAGAGAAGGAATGAAGGCTAAAAGCAGCATGTAATCAGATTTATAAACAAGTGGTTCTTTGCTCTGTCCTAGATCTAAGGTAGCAAAGAGGTCCTAGAAGTAACAAGTACAAGAGAGGAATGTGGCAGTTTCAAAGCAGCTAACATTGTAGAATATGAAGGTGGCAAGTGTTAGGGAGAGAGCTTAATGCTGAAAGCCATAGTATTAGTCTGGGGTATCCAGAAGTAGTAATTTCTTTATTTTTTGTATACCCCACTTTTCTCCTCAATGATGACCCAAAGCAGCTTACAGCATTATTCTCCCTTCCTCCTTTTCATCTCTACAACAACCCTGTGAGGTGGGTTAAGCTAAGAGAGTATGACATGAAAGAAATTGCTATATACGCTGCTTGGGGCTTCTTGGAGATAAAAATGTAATCGGTAGAAGAAGGGCCATACCCTGCCAGCAAACATGATTTGTACACAGGCATACCATTCACAAAGTAGAGTTAGATTCCTTTTTTTAGTTCCGATGTGGAAATTGGGCACAAATGAATTAATCTGATTTTGTGTTGCAGAAATAACTAATTGTGCAAAAGATAAAGTTACACCTGTCTAGGTCCATTTAAATCAATGAGCTTAGAAAAGTGTAACTCCACTTAGAAATGTACTATTAATTTTGTATGCTTCTTTCCAATACAGCTGGATAGCTATTATGTTTGCTATGTCCATAACTTTAGATGGCCAAATAGGTGGTGGTGGGTTTTTGCATCACTGTTAATACTCTCTTGCTTCTTTCTTTTTCAGATGTCAGTCTGGGATTTCCTGCTCTCCTTCTTTCAGATGGTTTCCCGCAGAAAAATAATATCTAGCAGCTGCAGAGAATCCAACTTGCGCCGCTGCCTTTCCACCTTGGACTTAGTGGCTCTGGGTGTGGGTAGTACCTTGGGGGCAGGAGTATATGTCTTAGCAGGAGAAGTAGCCAAGACCAACTCTGGCCCGAGCATCATCATCTCCTTTCTGATTGCTGCTTTGGTATCTGTCTTGGCAGGATTGTGTTATGCTGAATTTGGAGCCCGAGTCCCTCTGACGGGATCAGCTTACCTCTACAGTTATGTCACCGTGGGAGAACTGTGGGCATTCATCACGGGCTGGAATCTGCTGCTCTCCTATGTAATTGGTATAAACAGGCTTCGGATCTCTGTATTTTGATGTCTTTGTGGTTTTTATTGATAAGCTAGAGGTTAGCACAAGGGAAGGGGTCAATCTTCAGCTTCCCCATGATTTTAGATGGGTATCAGAACTTCTACTACAGAAATGTTTGGGTGCATAGTCACAAATCTTCAAAAAGTAAATGTAATGCTGGCACACTTAATAATGACCCAAGTTTGTTGCAAGGGCCTTATTCATTAACTTTACTGTGGGTAAAATACAGGCAACATAAGCTGGTCTGTAAAAAAAATGCTCTATCAATATGCAAGCCCTGACCTGGATAGCCCCGGCAAGCCTGATCTCATCAGATATCAGAACCTAACAACAACAACATTCAATTTATATACTACCTTTCAGGACAACTTAACACTCACTCAGAGCAGTTTACAAAGTATGTTGTTATCCTCAAAACAATCACTCTGTGAGGTGGATAGGACTGAGAGAGATCTGAGGAAGCTGTGACTGACCCAAAGTCACCCAGCTGGCTTCAAGTGGAGGACTGGGGAATCAAACCAGGGCCATTTCCAGACGGCTAACCTTCTGCCGCTCCATGCCGCAACATCGCGGCTTGTGCTGGGGCGAACGCGAAATATCGCGTTTTCTCGCGTGAGTTTTGCACGATTGCGATTGCGCAAAACTCACTCGAGAAAACGTGCTATTTCGCGTTTTCTCCGGCACGAGCCGCGATGTTGCAGCATGGAGCGGCAGAAGGTAAACCGTCTGGAAACGACCCAGATTAGAGTCCTGTTGCTCTTAACCACTATACCAAACTGGCTACACCAAACCAATCAACAGCCATTAATGTTACCAAGGATTACATAGATGAACACTGAAGGGTGGGATTTTATTAAAACACATTGGTGACTGATATAATTAAAGAATTGCCTGAAGACTGGGAGGGGGATTAGTACACCTCAGTCTGTGTGAGAATGCAGATGCATGAAAAGCCAACTGCGCTGTGCTTTACTGCATGGTTAAAAAGGCATATAGTGAAGCAACCTGCTGAATAAGCACAGACAGGGAGAGGAGTAGTCAAACGGATCGTCAAAATATCAGCTCCCTGTTCACAACCAGTGAATAGGAGGGGAGTGAGGCTGAGGGAGCTCTGAAAGAGCTGTGACTGACTTACCCAGCTGGTTTCAAACAGAGGAGTGGGGAATCAAGCCCTGTTCTCCATATTAGAGTCCTGTCACTCTTAACTGCTACACTAAACTAAGCAGGGTTGGCCATGGTTAGAAGGGAAACCTCTAAGGAAGACCAGGGTTGCTATGCAGAGGCAAGCAATGGCAAACCACCTTTGTTAATCCCTTGCCTTGAAAACCCAGCAGAGGAGGCCATAAATTAGCTATGACTTGACAGTACTTTCCACAACTACATCAGTAGGCAAAGTGGTTGTGAAAACTGTCCCTAAGAAATTGAGAAAAGATGGAACCTGCTATAGAATTAAGTAACAAAGAAGGAAAATGTAAGAATCTGGGGCAAGTCATAATGTCTATTCTTCCTCGCTTTACATAAGCAATGTATTTTTGTCCCGCTTTTAACACTGGCTGATTCCGCACACGTTGGATAATGCACTTTCAGTGCACTTTATCGATCGTTTGAGGTGGATATTTTGTTCTGCACACAAAAAAATCCGTTCCAAATGATCTATAAAGAGAATTGGAAGTGCATTATCCAACGTGTGCGGAATCACTCACTGACATCTCTCTTTCGGAAGATGATTTTAGAAGGGCACAGAATATAATGTGAATACTGATGTTCGCTAAGAGTTCAGTCTTGCACCCTCATATATGTTAATTGAATAAATGGTTGGACTCTCCAATATCCTTCATGTTTGTGTTCCATCCATTTCTGGCAGTGCCATCTTGTTTAACTGTCTGACTTTCTGCAGGAACCTCCAGCGTGGCCAGAGCCTGGAGTGCTACTTTTGATGAACTTCTGGGCAAAAGAATGGGGATTTTTTTCAGAACACACATGGCCATAAACTCTCCCGGGTTGGCTGAGTACCCAGATATCTTTGCTGTTTGCCTCATTGTTATACTGGCAGGTATGTTTGTACTATTCTTGGAACAAAGAAGTGCAAAAAATTGTAAAGATCCTTACATCAAAATTGTTTGAAGATAAGATATTGGCAGAGCCATCCTACACACAGTTATGCCCTTCTAAACCCATTGACAGTACATAGAGCAGTATAAATCTGTTTTGGACTGCCCTGTTAATTTTAAAGATGGAATTAATTTTATCTCCCTATCATGTGTTGATTGCTGCCCCATCTAGCCAGGAACAAACGCTACTGTTGTGAGCCTAGTGCCTGATCAGTGTGAACAGGCTTGATCTACGGGGGATGGAGTCAGGGCCTACAACAAAATAATATTAAGATGGTGGATAGTTTCTCAATTAATCTTGTGCTTGGAAATGGCTCCCCAATGACTTCATCACCTCCCCAGGCAACTTTGCAACTATACTGCAATAATTCTTCCTCTTCTTACTATATCCTTTCATTCTTTCTACAGAACATTCAACCCACGACATTAATTATTGTTCCTCCCACTTGTCTTTTAAGAAAAAAACTTCACAGATGTTTCTGCTCTGTTCACCCTATTTATTCAGAGAAGTTAGAGAAATCCATCTATTTTTAAAATTGCAAGGCATCTTTTATAAAATGATTATTCTATTCATTATATCCCTAATTCTGAACCTTACTCCTGTGTGAATAGAAAATGGAAAATGTTTTAAAGGTTTTAAATGGTTTAATTGTTTATTCATGATTGTTTTTATTGTTTTAAATTATATGTTGTAAATTGTTGGTTGTTACACCGCCCTGAGCCCGTCTGATGGGGAGGGTGGTCTAGAAATGTAATGTAATAAATAAATAATAAATAAATAAATAAAACCCCAGAGAATGGAGCCAGGTTCAAAAATAGGGTATTCTTCTGTAAACCTGGGGGATAGCCAGGTTTGCAGGAAAATGTGAAAACTAAAAAAAATGGAGAGAGTTTAACTCCCTTCAAACAAAGGAACATTGTCTGTGCTTGCATAGACAATGTAAAGGTGCAGCCCCTTCAGATAGCTGTGGAGTAGGCAGAGGTACAGAAACTGCAACTGTTGACTAAACTGGAACCGCTGCTGCCACATGTGCCAGGCTGGTGGGGATAAGTAGGAGAGTGCAGGGGTTACTGCTGCATGACCCAGAATGGTGGAGGTGGTAGTGCTGCAGGCAAATGGACAGGGGAGGAGGATGGGAGCTGGTGTCACCCCCTGCTACCCCTCTATCTCATGAGCCAGGCAGCCATTGGTTGCAGCTTGGCAGGCAGGCAGGCTGGCCAGCAAGGAGGTGGCCCAATGGGGGAGGGGAGAGGGAAAGGATGTAATTGTCTCCTTCAAGACTCAGGGTTCCCCCGCTTGTCTTTTTTTCCTCACTGTCCAAGTATCATTTTAATGAATGTACTTTATAGGACCAACTTCTGTACATGAAAGCATACATACTGTTTATGTTCTAAACATGTTATTTTCAGGTTTTCAGTATCTGCATTGGCAATTAAACTGATTGTTCAAAAGATGAGTACTCAGTATGTGGTATTTGGGTTCACCAAATGTTCGATGCTCACTAAATGTTTTAAGTTGTTATAAGTCAGTGGTTCTTTGACCCATTTGATAGGATGATAGATTAATAAAAGACCAAGAACAGATGAACTAAAATATGAAGGCTACATGCTGTCCTCTGGAAACATTGCCTGTAGTCCTAAACATGAAGGGGTAAGCTGTATATGTGCATTGGTGGTAGAAGGATATTGTACACATGCATGGTGACACGCACTCTTACTATTACTTCATGTGCTGTGGTCCAAGGTCCTGGCACTGACTACTTGTTCTAGG
Organism: Eublepharis macularius; assembly: GCF_028583425.1. Lineage (NCBI taxonomy): Eukaryota > Metazoa > Chordata > Lepidosauria > Squamata > Eublepharidae > Eublepharis > Eublepharis macularius. The sequence continues at coordinate 82,662,744 of NC_072793.1, forward strand.
AATAAGTCCCAACTTAAATCAAGGAGAGTAAAGACGTGTTGCTGGCTATATTTTAGTCATTTACCTATACATATTAAGGTAGTCCGTGAACTTAGGTTGTGTTTTTTAAACAGTAAATATCAGCCAGGTTGTGCTTCATTTTCCTATAGTAACTGCAGGCACACCTATACTGTCCTCTGAAAAGGGGCATGGTCTCAGTCCTAACACTTTTTTAAAAAAACAAACATAGACATTCACATGGTACTATCTGCTATTCATGAAATCAAGGCAGTGACACTTTTTCCAGCACTGAAGTCACTGCTAGTATTGTTCCTTCTTCTTGATTCTCTAGGGCTGCTATCCATTGGGGCAAAAGAATCCACCACAGTGAATAAAGCCTTCACAGCTGTTAACGTGCTCATCCTCTTATTCATTATAATCAGTGGATTCATCAAAGGAGACTTGAGGAACTGGCATTTGAGTGAGACTGATCTATTAAGATCTATGGCTCACATGACTAGGTAGGATTATTTTATTTATTTACTTCATTTATACCCTACCTTTCTCCCCACCATTATGCCCTGCTCCATTTTATCCTCACAAGAACAACCCTATGAGGCAGCTTAGGCTACTACTGAAAAGGCTCTTTCCTCCATGACCACCCACTTTAGTTGTGAAGGTGGGAGAACTTGAGGCGGTACCTGAGATGACAAATATAGTGTCTGGGCAGGAGTGTATAAAAGGAGGTGATCCTTCAAATACCTTGGTCCATGGCTGTATAGGGAATGAGAGGTCAGTGAATTCAGAAATGAACAGATGTTTGGAGATGATCTTAAAGTACTTGTGTACTATGCTATATACCATACTGTAATCTAATCTGGAGATTATGAGAACATGGATCACAGTGACCATTATGTTTTTTAGCAATTAAGGTTTTTTTAAAAGACTTTAATAGGCTTTTGTATTTTATTCCTTTCTTCTGGCAGCAGCTTGCCCATTTACTGTTTCATATCTCTTTATGTATCTTTCCCGTGCTCAACTACCAATAAGATTTCTCTCACAACTTTTTTTTCTTTTTCATTTCTTTCAAAGCAACCAGTCTGTGACTGTCAACAGAACCGGGCATTTTGGAGCTGGAGGGTTCATGCCCTATGGTTTCAGTGGGACCCTAGCTGGAGCTGCTACCTGTTTCTATGCATTCGTTGGGTTTGATTGCATTGCTACTACAGGTAGGCAAGATAAGAGCTGCTAGGAAAAACAAGACAAACAGATCATCTTGCAGGAGGAGTCAGCCATTTTTAAAGTTGCCCTGGGCCCTGGTTACCAGTTGTCCTGACAGGAGGAGCAGAAAGTGCTCCACAGTGCTGTCTTGAAGAAACAGCAACAGAAATCCACAGCTGATCCTTCTGGAGTATTCAAAGCCTCACAACATCACACCAGGGCAGCAACAGTCTGATCATAAGCAGCCAACTGGTAATTTCAAAATGGTGTTTTTCTCTCCCAGGGGAAGAGGTGAAGAACCCCCAAAAATCCATCCCCATGGGTATTGTGCTATCGCTGCTCATCTGCTTCCTGGCCTACTTTGGAGTTTCTGCTGCCTTGACATTGATGATGCCTTATCACCTTCTTGATACCATGAGTCCTCTGCCAGTGGCTTTTGAATACATCGGATGGAGCACTGCCAAGTATGCTGTAGCTGTTGGAGCACTGTGTGCTCTGAGCACAAGGTAAGGATAGCTTTGCAGAAGGATACACAGCCTCCCCAGATGGCTTGCTTTCCTATTGGTTTTTAGAGGCACGTTGCCTCTGAACATAGAGGTCCCATTCAGTTTTTATAGCCTATGGATACTGATAGATTTTTCCTCCCTGGATATGTCTGATCCCTTTTTTAAAATCGTCTATGGGAGACCTCCAACAAAGACCAGGGTTGCAGAGGCAGGCAATGGCAAACCCCCTCTGTTAGTCTCTTGTCATGAAAACCTCACCAGGGGTCGCCATAAGTCAACTCTGACTTGAGTGCACTCTCCATCCCAAGCTAGCAACCAATGTATCTCTGGTCAGCAAATTCAATGTAAATCATGTTGCATTTTGTGAAGAAGTAATTTCTTTTGTCCTTTCTGAATTTATTGCCACTCAGTTCCTTGGTTGGGCCAAAGTTCTAGTATGATGAGTAGATCATTTTCTTCCTTTCTCTCTCACCTCTTTCTCCACCCTATTCATGAATTTATAAAAGTCTACCATATTACTCCTGCTTCATCTAGCTGAAAAAGAGATAAGATCAAGAGAGGGAAGAAAGGTCTGTACTGCTGGATATTCTCTCTCCTTTCTCTTTCTTCCCCTGTAGCCTTTTGGGTTCTATGTTCCCAATGCCCAGGATTTTATTTGCCATGGCCAGGGATGGACTCCTCTTTCAACCTCTGGCCAAAGTGAGCAGCCGACAGACCCCAGTGATCGCAACCATGGTGTCTGGAGCTGTTGCAGGTAAGCATGTCAAAAGACATGCCTGCAATCAATGGGGTAACATTCTTACAGTAGATCTAAGGTAGGGTCTGTTTTATTAAATATGGACTATCTCACACCATTTCCCCATATAATATAGGTGAAGTGTATTAACTATGATCACTGCTAGAAGGGAAGACCCCTTTTTGATCTATCTCTCACACACAAAGGTGTTCATGCCTCACTGATTCACTGACTCTGAGGTATAGAAGTTCCTTGGGAACTTAATCTGAAAGTGGGACATTTTATCATTCATTTCAAACATAGGTTAAGCTACTGCCTTGCTAGTGAGGAAGCTGAAAATTTAGGAAAAAATACACTTGCTTAGATCCTCCAGAATACTTCTGAGGGTGGAATGATATGTGATCATGGAGCACAAATTTCTTGCCTCCTGCTGTAGCAAGAAATGTCTCCCCCTCCGGGAGGGAGGGGGGAATCTTGATCCTGGGGAACAAGGGACCCATAAACAGGATTTCTTTGGGCATTAGAAGTGAGGAGGGGGGAGGTGAGAAAGTTGTGGTCTCTAAGCATATATCCTTCTGCCCACAGAAATAGTCTGGGACAACTGGAAAAGCTAGCTAGGGAGATCAGACTATCTGTACGTATTTTAAATTTCTGTAATGATGATGACTGTGTTGAATGCTGTATGTGTAATCCTGCTGGTGTTTTTATTAATGTTTAGAGGTGGGGAAAGTGTTATGGTCTCTGCCAAGGCATTTGGGTATGCTGTTTGGAGAACAGTCCCTGAAGATCACTGTCTAAGCACCCAATCTCTTTTGTTTTAATGCAACTCAAAGAATTCCTATGATCACTCAGAGCCAAGCTACAAGTGACGCCTGACACAGGTTGGACACTTGTCAGCTTCCCTCAAGTTTTGATGCAAAATGTAGGCGTCCTGGTCTTGCAGCTGTAATGGAGAGCCAAGCTGTAAAACCAGGATGCCTACATTTCCCATCAAAACTTGAGGTAAGCTGACAAGTGTCCAACCTGTCTAAGGCGTCACTTGTAGCTTGGCTCTCAGAGAAACCAGTGGATTCTGTCATAGTCTGTCTTTTGTGTTAGATTGAATATAACCATAGAAGGCTGGATTGTTGTGGGGCACTATATTGGGATCTGGGGACATGGTGGATCACTGAAATGTGTTTATTTTTAAAAAGTCTTCACATCACACGCTCAGAAAGAGATTGTGTAAAATTGCCCCTCACTGATGGGAGGTTCTCACACCTGGTACTCTCCTTGACAGGAGGGGATCTGGATCCTGCCCGCTATGACAAACTAACCTCTCATGGGTACCTCATAGGAAAGGAATTTCTGCATTCCCTGCTTTCCGTAAAATTGAGAGGCTGAGAGGTATGGTGTTTTGCAGAGTATGTTTGCAGGGAAATGATCTCCATATACAGACACTGAGGAATTAGTAGGGGGAAAAAATGATTGCCCATGTTAGCAAAATGCTGTCTTTCTTGTCTTCACAGCTATGATGGCTTTCCTTTTTGATCTGAAGGCCCTGGTTGACTTGATGTCCATTGGGACACTGCTTGCCTACACTCTAGTGGCTATCTGTGTTCTACTCCTCAGGTAATTGTTTGCTCACTAGGCATTCCTGATGGGAGGAGTGAGTTGACACTTCAGTGCCCACTGAGAGTCTCTCTATACGATACTTCTTAGAGTCTCTCTAAATGAGATGAATTTCATGAGGACGCTCAAGTGAAGGGAGGCACAATATTAGCTGGGAAGCTGAGTACTAAAAAGGCAGATTGGAAGGCTTTGTCAATTTCCCCTCTCTATAGAGCCTGCAAATATTGCTGCTCAGGGCCGGGTTTGTTTATTTCCTTTTCCTTCTCTGCTCTGTCAGTTTCACATCCCCTTCTGGGAGTTGAAGAGGAAATAAACAATCCCCTGAGCAGAGATAGTCTCCCTTCACTTGAGTGTCCTAGTGTAAGAAGTATCGTGTAGATACCACACAAGTGAATGAGAAACAACTTCTTATAACAGAAATTACTTAACTGCAAACTTGGTTTAGAGAGGCTCTGACACGAGGACACTCAAGTGAAGGGCAATGCAATGTTAGCTGGGAGTCCTAGATTAAAAGCTGATAGCTCTGTCAATTTCTCCTCTCCACTTGAGGGTAATTTGAAAAGACAGAGCCCCAGTGCTCCTCAAAGGGTTTGTTAATTGCATATAATTAAAAACCCTCTGAGGAGCATCTCTGCCAGCTGTCTTTTTAAACTACCCTCCTATAGAGAGGGGAAATTGACAGAGCCTTCCGTTCTGTCTTTTTAAACTACATGTCCCAGCTAACATTGCCTCTCCCTTCACTTGAGCATCCTAGTGTAAGAAATATCGTGTAGATATCACTCAAGTGAATGAGAAACAACTTCTTATAACAGAAATTACCTAACTGCAAACTGCAAAGGAGATGGAAATAGCAGGTAGCCATGATGGTGTTAACACTGCTTGAAATTTTGACAGTTTAGTTATTCCTAATGAAAGTCCTACACAACAGTTTTTGTAACTATAAATTGTGTATCCCAAGTTTTCTTCCCTTTCTTTAAAGGGAAAACTTTCTTTAAAGACAGTAGTGGAGAAATGAACAGTGATCTGGGAATTCCACTGGTCAAATCTTATCTCTGTCATGAACACATTGTTAGGTTTGGCCTAGGGATGCAAGAGAATGAGATGCAAAGGAGATGGCTTCCACCAGGCACATATCTGGAGATCAGGAGCAACTGGAATAAAAACACCACCTGCTGGACAACTCTAACACCATGGACTGTCGCATGCTCTCTGTGTGGTTGAATGTGGGGTATTTGTGAGGGTATCTTTGTTGTTGTGGGGGAAATCTTTACCTGGAGCAGGCTATATGGGGAATGCACCATTCTAGTGTAGATGGGAGCAAATAGATATGGTTGTGGGATTTATCAAAGATGCCCAGTATCTGGCAAGGATGCTCACTGTCTAACTAATCTCTGTAGCATTTGAACAGTTGACAATACAGGGCCTCCCATTTCACCCACCTCTTTGCTAATACTATGCAGCACCAGATTGGTGAGGCACAAAGCTGCATTCCTCACCAGGTTGTTGCTGGAAGAGGGAATCGAACTGAATGCTCTCTGTTTGGGCAGGCTTCTTTGGCAGCCCTGAGCCTCTTTCAAATCATGACTGGCCCTACAGATGAGAGAGAGCACACCTTGGACTTAATCTTTTGCACTGAAACTTGGAGTCTTTTTTGGGGATTGGAGATTCAGCCTGAACTGTGGTCTGACCATTATCTATTGAAGACAAGGATGAATATGGGCCCAGTACCCTGAGGACTCACTAAGATGGTCCAACCACAGAGGTTCATTGATCCTTCTGGAATCCAAAATGCTCGGGGGGATTTTATAATTCCAGAAACAATCTCTGTTGAAGCTGCAGTGGGCGCTTGGAATGTATAGCTCCTTGACTACTCCTCAACAACCTTTCCCACTCTTAAGATGGAACCCAGCCTATGAATAACCACAGAAACTGGGTGACCTAAAGAAAGCTGGAAGATGTTTAGAAAGATGTTGGCAAGAAAACTCAAGCTGAATCTGATAGAATGTGCTACAGATCCCATTGGAAGACCTATGAAGTGGCAGTGACAGCAACAAAGAAACATTGTTTCTCTGAACGAACTGCAACAACTTGTTCACAACTATCCCAATTGTTTAGGTATCTTGACATCTTCTAACTCCTAAATCTGAACATCTCAAGAACAGTCAATTAGCTGTGATACCTTTGCAAAGCTTTTTTGTCCACTTGTGGACTATTTGCCCAAGTTACAGTGATGGATATTGACTGGATCCTGGCGTCTGTGAAGGCCACTACTTGCATATTAGATCCTTGCCAATCTTGGCTGCTTAAATTATGTAAAAACCACGTAAATGAGCTCTTGTTGTTTATCATATCCATCACTAATTTAAGGTGACCTCCCTCGGCCACTCAAAGGGGCAGATATCCACCCACTACTTTAAAAAAATCCATAGATAAAAATGATGTGACCAATTATTGCCCAGTCTCTAATCTGCCCTTTTGGGGCAAAGTAATTGAGAGAGCACTAGCATACCAGCTCCAAGATGTCTTGGATAACTCTTGTGTTCTAGACCTTTTCATTTTGCTTTCAGACTGGGCTATGGAACAGAGACAGCTCTAGTAACTTTAGCTGAAGACCTCCATCTAAATATAGACAAAGGCCATGTTGCTCTGCTGCTCCTCCTAGATCTATCTGCAGCCTTTGACACAGTAGACCATCCCCTGCTGCTGAGGTGCTTGGAAGCAGAACTAGGTATCAGGGGTTGCACCTGGGACTGATTTAAACCCTTCCTTATGGATCAGACTCAAAGGTGCTGTGGGATACCAGCTATTTTCTGTGCAGGAATTATCTTGTGGGGTTTCTTATCTCCCCATTTTATTCAACCTCTATGTAAAGCTTTTGAGATAAATCATTTGTAGCTATGGAACTGGATGTCATCAATATGTGGATGATATTCATCCCTATTTCTCTCTATCCAAATCCTCTGGTGATGCAGTAGAGGTCTTGAATCATTGCCTGACAGCTGTGGTTAATTGGCTGAAAGCCAACGAATCAAAACTGATCCCAGACAAGATGGAAGTGATGCTGGTTGGAAAAGGAGAAATGTCTTGAAAGACATTGTACTACCCACTTTTGATGGGGTTCAGCTGACTTTAGCAAACTTAGTTAAGAGCCTTAGGGTTATAGAGGATCCAGCACTGCTGCTAGAAAAGCAAGTTAATGCAGCTGCAAAAATGCCTTCTACAAATTTGGTATAGCCTGGAAGATGAAGCCCTACCCGACACAGCTGACCTGGCCACCTAGATCCATGTTATAGTAACATCTTGACTACTATCATGTCTGACCCTACGTAGGTCTCTTCTCAAAGTCAAATCAGAGACTCCAGTTGGTGCAGAATGCTGCAGGTTGATTATTATCAGGAGCTAGGCAGAGCATGCATATTATTCTGCAGTCACTCTACTAAATTTAAAATTTTGGCTATCATATGCAAAGCCCTTCACAGCCTTAGTACCTTATATCTATGGGACCGCTGCTCTCCCTATGTTCCCCCATGGCAGCTTCACTCATCTGAACAAGACGTTCTGCAGGTCCCACTCTACAAATGGGTTAAATCAACAGCTGCCTATACATGCATATTCTCTGTGGCAACCCCCACTTTGTGGAACAACAGCCTGCCTGAAGAAGTCAGAAAAGCTTCCACTTTCCTGGCTTTCTGCAAACTGCAAAAACAAACTATTCAGGAGGGCTTTTTTGCACAGACCATGAGGCTGTGATATAAGGAAACGGTTCAGAAAGTTCTTTGATAAACGGATAGAGACTGTAGATTATACTCTTGTTTACTATCTGTTCCTATAAGAATGTCCTTCATGTCATTTAATGTCAAGTCGTTTATGTTTTGTTTCAGCGTTATATCAGCTCTGCTTCAGATTTTATTGCTAGTTTTAAATTTCTGCAATCTTTGCCCTATTGTATTGTCTATTTGAACTGGGTAATCCACTTTGAGTCTCAGTGAGAAAGGCAGACTATAAACAACAACAACAACAACAACAAATGGCCGATTACTGAAGGCTGAATACTTGTAGGAGATGGATTATATTTTTCAAAGTTTCCCAACCACTTTGTGGATAAATCTCTCACATCCATTCCAATTTGGACTTTACATTAGCAGTGATAGGACCGGATGGTCCCAGGGTACTGATTTTTCCAGTTGTGTGGGCTACCTTTTCAGCTTACGCAGTCTGATGATGTGGACAGGATTCTTGGAAGCTTGAGACCTACCACCTCGTATGACCCTTGCCCCTCTTGGCTGCTTAAAGCAGAAGGGGTGGTTGCTCCTGCCTTCAAGCAGGCCGTGGTGCATCCACTCCTAAGGAAACCTACTCTGGAGGGACCCAGGAGATTTTAGTAAATACCATAATGTCTCAAACGCATCATTTTTCTTCTACAACAATAACAGTGTGCTTATATACTGCTCTTCTGGACAGATTAGTGCCCCATTCAGAGTGGTGAACAAAGTCAGTGTTATTATTCCCCCAATATATCAGGGGAGCTGGGATTGAGAAGAGTGGCTTACCCAAGGCCATCTGCAGAGCTAACGGCGGTAGTGGGAGTTGAACCAATAGAGTGTTCATTCACAGGCTCGTAGCACAACCACTTAATCGCTATGCTACAGCAGTATAGCCATCTTCAGGAATTCCTGAATGAAGCAGATAGTTTGATCCATTCCAATCTGTTCAGGCTTGGTTATGGATCTGAAACAGCCTGGATTGCCCTGGTGGATGACATGGATGGGGATGCTACCCTGTTTATTCTCCTGGACCTCTTGGTGTCCTTTGATACCCTCAATCATGGTATCCTTGTGGACTGCCTTTCGGAATTGGGACTGGGAGCCACTGTTCTGCAGTGGTTCCAGTAATCCCTCGAGGGAGGTTTCAGTATGTGGTTCTGGGGGACTTTTGCTCTGCCCCTTGCCTATGGCCTATGGGATGCCTCAAGGTTCAATCTTCCTTCATGCTTTTCAACTTTTGTGTAAAACTGCTGGGAGAGGTGATTCAGAGATCTAGGTTGAGCTGCCACCAATATGTGAATGACACTCGGCTCTATCTTGCACTACCAGCAAATCTCAGGGAGACTGTGGAAACTTGGAACAGGTGCCTGTAGGCATTTTGAGATGGATGAGTGCTAATAAGCTGAAACTTAATTCTGATAAGAAGGAGGTGCTACTGCTGGGGGGAAGGTCTGACCCAGGGAGTGGGTGATCACTTGTTCTAAATGGGGTTGCACTCTCCCTAAAGGAGCAGGTTCACAGCTTGGGGGGAGGGGGGGCTCCTGGACCTGGGCCTCTTGTTGGATAAGCAGGTGGCAGTAGTTGTAGGAGTACTTTTTACCAGTTTGGTCTGGTGATCCAGCTAGATTAGATAACATCTAGCTAGATAGCATCTAGATTAGACTACTGCAATGTGCTCTTTGTTGGGCTACCCTTGAAGATGGTCCAGGAGCTTCAGTTGGTACAGAATGCTGCCGCAAGAAGGGTGACTAGAGTGGGTCATAGGGACCATATCACACCAGTCTGCACTGGCTTTCAGTTTGCTTCCGAGCCCAATTCAAGGTGCTGGTATAAACATTTAAAGTCCTACACAGCTTGGGACTATCTTCTCCCATATGAACCTACTTGTTCACTCAGATCACCTTCTGAGGCTAGGTTAGTGACTTCTCAAGAAAGGGCCTTGTCAGTTGCAGCATCAGAACTTCAGATTTGTCTGCCCCCCTCTGTTGCTTTCTTCTACTAGCAGGTGAAAACTTCTTTGTTTTGTCTGGAAAACCCTCAGTGGTGTCTGAAGAAGGGAGCTCTGACTCTTGAAAGCTTACACCCTGAAAATCCTGTTAGACTTTAAGGAGCTACTAGACTCAAATCTCCCAATAACTGTTATTGGCCTTCCTGCCTGTTTTTGTGTTGTGTGTTCATGTGTATTGAATTGTCTTTCATACTATTTTAAAAGTTTTAAATTTAAATTGTTTTAAAATGTTGTTTTTAAATTGTTAGTGTTTTAATGTTTGCTGCCTTGGGGAACCTGTTTTGGAAGGAAAGGTGGCATACAAATGTTTCAAATAAATAAATATAAATTATTCCAAGTTGAAAATCCATGCAAAGAACTATAACTGCACCTTTCATTCTTATGTACCTTTTTCTAATTGTGGGAGGTTTTTACATGATGGAGCATGAAAATGTGAATTTGTCCACCTGCAATCTGAAGTGGTACAGCTTCATATCACCACATATCTAGACCTGGCATTAGAGAGGTACTCGAGCCCTTTTCAGTCATTACACTCAACTGCTACAAATGTGCAACATGTGATCCTCCTGAAAAGTACAATTGCCATTTCTTCTGAATTCCAGCTTCTAAATACATGTACCAGATCCAATAAATCTGGAATCTGGTATGGTGTATTGAGGTGGAAAATCCCACATGTTGCTTCTTTCAGAAGAAATGGTGGCCATGCATAACAGGAGAATCATGTGTAGCGTGTTCATTCCATACACATGGTCACAGCACCAGAAATGTAATGTCTGAAAACGTACATGAGCTGAACTCTATCAATGCATATTGTCCAAGATTTTAAGTGGGGTGGGTGGGGGGGTTGTTTGTAGGTAGAACTATAACTTATCATACTAGAGCTTGCGATTCTTTGCCTTTATGCAGCTCTCTAGTTAACTTCATGTTCTTGAAACAGAGGCTTTGTAGCAGTTTCCTTTTTACTTTGTTGTGCGCTTTTTTGTTGATGCATTAAAAGCTTGCTGAAATGCAGTTCCATCTGTGTCAGCCTTAGCAGCTTTATCTTAGTTTAACTAGCAGTCTGCCAACACTCACTATGTGACTTTAGTCATGCCACTCTTCTCTGTCAGCCCCCACCTCTCTGAGTATAACACAGGGCCACCTAACAAGATTTTGTGAAGACTGCAAACAAGATAAATTAGGGTTGCCAAATCTCATTTGGGAATTTCCTGGAGATTTGGGAGTGGTGCCTAGGGAGGGGGGGATATTGGGAGGGGAGAAAGCTCAGTGGGAATGTGAGTCCACCTTCTGAAAATTGACCTTTTCTCCAGGAGAACTGATCTCGGTAATTCTGGAGCATCAGTTGTAATTCTGGGAGAACTCCAGACCACACCTTGAATTTGGTAATCCTGCAAGCAGTGCTTTGAAGTGGAAAACACTTGATGTGTTCTTATTGATGGTCAAAATTTTTATCATGTTAGGGAACGTCTCCAAGCAGTTGAAGTGTCTCTACATACTTCATTCCTCACTAACATCGCACAGCAAGGGCATTTATGTTGTCAGTCAGAGATGCAGATTTCAGCCAGTAACTGGATGGGAAGAAGATACCAAAAGATGCTTTGCGACCATTTATTTTGCAGGTACCAGCCTGAGCCCAGCTCTTTAGGCTCATCCGAAAAGAAGAGGCCAAACAGGATGCTCTGGGTAGATCTCCTAATTCATCCAGATATCATTCCAACCCAACACTCCTCTCACCTGGTGTCCTGTACTATCTTTCTGGTTGGTAAGTACTGCATCTTCCATATTAACTATAGATATGAAACACTGTAGAATCCAGGCTTCCACGTGGCAGGCTTCCCTGCAGTTTCCCTGCTCCAGTCCCCCAGAAGTCTTTGCAGCCTCTCCCTGGGCCACTAGGGCTTTTTCATTTTTTAAAAAAATCGGCACTAGAATATCATCAGCATACTGCTGCAACAATAGGTGTTCCAGGTTCCTTGAATCCCCAGATTTCATTTTTTAAAGTAAGTCTCTAGCACTTTCTTTACAAAGATATGTCTTTCCCCTCGTATCGCCACAAGGAAAGGGGCTAGAGACTCAGAGGGTTTTTTTTCTAATGAAAACTGGGAATTCAGAGATACTGCTACACTTATTGGGGTATAGACATAACAGTATTATATTTTTAAAAAATTTAAAAGCCCCCTGGTGGCAAGAGGAGGAAATGGCTGCAATGGGGAACAGAGCAAGGGAAATGGCTGCCATGAGCAACACTAAATCCAAATTTTCTCACCCACACAGCAGCCATTAGGGTTGCCAGGTGCCTTTACCCTTCTGATGGGAGGGGGTTCTAGTACTTGCCTTATTCTTTGCATTTGTGCACGCTTTGCACGCAAACTCCCGGGGCAGCACAATGACATCACTTCCAGGAGTGATGTCGTTGTGCTGCCCCAGGAGCACATCTGGGAGGCCTGTTCCCCTGCTTTTCCATTCCATTGACCAGGTGAGTGGTGGCAGGGGACAGAAGGTGGGAGTGGAGGATCCCAAAATCAGCTTGTTGCAAAGTGCAGAAGCTCTTCCAGGCCCTGTGCAATTACGTCACTCCCAGGAGTGACGTCCTCATGCCACCCTGGGAGCGCTCCTGGGAGGCCTGTTTCCCCACCCTTCCTCCCCACCACTGGGCAGGTGAGTGGTGGTGGAGAGTGGGAGCGTGGAATCCCCCACCAGGGGACGTGGGATCCCTATAGGTTTGCCAGTCCCCCACTGGGGGCAGAGGATTCCCTGCTCCCACCCCCCATCCTCACTTACCTGGCCAATGGGGGAGGAATGCACCTCCAGGAGGCGTACTCCCAGGCAGGGGTGGGTACTCCCACAGGCCTGATCTGGCTGGATCGAGCTGTTGCGGAGTGTGGCAGTGCTCCTGCGCTCTGCAGTGGCCTGATTTGGCCCTCTGCAGAGCGCGGGGGTGCTCCTGGGGGCGGCTGTGGCCTGCATGATGATGTCACTTCCCAGAAGTGATGTCATCACACAGGCCAGAAGCACGCATGTTACACGCACACGCAAGGAAGGACGGGGGAAGGTAAGTGCTGGGTCCCCCACCTGCCGCCGGGAAGACAGAGGGACTGGCAACTGTTGATTCCTAGCAGCCATCCAGGCTTTACTGCAATCTTTCCTGAAACTTTAGAGCAAAGTAGGTTTGAGAAAGATTGGAAAACAGCTGGGGGGCCTCCTGGAGGTACATGAATGCATCATGATAGTGTGGGGACATCTTTCTCTTTCAGTAGTCATTTTATGAAGTCCCCGTATTTAAGTATATGGATAGTCTTGTATGTGCAGAAGGCTTTCCCTGTTCACACCCCAGTACGCTTTTCATAAGCCCTTTTCTCTCCAGCTGTTTTAGTCTGCGGTGTCAGTGTGGTAACCACTGTAGGACTACCCTGCTTGTTGTCTGGAAGTGCCTGGTGCATTGTCTGCCTTGTTCTCTTCCTCCTGGGGATTCTTGTGGCGTCACTAATCATCTGGAGGCAGCCTCAGAGTCAGAAGAAAGCAGCTTTCATGGTAAGTAATGGACTTGCCTCTTTTTTCAGCAAGCCAAATGATTATTGATGATGTGCAAGCAGAAACAGCCTTTGAACCTTGTTGCATGGCAGCTTCTCCTGAAAGAGCCTCCAAATCAAAGACAGACTTCCTTTTTATTTCTCTCTGTGTGTTTGAAGCAAGGTTACTTGTATGGAGGAGCATTGCCAAGTGTACCTAGTAAACGCACCTGCTTAAATCCAATTTTTTTTTTAAAAAAAACTCTGCTCTGAGAGGAGAGGTGGCTTTGTGTTTTGTCAGCTATCCTGTCAGTCATCCCTGTGCACATTCCTTTCAGCTGCAGACAGAAAGAACAGGATTCTTCTGAGCTGGGGTGAGGGGAGATTGCAATGCATGCCCAAAATGTGGTGAACATGCTGGCCTGCTGCTAAAATGGCATGTATCAATGGGCTCACATCATGCCCTTTAATGGTTTGTTTTTAAATCCTGGGGGTCGTCTTTCTGTATATCTATGTACCACAAAACTTAGCAGTCAGAGATTTCAGGCTTTTCTTTTTTTAAAAAAGCGTAACATTCTAATGTTGTTCATGCATTCTAAGTCTCTAGTTTATGAAGAAAATTTTAGGAACCTATGATGACACATGGCACTAAGTTCCTCTTCCTTGGTAAACTTTAGTCCTGCAGTGCCTGGTGTGCCTAGGGCCAATGCTTCTTTTGTGCTATTGAAGTCTGACCTCTAAATATCTCTGTGTTAATTTCCAGGTGCCCTGCCTGCCATTCTTGCCCATCCTCAGTGTTCTAATCAATAGCTGCCTAATGGCCCAACTCACCAGTGACACTTGGCTTCGGTACTTGATGTGGATGGCATTGGGTAAGCCTTTCAGAATATGGGCATTGGCAGATATTTTACAGGGGCATATTTGGGGAAAGTAATGGTCACTTGCAAAGTAAGTGTGTGGCAGAACAGCCCCACTGATCTGTGGGCCCTCTGTGTTGTCTGGGGATTACCCAGTGGCAGCCCAAGCCTCCAGCTGGTACAGGCCACCTACCCAGTCCCTCTCAACCCTTAGAGGGGATTTCATTCTGTCTCTTTTGTACCCCATGCCACCACTTGGCCTTCATGGGAATTGCCCACGGGAAGTCCAGGACTCCCCACTTTCTAATGTAGGCTTGCCACTCTGAGGCTCTGCCTTGTGCCTAGTGCCTGATTGCCACAGGGACATCTTGTTGCACTTGTGCTCCACTGGGGGATCAGCAAATTGCCAACAGACCACCACGTTTCTGTGGCACCCATTTTAAATAGCATGGGTGAGCAGTGGAAGTCCATGTGGTACAGAGAACAGCTGCAAGCCAAAGATTTTTTTTAAAAAAAAAATCATTTTTTTTAAAAGGGGGGAAATGTCCACATTCATAATTTTAAGCACAGCAAAAGATTTGAGAAAAGAGCCCAAAATAAATGTGTAAAAATGCAGTTCCTCTGTCCCTGTCTGTAGATGCCCTAGTTAGATCTTCTGCTAAGACAGACTCTCTGACTTGGAAGGTTTCAGCTTAGTGAGAAATTCCTGTACCTTTGGTTCAGGACTTCAGCCTCCAATGGCCACCACCTGCAGGAGCCAAATCCTAGCTCCTTTAGCTTCCTGATGAAATGAGCCAAAGATATCTTTCCCCCTGTACCAGGAGATTTTATTATCTCCTTTGGCCCACCCATTGGGCAGGCCAAAGAGGCCTAAAAGAAGAAATCTCTCTGCTCCAAGTCTCTGGGTGTGGCTTAGAAATCATTTGGCTTCCTCTTGCCCCCTGCCTATTCTCTGTTAAGAGATGTTTTTTTTAACTGGAGGTGAAGGTTTTGATTAGAGATGGGCACAATCCAAAAAAAATTAACGATCCAGCTGATCACGGATCAGCGCTGGCGATGATCCCAAATTAATGATCCACACTGAGCATCTCCCACTCCTGATCCGTGGATCGTGGATCGTGGAGACCAAAGCGGAGGGGCGCCCCGCTGTTCCTAGCAATACAGGAATGGTGGGTGATGCCAGTGGCATCCGTGTTTGTTTTTGGCCATCTGTGTTTGGCCGTCAGAGCTGCCTATCAGGGTTTGCAGGGATGAGAGTGGAGTGTCCATGGCTACAGAACACACCCTTCTCCCTCCCTCTCCTGGGTGTCTTCTCCCAACTTGTGACTGCTCCGTGGTTGGAAGGAAGCCCTGCTGATCAAGGAAAGCTGGGCTTCCATTGGGGTTTCCAGGGCGACAGAAGGAGGGCAAACAGAGCTCAGGCATTCCCCTGGCTCCGTTGCCAGGGGAATAGATTGCTGGCACCTGAGTGTCAGGATCCCCGATTCGAGCCCGGACGCCCCGATCCAGGCCCCTCCTGATCACTGGATCGTTGGCCGTGGACGATCACGATCCGCTGGGTCACGATCACGTGATCGCCATTATCATGGGTTTTTTCTATCGTAATGCGGATCGTGCCCATCTCTAGTTTTGATACAGTCCAAACGTTCAAATAAAAAGCATTTCTCCACAGTTTATAATCTGAATTCCCAATAAAGCTGTGGTACCTGTTGGTTAGATCAGTAGGGCTCGTTAATTTTCATTACAGGGATCAGATGATCCTATATGAGCCTTTGACAGAAGAACCCACCTGTGGTTTTTCTGACTGGTAGAGAAGTGGAGTGGTTCAAGCAGATCTTGTCTTCTGTGTTCCCTCTGCTTTTTGTAGGAGTTCTGAAAAGTAACAAGAGCACAGATATACATGTTCGTTACACTACTATAACAGCACTATATGATATGAAGGCTTTTTAAAGTATCCATGTGATGTGGTATACAAATGTACAAATAAATAAATAAATGTGTGTGTGTGTAAAATGGTCATTGTGTATCCAACTACAAAAACAGACATTTCATATACAATAATATTGTATTGCTTCAATGACAGCGTTTTTTCACTTATGTCAATCCGCACATTCAAACTGCCACTCAGAGAGTCTCTCTACAAGTTAATAACTCTAGGGATGCTCAAGTGAACCTCATTTCACATGTCCCCCCTCCAACTTTCCATGCACTCGATCGCACAGTCACACGTCAATTTGCTCCGTATCAAGTGTTTGATATCAGTTCCTTCTCAACTGCTAAAAGTATCCCCGTTTCCCCCACATCCATTCATTGAAATGCAGATCTTGACACTTTTTCACACCTTAAAGAAATGCAAATTGGCTATTCAAAGGAGCCTACGGTACTTGTTCTTGCAGAAAAAACAGAGCAAAATTGGCACTGTGCCCTCCAGAATCACTAGCAGATGCAGTCACACAAAGGGAGCTCCCGGGAAATCAGCATTTCCATACATTGAGCAAGAACAACCTGCACGTGAATTGAGGACTGGACATATAATCCTGCACTTGAGTGTCCTTAGGTACTTAGTAACGTGTAGAGAGTCTCTCTACACAAGACATCTTACATGGGACACTCAAGTGAACGATCTTACACTTGTTCTCCTATTGTGGATACACATGCACTGCTAGGGAGACAGAGTACACTTGAATATAAGACCACACAGAAAGTAAGTCTCTTGAGCGTCCCTGTGTAAGATGTCTTGTGTAGAGAGACTCTTAGTAAGGACAAAGTAATCAAATGCAAATAAATCAAGTTATATATATATATATATGCATGTGTGAACCCATATGACCAGCAAACCATGAGCCCTTGTGGGTACTTGCATTGGAAAATGATAATAAAGAAAAAGCAGATAAGAGCACTTGATTTAGGAACTCTAGGCTAAATTTAGTAGTGTGTGTTTTGAATGTATCTAAAATAGCTTTGCTTATATTACTGGAATGTTTGGTAAACGGTACTATGCATTTGGGGTTCTGAAAGGATAAAGAAGTCACTTATTGCTGTGCTACTTGTTTCAGGCCTCCTCATTTACTTTGGCTATGGGATCCAGCACAGCGCAGAGAGACACAGGAATAAAGATCTGTCCTTACAAAAGATGAAGCATGAAAGAAGTGATACAGATTCAGCTGTCACTTGCAAAAAAATGACTTTAGGGGAACCATGATGTGGAACTATGGATTCTCACTGATGGAAGGCCTGGCTGACAGGACTGCTTCCCTCAAACTTTACACATGTGTGTGTCTGTACGTATTTATAGTACAAAATTCTCTACTACCAAACAAGTAATTAAGTGCAGATAGTAAACTGACTTGTGGAATTCTCAGCCAGTGGATAAGTAGGTGTTCCACAGTGGTTAAAAGTGCAAGCAGTAGTTCAAACCTCACCTCATCTGCAAATTCATTGGATGCCATTTGGCAAGTTATCAGCTTCAGTCTCTCCCCTCTCTGCAATACACAAATAAGAGTAATAATAGTGGCACCTTACAAGGCTATTTTGTGAATTGCCGAAATAGTTCTTTTTACACTTGAAATACCTTGTGTTAATGCTAGAGTATTGTCCAGCCATGATGATTAACTGGAATGCCTTTTTAAAGAGTGAGAGACATGCATGGAGGAACAGTCTATCAACTTCTATTAGCCAGGTTAGCTAAATGAAACCCTGCTCACAAGGAGATTTCTTATAGTGGTCAAAAGTCACAACACTTAAAACTAGAGAGTGAATCCTCATTTCCAGAGTAGCAAAGCCACC
The DNA here is from genome assembly GCF_028583425.1 of Eublepharis macularius. NCBI lineage: Eukaryota > Metazoa > Chordata > Lepidosauria > Squamata > Eublepharidae > Eublepharis > Eublepharis macularius. Next base: position 82,680,721 of record NC_072793.1, read on the forward strand.
ACCAGCATCTTTGGCTAATCCCCAGCCTGAAACCAAGAGACAAATCTCAAGCCCTACTGGGTATTAAGCAAAAAGAAGTCAGCCCTGCATGGAAGACCACTTTGTAGACTGAGTTCCACAAAACAATTACTTGGGTAGCTGTGGCATGTAGGTCAAGGTGCTGGATGCAGACTGAAGTGCTGAAACCCAAATAACACCACAAAAATATGATTAATAAAGTTTATTAAAAGATGTGCAAGAGAATACAATTATAGAAGTGCACAAAGCAGGAAAAGAAAATAATAATAAGCTAAATAACTGTCCTAATAATACTGTACAGACTTTCAGTCCTAAATCAGATGTCACCATTCAGCTAGAGCACAATAATTCAGGCAAAACCACAAAGTTCAAAATCCCGAGAACAAAAATTCCATGCTGACACCTGTTCAGGTTCAAGGCACAAAGATGATGTATGGCTAAGGTGCCCACCAGCAACCATCTCAAAGGAAGATGTAATCCCTAGCAAGGATGTTGTCAAGATCAAGGATGTAACTAGAGCAAAGGTTCAGGCTTTAAGGCCACCTGCCTGCAATAAGGCCTGACTGGCTTGACCAATCAGCGAGTTGCTCACCGTGTGACTACACGTCTCTGCAGCTGGCACATCCTCACAATTAGAGGCAAATCATTCTACTCCCAGAATGTTGTGTATTAATAAGATGGAGTGTGGGGTGTGGAAATGCCTGTGTTCTGTCCTTGAAGCTTTGTGATCTACACCCGTGGCTAGTTCCATCTTATCTATCTGGGAAATTGCATTGTCATCCTGACTGCACTCTCCCAAAGAAAAAAGGCCATCTTGGCTTCTAACTAGGCCAAGAAGCCTGATCCAATGTTTGAAAGGGTCAAGAAACAGACTGGCATAGTCAGTCTCTTGACTCCATGTTTGAAGGCACAGTTATCTTTCAATACTTGGAATCTTGAAAACAAGCAAAAAGGGCTTACCATTACTTTTAGGCCTGGCTTGTGGGCTTCCAGGGCATCTATTGGCTACTCTTGGAATGGGAATGCACAGTAGATCAGCCTTGGTTTAATACAGCAAGTTAGATCATAGATTCATTTAAAGAACTTCCAAATGAATTATTTTATAACCAACCAGCATCTGGAATCAGAAGCTGGATAGCTCTATAGGAACTGAAACAATTCCTGTGTTAGTCTAGAAGAATCAACACAGGTGACATAGCAAATGTTGTGACACAACTATGTAGTATCCCATTTGAAAAAGTAACTTTTGGGCTTACCACTGTCACTCCTAGCAGACACATTTAAAAGCCTATTTACAGTGCAATCCAAAGCATGATTAGTAACTTCGAGGCAGGAAGTTGAACCAAAGCTGACTGAAAACTGGCTCAGAGTGATATTTTGTGGGTTTTTAATGAACTGGAAGTTAACGTAAAATTTCTCAGTTGTCTTAATCCCAAACTGGAACTGAAACCCATGAACTGGTTGAAAACAAGTTGCCATACATTCAGATGTCCAAAAATTGTTTTGAGTGTGGTAAGAAATGGTGGCTCTCTCTTATAGGGGAGGCATTCAAACTAAACTTCAGCCCTGGGCAGTTGACTGACTAGTCTCAAGATAACTGATGTATCAAGGGCAGGATTTGTGCCCACATGCTCATGTGTGTTATCCAAGCATATGTGCAATGTGCAGATTTTCTAAGATCACTCAGCTTGTTGAAATTTGACATGTTTGCTAGAAGTGTTCATATGTTAATTCTCTTGGTAAAACAAGTGAGCAACAATGTCATCATGAAAAAGTTTATTAGATCATCTCTGACAAAACACACATTCTCCAATTCATTTCAGTTGTTGAAAACAATAAAGAGAACATGTTATAGTCAATAAAGAAAGCACCATTTGTTTATGAATCCAAGAGTATGAGTTTCATTTGCAGGTACAGATGTTGTCTCATACGCTTTACCAGGACCAACTTTCTACTAGAAAACTTAGAGGGAGGATGTGACATGCCACAGTCTGTTGTTTAATTCACAGAGCAATCCTAAACAGAATTATACCTTTATAATCTCACAGGCTTCAGTGAATTTATAAGGTTGCAACTCTGTTTAGAATTGCTCTGCAAGTCTCTTGCTTTAAGAATACATTGATCATCGTTGTACTTCTGTGCAGCCCCACATTGGGACTGCGCAGGCACAGGCCAGCCGCGGAAAGACTTGCCTAGCTTTTAGAGATGTCAAAGGGGATGCTCGGCGAGGCCGCGCATGCGCGGTGGTGTTCCCACCAAAACGCGGCCACCAGCTCGAGCATCTCTGGCATTCCCTCAGTTCCTTTTTCGCTGCCGTCGGGAAAGGTTCTTCCTAGCGTTATCTGTTCAATCAGCGTTCTCTTCAGCGAGTTCTCTCTGCTTTTTTTCATGAGATATCTTTCCTTTTTACCAACTTTTGGGAGATATCTGGCATTAAGATGCCTCAGACATCGCTGTTTAAAAAGTGCCAGTGGTGCGGGACAAAGATGACCCAATCGGACGGCCATGACTTGTGTCTCATCTGTCTGGGGAAGGGTCACGTTGTGGAGCACTGCACTACCTGCATGTCCTTCACTCCGAAGGCGAGGAGCGAGAGGAAGGCCAGGTTAAGGGCTTTCCTGTGGGAGGCCAACCTTCTCCCCCCCAAGTCGTCGGGAAGCCAGTCTGGTGAGAAGCCCCGTTCCTCGGCTCCTTCTCTGTCCCCATCGCAGAAGTCCTCGGATCCGACCACATCCTCGGATCCGATGGAGCGGCCCGTTCCGAAGCCGTCGACCCCCAAGCCCACTTCTGGTGAGTCCTCGGTTCCGGGGAAGAAGCGATCTGCCTCCCGATCTTCAACCACTAGGGCTACTTTGGAGCCCCTGCCAAAGAAGACCAAGTTGAAGTCGAAGGGCAAGAAGCGGGCGCCATCTGCAACCGTTGGCCGGGATCTCCCGAAATCCCCAATGTCTGTTGTGGCTGAGGGAAGTATTGAGGAGTTCCTTCACACTCCATCCCCTCCTTGCACGCCACCGCCTGTGGTGCAGACGACTATGTTCCCATGCCAGACCTACCGGATCCATACGCGCAGTTCGAGTGCTCCTTGCCTGCTCCGATTCTGTCCGACCCGTCGGTTCCACCTCTGCCCTAGTCCTTGGTTCTGCCCTCGGACCCTCACCACTCCGTTCCAGACAGTGGCCGTTGCCGATTCCACCTGCTCTACCACCCTGGCAGTCGGTTCCGGGCGTAGGTAACATGACCACTTGTCAGGATTTTGTTTCCTGGCTATAGGCGTTGGTGCCCCTTTTCCACAGTCAGCTCCGAGTGCACCGGTTCCGACCCAGCCTGCCATGCTTGCCTATCCGCCTCCCTTTCCATCTACCTCTCAGGGAGTGCCACAGCCTTCTGCCGCGTATGGAACCCGTCCATCGGTTCTGACCAGGCTGGCCACCACTGTTCCGGCGCCTGCTCCCCTGGAGTTTTCCGGCTCAGAAGACGAGGAAGGCCTCGCATCGCCTTCTGAATACTCCTCCGACCTGGCGTCCGATCCATCTCCGGACGAAACGGTAGGAGATGTCCGTTCCTCTTCCCCGAATGATGACTACCGGATGTTCGTGGAGCAGATGTCTCGCATGGCGGTGGCCCTTGAGCTGGATGTCTCAGTGACGACCAACAAGCCAAAGAGCAAGCTCTTGGAGGCCTTGTACTCCGATTCCCTGGCTTCAGTGGCTTTCCCCCCGGTGGAAGACTTCATGGATAATGCCCATGCGCTTTGGCAGACTCCTGCGTCGGTTCCTGCGACCGCACGGAAGGTGGACCGGTACTATCGGCTGAAGCAGGAAGACTGTCCCTTCCTGTTTACCCATCCAAAGTCGTCTTCCCTGGTTGCCGAGGAGGTCCATGCCCGGTTCCAACACGGCTCATCCTCTGCACCTGCTGACCATGAGGGTAGGAAGCTTGACAACATCGGGCGGAAGCTCTACTCCTCGGCTTCTCTGGGGTTCCGCATTGCCAACTTCCAGGCAATCATGGGCTCCTACAACCTGTTCCTCTGGAAGCGCCTGTCTTCCCATCTTGTGGACCTTCCAGAGGAGCGGTGCCCCTTGGTCAAGGCTCTGCAGGCAGAGGCGATCAGGCTTGCCAAGCAGCAGATGACCGCAGGGAAGGATGCGGCTGACTCCTCGGCTCAGTCTATGGCATCTTCGGTGGTGCTGCGCCGTCACGCCTGGCTGAGGTCGACGGCCTTGCCCCTAGAAAAGCGGGCCAAGTTGGAGGATTTTCCCTTTGAAGGTGCCCTTCTCTTCTCGGAAAAGACCGATGAGTCTCTCTCCCAGATGCGGAAAAATAGCATCAGACGGCAAAGTCTCTGGGGGTCATTGCGTCTCATCCTCCGAATGCTCCAAGGTACCGTTCTGGGCGGTTTCAACCTTACCAGACCCCGTATCAGCCATACCACCTGCGTCAGGGGCGATTCTCTTATGGTCAGCCCTATGGTCAGCGCTCCTACTCAGCCCCGCAGAGGCACGCGTCTAGGCACTCCGGCCATTCCAGGGGGAAGCAGCAGCCTTCGTTGCCCAAGGCCTCGACTTCTGGGCAGAAGTCCGTCTTCTGACTAGACCTGGACGCTTCCCAGTTGTCGCCACCGAGCACTGTTCACCGTACTCCCTTCCTGGACAGGCTTCAGCCTTTTCTGCCCATTTGGCAGCTAGTTACTACTGATTGTTGGGTCCTTACAATCGTGGCCCGTGGTTACAAGTTATTGTTCACTGACACCCCTCCTCTTTCACACCCTCCCTGTTCCTCCCCCTGTTATGATGATGATCTGAAAAATAATGTTTTGGGGTTGCTGAATAAGGGTGCTATCCGTGTGGTTAATCTCTCTGAGTCCCCTCAGGGGTTTTACTCCAGGTACTTCCTGGTGGACAAGAAGGACGGGGGGTCCCGACCCATATTGGACCTTCGGGGTCTTAACACCTATCTCAGGGTCCAAAGATTTCAGATGCTGACCTTGGCTAAGGTCATAGACCTCTTAGAAATGGATGTCTGGCTAGCCATTATAGACCTGAAGGATGCCTACTTCCACATTCCCATCTACGAGGGGCATAGGAAGTACCTCCGCTTTCTCTGTGAGGGTGCTGCCTACGAGTACACGGTTCTGCCTTTTGGGCTGGCTTCGGCCCCCTGTGTGTTCACAAAGTGTATGGCCGCTGTGGTGGCGTATCTGAGGTTCATGGGTTGTGTCATCTACCCCTACTTGGACGATTGGCTCCTGATGGGGCCCTCCACAGACTCCCTCCAAGGTCACCTCACCCTCACCTTGTTGTTACTTTCCAGGTTGGGGCTTATGGTGAATTATGCAAAATCTATTCTGTCTCCTGTCAAGACCATACGCTTCATTGGCGTCCATTTTGACTCTCCCCTGGGGAGAGCGTTTTTGCCCCCTGATAGGCTCCGCAGGCTGGCTTCTCTAGCCCAACACTTCATTTCTGACCGTTTTCAAACGGCGCTCCTGATCCAGACCTTACTGGGCCTTATGGCCTCCTCTGTTGGTGTGGTCTTTTTTGCACGGTTACGCATGAGACCCCTGCAAAATTGGTTTGTTCGCAAATTCGACCCCTTGACCATGAGTCAACACCAACGGTTCTCCATACCAAGGGTGGTACTGCGGTCCTTGACCTGGTGGATGGTCTCAGACAATTTGTCTGCGGGTTGTCCTTTTGGCACCTTCCTGGCTGACGTCACTGTCTCAACTGACGCCTCTACTCTGGGCTGGGGAGGACATTGTGGCACTTTGACGGCCCAAGACACTTGGTCCCCAGCTGAGGCTAATTTGCATATTAATGTGCTAGAGCTTAGAGCGATCCATTACTCCCTTGCTTCTTTTGCAGATGCGCTCCGCAACAAAAGGGTTCAAGTCCTTTCGGACAACACGACAGCCTGTTATTATATCAACAAGCAGGGAGGAACGGTGTCACTCCAGCTCTGCGCAGAAGCCACGGCTCTCTGGACCTGGGTCATATCCAACAATGTCCTCCCACGGGCCATTCACATTGCCGGGGAACTCAACACCTCAGCAGACACGCTCAGCAGAGTGTTCCTACCACAACACAAATGGTCCCTCAACCATGCCTATCTTCAGCCGGTTTTCCGCAAGTGGGGTGGCAATCTGTTTGCAACGGCCGAGAACGAGAAAGCACGCTTGTTCTGTTCCCGGGTTGGGATAGGCCCTCGCTCCTTGGGGGACACCTTCCAAATTCCCTGGACCCCAGGGTTCTTTTACGCCTTCCCGCCCTTCCCGCTCCTGCACAAGGTTCTTTGCCAGGTCAGGGCCTTCAAGACCCACTGTATCCTGGTGGCCCCACGCTGGCCCCGTCAAGAGTGGTTTCCTCTGTTGCTCTCCCTCTCTCAGGGACGATGCCTGCCTCTGCCGCCTGTTCCGAACCTGCTAGTCAGGGACGGGATCCGGCACCACCATGTGGAAATCCTAAACCTGGCTGCCTGGCTCCTGCTCCCCCCCGGAGTAGGCCTGTCTCCTGGGGTTCTGCGGGTCATCCTCAATGCCCACAAACGGTCCACCAGGGTGTCCTATCATAGGAAGTGGTGACGGTTTTCCCTTTGGTTGGCCCCTAAAGGGGTCTCCCCGTTTACCTGTCCACTGCCCCTGGTACTGGATTACCTTTTGACTCTACATTCACAAGGTCTCGCCTTTAGCAGCATTAAGGTGCATATGGCTGCGATTTCTGCTTTTCATGAGCAGATTGATGGGAGGACTGTTTTTGCCCACTGGCTCTCTAAACAATTTCTGAAAGGTCTGTTTAAGACTTTCCCTCCTAGGGCTCCACCGGTTCCTCAGTGGAGCTTGTCCCTAGTCCTTTCCCAATTGATGCTCCAGCCCTTTGAGCCTCTGTCAACCTGCCCCTTGCCACTGCTCACACAGAAGGTGGCCTTTTTGGTGGCGGTTACGTCCTCCAGGCGAGTGGGGGAACTTACTGCCCTTCGCATTGACCCCCCGTTTCTGCAGTTTTTCCCAGAAAAGGTTGTGCTCCACACCAGCATGGAATTCCGACCAAAGGTGGTTTCGAAGTTTCATTTACAACAAAAGGTGGTTCTCTCCTCCTTTTTCCCAACACCCTCTTCCCCGGGGGAACAGTCACTACACACTCTGGATGTTAAACGTGCTTTATTGTTTTATTTACATTGCACCACATGCGTCAGGAAGTCTTCTGCACTGTTCGTGTGTTACTCTGGTTCTCGCAGAGGTCTTCCTGCTTCTGCCCAATCTATCTCTCGATCGATTGTGTCCACAGTTAAACTGTGTTACCATCAGGCTGGAGTGCAGTGCCCTTTTTCGTTGACTGCCCATTCGGCTAGAGCACAAGCTGCTTCTGCTGCCTTCCTCCGTGGCGTCCCTCTTCAGGACGTCTGCCAGGCTGCAACTTGGTCTACATCAGACACCTTCATCAGACATTACTCTGTGGACGTGAATGCACGACGTGAATCAGCTGTTGGCACAGCTGTCCTGCGTTCCTTATTCCACTGAACACTCACACCCGCCCCCATTGGTGAGATGCTCGCTATTCTCCCAATGTGGGGCTGCACAGAAGTACGACGACAATAAACAGGGTTTCTCACATGTAACTGTTGATCGTCGAGTATCTTCTGTGCAGACACACATTCCCTCCCACCTGCCCCACTGTGAGTACTGTTTTCTATATGTGTTTGGCTCTCTGGCGGCTCAGGTGAACTGAGGGAATGCTGGGGATGCTTGAGCTGGTGGCTGCGTTTTGGCGGGAACACCACCGTGCATGCGCGGCCTCGCCGAGCGTCCCCTTTGACATCTCTAAAAGCTAGGCAAATCTTTCCACGGCTGGCCTGCGCCTGCGCAGTCCCAATGTGTGTCTGCACAGAAGATACTCAACGATCAAGTTACAGGTGAGAAACCCTGTTTTTCTCACCTGCCCACACAAAAAGCCTTTGCATTTATTATTATTGAAAAGAAGTTGGAAGACCAAGTACAGAGCCCAATCCACCTGCCACCTCCCTTTTCTTCCCACCTTATATATCCACACAGTCTTGTTTTTCACCAGTACAAATATTTACCTTGGATCTCCACTTATGTCATCATATGTTGGATCATCAGAACATGTAGGTCACCGTGACTGCATTCATGCAATATGCATGCACTCCACACTATAGCAACACATTGTTTATTGAAGAATTAGTTTAAAAGTGGAGGTGTACAATTCAGCTTTTAAGTTCTGAGCAAGCTTCTATTTCTGATTAAGTAGAAAACCAGATAACTGACAGGTTTTTACATGCTACTATAAGACTGAATAGTCACAGCTATGCATATTTATTTTGTTCATAATACTTCTGTCCCATCTTTCCATTTAAAAAAAAAATTCCTCAGGTCAGCTTACACAATTTAAAACCACAAATTTAAAAATGCAAAACATCTCAACAACATTTTAAAAAGCAGCAGCACAGAATTATAAATAATTATTAATTAGCAATAATTAAAAAGTGTAAATAGAATGATCACAGAAACAAGAAATGGTAAAAAATATAAGCTACTAACCCTCCCCCACATTTAGCTGTTCTCTTTTCAGTAGCAATATCAAATCTCCACGGAGAAGGGGTTCCAAAGCTGGGGCACTATGGCAGAGAAGGCCATCCTCTGATAGCCACTCACCTAACTTCAGAAGTTATGAGTTCTCATCCTTATGTTCTGAACATCCTATCCACTTCCCACCAAATAGCTGTGCCAAAGTATTTGATTCATTGTAATGTATATAAATAGCCATTTTGCATTGATCAGCTGCTAAGCACTGACCAGCTGTTTATATAACTCTTGCTATATATTCTTTGCTATCTAAACAGCTAATGTGCCGCTTTTCTACTGCTTCTCATGCCTATTACTTGAAGGCTGATTTTAAGTGATGCTAGTTTTATTTCAGCATCATATGCTGCTTTGGTTTGCTTTTATGCTGTTGTTTTATTTTAAGAAGGGTTTGTTGGTGATTTATTTGTTAACTGCCTTGATTTATTTGTTAATTATCTTGGGACTAAATCTTCTTTGGATGTGCAAGATATAAACATATTAAACAACAGTTAAGGCACTCAATTGTGGATCAACTAGTTACATTAACATAACATATCCAGTATTTAGACAGACCTGGCATAGGATGGTGTCCGGTGCTGGGGCTGGACTTAGGGAACGCCCCAGGGACACCCACCCCAGAAACTAGGCTTGCAGCCCCCCAGCCCTACTACCCATAACACTCACCCAGCCAGGACAGGACAGCTGTCAGAGTCACCAACAAGGGCCAAGAATGCCAAAGAAGCCCCAGGTGCAGGAAGTTCAGGCAAAGCCTCAACAACAGGAGGCAGGCTAGGTGATGCCTCCTAGGTCCTAATGAGCGCCAGTTACCCAGTCAGGGCTCCAGGGCAGTCTTTTTCCCTCAGCCCAGGGGAAGAACAACAGCCCAGCCAGGAGAAGAAGAGACAAAGGGCTGAGGCAGCCAGCCAGCACCAACTCAAGCAGCAGGCCAAAGGCGGTAAAGGAGGCACTAGGCCACACTACCACCCAGAAGCTGGCAGGAGAGGTGCAGCAGCAGAGCAAACCAACAGGTGGGCTAGAAGGGGCAGGGAGTAGCCTAGAAGAGCCAGCAGCAGAGCAGTAACAGGTGTGGCTGCCTAAGGCAGTCCAGGCAGCAGCTAGGTTGTTAGGGGTGGGGCCAGGAGGTGGAGGCTGGGATTGGTGAAGGGATAAAAGGGGAGGTCCCCCCCCTTACAAGCAGGGTGGAGAGTAAGGAGTCAGATGAGAAGTGTGGAGAGATGAGGAAGAGACAGGAGTACCTTGAGAAGGCAAGGACTGCAGTTAAAGGGGCAGTGCTGACCCCAAACCCAGGGGTGCTACCAACCCGGAGGGGAGAGTGTCACAGATGGACACCTAAAACATTTTTATCTTCTCTCCCTTTTATCTTCCTGAGAGCTGGGGTGAGATGGTGGTTAGAGTGTCAGAGTAGGACCTGGGTTCAAATCCCCACTTTTCCATTGGAGCTCACTGGGTGAGTTTGGGCCTGTTACAATCTCTCTACCTAACCTACCTCACAACGTTGTTGTGAAGATAAGGTAGAGGAGAAGCAGCAGCTTTGGGTCTTGATTAGGGAGAAAAGTGAAATATAAATAAAAAGTAAAATAATAAAATTAGCATGTCTTTATTTGTTATATTTGTATGTTCAAGACAGAGCTCATCTTTGTACTCAGAGGGACTTGTCAACATTTGTACCTTTAAATTGCTTACACTTTGTTTCAGCATTTCTTCAACTCTGTATCAGATTTTTGCTAATGCTATATCTTTGTAAACTTGTATCTATTAACCCTATGGCATTGTTTATGGAAATGTCCTTGATACTGACTGCTAATCTCACTCTGTGTAATCCGCCTTGAAAGGCAGACTATAAATGACATAAATAAAAGAAAGAAAGAATACAAGTGAGCCTAGCCTAAGCTCCTTTCATGAAACCTAGGAAGCAATTTTTTTGTGCTCCCAGCTGCTTTCTCTGGAATGTTTCTGAAAAGAACAGATCTATAATATTTTGTAATTGGAAATTGTTGTTTTTGGAGGGAATCTGACAGAGTGCAGCACTGAATAGCCCTATTCACCTCCCCTGTAGGATCCTGAACTCTTGTGGCACTCATGTGTGAAAGGGATTTTGTTTAAAGAAGCAAGCCAAGCATTTGCTTTGAAATAGCCTGAATCCCATTCCAACCCCCCCCCCCACTGCCCCGACAAATTAGTGTGAGATTTCTTCCAGCATATGAAAGAAGCAGATGAACGAGCCCTTTGCACCTTATGAATTGGCTGCAGAGAGACACATTTTACTTCCGACTTCGTCCCAGAATGAATTCTAAACTTTGGGTTGTTTTGAGCATCTGCCTTCTTCTCTTTGTCTTGGGTAAGTCTCATTTTTCTTCATTCTCTGTTCCTCCCCCTTTCGTATGCTCTTATGATTTTTCCCCTTTCCTGGCAACCTGCTTGGTGTTTTTCTTGCTTTTCCTCAAAAGAAAAACATAGCCACACATTGCCTGCTGTACATTGGGAGCCAAGGGAACCTAGTTATGGAGATAGCAAACTCAGAGCCACAGATCAGTATTCTGACAAAATCCCAGGAGAATTAGGGAAGAATGAGACAAGATAATACATTGCTCAGCAGATTTGTGGATTCACTGGCAGATCTGCAAAAACACAAGCCAAATTTGTACCAGAATTTTTTAAAAATACAGATTGAGATGATTGTTCTAGTAAAAGAATTTTTGGCAAAATCATTCCTCCTCTCACCCCCATTTTTAATCAAGCCGAAAACATGGCCAGAGTGGCAGAAATTAATTCTTTCACATGGAAAGTTAAGATGATCATATTTAAATTGCAGCGTTTTTCAAAGTGAATGTACTTAAAGACAGTATAGGAATTCCAAATTTATTTAGGCATTATGAAGACTCATTGTAAAGTCCAAGGAAGATTCAGTTTGGTTTTAAGTGAACCAACTATAAATGCACAGCGTTTAAAATATTTTTCTTGGGTGGATACAAATGGTCAGAAAATTCTTCTGGATATATGTATGCTAGAGTTTCTGGCTATCTGAAGAGTATGGAATCAATTAAAAGTAAAACTTAGCTCTGGCATCTCCCACTGAGTATGTCTGACAGCATGGGGCCCAGCAGGCATAAACAAATGAATAGCCTGATTCTGCATATGTTTATGGGGAAATAAATCCCACTGAGTTCTGTGTGTCTAACTAATATTTTCAACCCTTTTTTATATGTAGGGCAGGAAGGGTGCATGTGCATGCTATTGCTATGATAGTATGACAACGTTTCTCTTCATAGCTGAATGCCAAAAAGAAAAGACTTCCAAAGCTACAGGGAAGAAAGTCATTAAGGTATCGAAACCCAGAGAGTCCAAACTTTCCAAAATGACTAATAAAAAGGTCAAACAAGGACCATTGAAGCTACTCGAGAAGAAAGGTCAAGTTAAACCCACTATTGCTTCCAGTAAGGGACTGCAACCTACATCCATTCTGACTCATATGGTGACAAAGGGGCGATTCCAGAAGGTTCCTGAGACCTTGGTGCTCAGAGCAGGCCAAACTTTGGACCTGCGCTGCAAAGGAAAGGCTGTTAAATGGAGATACCCAGTCAACCTTGAGGAAGATGATGTTCAGAGACGTCTCCGGTGAGGCTTAATTGTATCCTGCCAATAATAAAGTTTATTTTCACTCTTTGTGCTATGGTTTTTACTCATGTGCCAGGGTAAAAGGGCTATATGAAAACCAATTAACTAAGGCTGAAATAATCTTTAAAACTGGGGATTCTCTTAGATTGGAGATGTTTCCAAGGCTTTTGTCAGAAGAATGGCAGCAATGACATGTTAATCTTGGGGAATATTGTGTCTCACTTAAACTGCTGTACAGGCCTCACATTTGCCTTTCTGGCTGACTCACACAAGCATGACTGCAAATAAAATAAGCAAAAATTGACTAACAAACAAAAAACGAAGAGTTAATCTTTCTTGAAAATTTTGCAAGGCCTTGTTTCCTCTCTTTCAGAATCAAAGACTTTGAAAGGCACAGTCAGCTGATTGTTGTCAACTCTACAGCTGCAGACACTGGCGAGTACAGCTGCTGGTCTTTGCAGTGCCTGGATAGCGAATGTCGTGATGGAGAGAATCGGATGGGCAAAACATTTGTCTTCTTCACAGGTCAGGCTTTTCTTCATTCATACTTTGGTTAGGTCAGTAATCCATTTATTCCAGCACCCTCTTTCCCACAGGAGTTAACCAGATGTGGGGCCTGCCTTGGGTTCTGAGATGTTCAAGAGAAAGTTGGACATATAAATAAATAAAATAAAGTGTCTCCCATTGTTACTGCTGAATAACGGTGCTCAAAGATATACAGCTACTGAATACGGAAGTCTCATTTACCATTCAAGGCTAATAGCCAATGATAGAGATATTCCTCCACAGTATTCTCCATTCCCTTTTTAAAGCTGTCTGTGCTAGTGGCTGTCACTGTGTCCTGTGGTTGTAAGCTTCACAATTAGTTACGTGATGTGTGAAGAAGTATTTCCTTTTGACTCTTCTGTATATTAACTTCATGGGGTGTCAACAGGTATGAATATTTTGGGATAAGGAAGGGAAATTCTTTCTCAAACCACTTTATCCACACCCTGAATGGAGACTGAACATGTGTAAGGAGGAAGAGAAGCAGCTTTGCAGCAGCAAGGCCTTCCCTCGAAATAAGCACATGCACTTGAAGGTGAGTAAAGGAGCAATGCATGTAGCACTTCTCTATGTGATGGGTGACTGAAAAAGCAGGGCTCCCAATAATGGAGACAGAGACCCTTGTACTTGAAGGTAAATCAAGGTCCTGTGCACGTACAAGCATTTGTTTGTGGGTCTCATTCTAGACAATCAGGTACTCTGCTTTTTCAGCGCTGTCAATTTCACTGTGTGATAGACCTTTCCATGCCTTCCATGGAATGTGCTATATGTCAGAGGACAGAGCTTGCTGCAATTGCTAGCCCCTTATATCTGTTCAATCTACAGTTAAATTACATTAAAAGGACTTGTTCTGCAAGATATGCTAGAAGGAGGCCCTATACAATGGTGGTGGAATAGCTGGAATGCTTGTTAGGGATACAGAAATTAAGGCTGGCTTCTCTTTTATTTTATGTCATTTATGGTCCACCTTTCTCACTGAGACTCAAGGTGGATTACAAAGTGTGAGAACAGTACAGTCAGTATCAAGGACAATTTCATAAACAAGGTCGTGGGGTAAATAAACGCAAGTTTACAAAGACATAACATTAGCAAGAATCCAATACAGAGTTGAAGAAATGTTGGAACAGAACATAAGCCATTCTAGCAATATAGAGTTGATGAAATGCTGAAACAGAATATAAGAATTCTAGGCCTGACATAGGAGCACATATTTAAAGCAACAGATAGTACCTATGGCAACATAGTGGTGAAGTCCATGGGTGAAGTCTACTCCCTAACTCATTAGCGGAGCCTCTGAGATCCCTCCCTACAGTACAAAAGCCTTTTTGAATAGTTCAGTTTTGCATAGGCAACTTCTTCAGGTTTATATGAGACTAGTTACATTTTGTTTATTTATTCAAAACATGCCACTCGCCCCCGCCGCTGGACCCAGGGCAGCTTACATCATCCTCTCTCCCTCCTTTTTATCATCATACATATGCTTTTTCTTGGTCCCTAAAAAAGCAGTACCAGCGGTTGATGAATAAACTTCAGAGGATGATACAGACACCAACTTTGTATAAAGAGGCTACAGATTACAATAATTTTGCACATCTGCACTGGTACAGAAGGAGGTGCTATCTCTCAAGCTGTAATGGTATCCCTTTGTGATCTTTCTTCAGATCCTCAGGAGCTATTTGTTCCCACAGAAGATTACTATGAAGTGATCCAGTTGCGTACCAACCACCCGACCCTTCTGCCCTGCCAGGTGACCAACCCGCTTGCCAAAGTCACTCTCCACCGGGAATTTCCACCTGAGAAAGTTACAGTGGATGGGATAGACATCTCCTTTGATGTGAAGAAAGGGTTCACAATCCACCGTCCTCAGCCATCCCTGGCAGGCTCCCTCTTCTGCATGGCAAATGTGAACGGATTAAGGCAGATCTCCACCAAATATATGCTGATTTATGTGAACTGTAAGTTGTCTGAATAATGAGCCATCCGCCCCTAAAACTAAGAAAACAAGTTCTGATCTGCCTGCCCTAGTTAGTTTAATGATTTCAGTAACTGAGTTGCCAGAATCAAATTTATTCTGCATGAACTGTCTCTCTGTGTGCAAAACTGTGAATATGAAAAAGGGTTGTGAAATCAGTTCATGGGAATATGCTTATGACTGAAGCTGTATGAGTTTGTTAGAAGTCTGCCTGGTCAGCAAGAGTCTTGCTGGCTGTCGTCTAAAGTGCATAGGCAAGGTTGGGTCAATAGAGTTGACATTTGTAATCAGTACAGGTAAGGTAACAGGTGAAAGTCAAGACTGACATCTAAGAATGGATGAGAAAAAAACAGGGACTAAAGGACAGAAGGAGGCAGCAAAAGGGCATCACTAATTAAGGAATATGGTAATGCAGGTGATGGCACAGATGACCTCTGGTAGGGGTTGGCCAAGCAGCTCTAATGCTAATGGCTGCCTGTGGCTGAGTAGCTCAGATCCTAGAGATAGGGAGGATACACAAAAGGGCATAAGATAGGAAGGCTACAAAAAGTATAGGCCTAGGAAACTGGCTGCTTGTGGCTGAGGCAGAGAAATAGGAGAGTAGAAAATGACCTGTGAGGAGAGCTGCAGAAGTGAAGCACTACCAATTGATTTACAATGACTGAAATGAGAAATTGAGTAATTAAAATTGATACATTCCTGTGTTTATAAGACAGCAAATGATGCTGCCTTATAGGGTTGCCAACCACCAGGTGGGGGCCTGGAGATCTCCAGAGTACAACTGATCTCCAGACTACAGAGATCAGTTACCCTACAGAAAATGGCAGCTTTGGAGGGTGGAATGACTCTATGACATTCTGCTCTGCTGAAGTTCTTCTCCTCCCCGATTCCTGTCCCCCCCAGGTTCCACCTCCAAATTTCCAGGAATTTTCCAGTCTGGAACTGACAACCCTTCTGCCTTATAGAGAGTCAAGTTATCTGTCCATCTAGATCAGGATTTTGTCTACCTTGGCAGGGGCTCTCAGGTACAGAAAGGAATTTCCCCACACCTGCTACCTGCTGGACTTTATCTGAGAGCCAAGCTACAAGCGATGCTGGACATAAGGCGGACATGAGTCAGGTTCCCAAAAGTTTTGATGGGAAGTGTAGGCGTCTTTTCTGACTACCACAGTTCAGCTTCTTCCCGACCACTGGAGGTTGGAGTTTACCAAAGGAATTCACATAGTTAACAACATAACACCCGCCCAACTTGCAGAGTTGGAGGGAGAGTGCCTGTGTAGAGATTGCTAGTATTTACAATATATGTTTATTACAAGCAAAGCCCACCAGCGGCAGGGTACAGGGAGTTTACCTTCTGCCGGCCCAAGGTTGCCCCTGGCAGTTGCCACCAATCCAAGCCTCCTTATGCCATTTCATCGGCAGGTGGCAAAGCTGCCAGCAGCCAGGACAGTTTGGAACACTCCTGCCGGTGGCAGTGCAGGAAGCTTCCTACGCCTCACACACCCTGCACCTGCTTTGCCTGCCAGGGGGGCGGTGTCCGGAGAGCCAGGCACCGGTGGAGTGAGGCCGGTGGGTGGGTGGCAGGAGAGGTGCTGGAGAGTTGAGGGCGTGTGAGGCACAGGAAGAGAGCCGAGGGCGTGAGGCGTGGGAAGCTTCTGGAGCCCCCCCGCCTCCTGCTGGATCTCACATGGCTCTCTGGTCTGAGACAGAGCAGGAGGGGAGCCTGGAGAGTTTTGCTTGTAATAAACATTGAGGAATGAGAAAGAAAGTTATCTTTTTTGAAGAGTTACTGCTCTCACTCTGAAGATACTTACCTTGTTGTGGTATGTAAGCTTCTTCAGCCCTCTTGCATCACACCAGCACCATCAGTGGAAATATAAAGTAACCTATATTTTGTTTATAAGAGAACCACTGCTTTGTGGATTATTTGTTTGTTGTATATTGGAAACTGGTAAATCTTGTCATATCTTGTTATATTTTGTATATGAATGAATAGTGTTGTAGCACTTGGCACTTTATAACTTATTAATCACACATTTATATATATAAAAAGCTATTTTCTATTGTTGCTCCCTCTGCATTTTACTTGTGTTGCTTCCCTTTAAACTATCGGCTGTCAGGCGGAGGGATCCTGATGGTTTAAAGGGATCTGCCACTTGCAAGCAGCAGGAAAGGGGCCCTTTAAACTATCAGCTGTCAAGCAGCGGGATCCCCCCCAATGCCTGCCACCTGATAGTTTAAAGCAGGACCGGCGCACCCATAGAGGCCAGGTAGGCGGTGGCCTCAGGAGTGAGGGCCCTGGAGAGGCACCAGAGGGGGTTTTGGGGGCGGAGGCGCGTGCCGCGGAGCTGGCGTGGCTGGCCCACAGCTGCTGCAACCAGCCAGCCCCGTGCCGCTGCCGCTGCCGCCACACGCCCCCAGCCGGGCGCAGCAGCCACGAGCCGCTACCGGGGTGGCATGTGGAGCACGGAGCAGCCTCCACCCGCCACCCCAGCCATCCGCCAGCGACTGCCCTGGCTTGCGCTGCGCGATGACATCATCACGTGATGACATCATCACGCAGTCCGGGGCACTGCGCACGTGGGGGGGGGGGTTGCAGCAGGCGCCAGAGACCCTGGCGCCGGCAGTGGTTTAAAGGGACCTGCCGCTTGCAAGAGGCAGGGAAAGGACCCTTTAAACTTGGGATAAGTGCTATTCCCATCTTCATTCCAGCCCTCCCTAGTAGTTGTTTCCTTTTCTCCACCCCATCCCAAACACGGTATGTTTGCTAAATACGGCCTTCAGTCTCTCTCTGAAATGTTTTGCAATGTTTTCTAAATAATGGCAAAGTTGCCCTAAGGTAGATCTTGTTGAGCAATGAGTCTTGTGGTGCATCTATGTGGAAGTCTGAGCAGCAGATTTCAGGACAGTTTGGAGAGTAGCTGTACACAAGTTGAGAGAGGTGCTCTGGGAGCTTTGTAAATCAGATTTCAATTGCACCTGGAAGCTTAGAGGAAGCAATTGATTCAAACCTCACACAAATTCCATGTAAGATGGCAAAATTCATCACAATGCCCCCGTGCATTTTTAATTTACTACATTTTTCAAAATATGCTGTTTTTTTAAGGAGAAAGTATATAGTCAAAATGGCTGTACTCTGCAGATAACAGAACAGAGAATAGTCTTTTTCTGATCTCCAACTGTTCAGATCTTACAACTGATCTCCAGCTTTACAGAGATAGTTCCCTTTGAGAAACTGGCTGCTTTGGAGGGTAGACTCTATGGCATTATACCCAGCTGAGGCCCCTCCCTTCTCCAAGCCCCACGTTCTCTAGGATCCACCCCTCCCCAAATCTCCAGGAATTCCTCAACCCAGAGCTGGCAATCCTACCTGGAAAGGGCCCTGCCCCCTCCTTCCACCTTTTACTGACAGAAACCAAGTCTGGAATACTGGCTAATGGTTGCCTAATAATAGACTTTGAGGGCATCTAGTTAAAGCCACGGGCACTCCTTTTATCATTTTGGGGTCTTTAAAAAAAACCCAATGTTTTTTTTTAATTTCAGATTTTTCTGCAAACTTTGGTCATTTTTGAGGTGTGCACAAAGATGTGTCTTATCCATTCATGGATTTAGTCTCCAAATTTAAGTATCTCAGATCAGGGCCACTTGGCTATTAGTATATAAGATTCTATGACACAATGATGTGATATGTATGAGCTGGACTTAGCTACTGGGTTGCTAGTTAAATCCAGTAGGTTTCACAAACAATAAGGGCCAAATTAGATGAGACACTGAGAGATCTGTGATCCTGTCAGTGCTTATGTGTGTGGAGTGGGCTAGTTCAAAGTAGTCATAGAGACTCCAGAATTGGGTCAGATTAACAGGGTGTTTAACTCATCTTTCCCGTCTCCTACTATCCTAATTGGAATAACACTGTTTTTCACCCATGGGGGAAATGAATGGGTAACTGTGTTTTCCTTGCTGGGCTCACACATTTGTGTATATGTGACTGAATATGAGATAGAGAAATAGCATGGGGAAAGGGATTAAACACCCCAGTGTCACTTTTCCAGTCTGCCACAATTGTTTTACACTCAAAGAAAAAGCAAACTTCTAAAAGATCAGACCTCTCAATAACTTGTTTAATTTGGCCTTGAGGAGCAGAATTAGGCAGGAATGAGCATGGCATCATATCTATCAACTGTTCATTCTCTTGCTCCATTTGGGAGGATTGTGAAATTTTATCATGCTGGTGTCCTTGATGCAAGAAAGTAGTAAGGGCATTATTAACAAGGTACTAGTGGCCGCAACTAAGTCCTGAATATATAGTGGTTGAAGAAAGCAATTATTCAACAGGAAGCAGCCTCTGACACACTGAACTTTTCTTCTTTTGTTTTCACCCCTACAGATCCCTCCTCAGTTCCCAAGGCTGCTATTAGATCCTCAGTAACATCCATTCAGACTGGAAACAATTTCAATGTCACTTGCAGAGTGTTGGGGGAACCAGAAATTGCTGTAGATTTCACATGGGAATATCCAGGACAACAAGTAGGTGGCAGGCTGGGTACAGATGGTGTGAGTAGGCATTGGAGGCTAGAGATGGCATGTCACATACAGTAGTCCTTCTTCATGTCCTTCTGCTCCACTGCTGATCTGTGGCATTTTCCCCTTGGAAATCTGAACAAAAGGCTAACATGACCCATGACCCCAGAAAATGAGGGGACTCAAAGCCAAACTGAATAATGATTGGGCTGACCTCCTTGATGAAATGAAAAAAAATTAATTGTTCCTCTTTGCAATTGGGTCATACAGTTTGCCTACCCTCAAATATTTTTTCTGAATACAGAAGTGGATGTCAATCTACCTCCACCCATTACCTCTAGACCCTGTGGGAAAGCAATAAAGTTATTAAGGTTAATGGTAACTCCAATTTGTTGAGACACTCATATGTGGGCACTTTAATAAATTGAGGGGTCTTTCTTTCCAAGTAAACTTATTCTAACCACATGTGGACCAACAGTTAACTGGCTTTGTGCCCATAAGGAACAAACTCTGGTTTATTTGTAACGTTTGAAGTGAACCTTAGGGTCTTTCTAGTTCAGTAGTTTTGAGCATTTCCGTACTACTGAGCTGTTAGCACATGTCTGCAGTGTTATTTGAAAGGAAGAGGAGGAGCCAGAGTTATCACCTCACTTATCAAGGCCAGGATGGTGGGCAGTACAGCAAGAGAGCTGAGGAGAGGAAGTGCAAGCTGAGCACCACAAAGTGTACTGAAGTGAGGAACAAACCAAGGATCTGAGCTATGAAGGAATCCTCTCCTCCATGGAGTGACCTCATCTTACCGCCCTGCTGCTCCTCTTACCATGCATCCAAAGAGACGCAGGAGCTTCAGTCTCTTTGCTTTCTATGAACACATACTACCTACAGGTCCTTCCGAAAGGCAGCAAGAAATGGCAGTCTGAGAGGGGCTTGCAACCCACCTGAATGTATTGAAGACATTCATGAAGTTATATTGTCGAAGGCTTTCACGGCCGGAGAACAATGGTGTGGGTTTTCCGGGCTGTATTGCCGTGGTCTTGGCATTGTAGTTCCTGACGTTTCGCCAGCAGCTGTGACTGGCATCTTCAGAGGTGTAGCACCAAAAGACAGAAATCTCTGCAGTGTCACGAAGTTGAATTCTCTCATGCTGATGCAGTGGTCAGGCTATTCTAATTCATATCCCAGTGTTCTTTCTCATACTACTGTCATTTTGTCATCGATGTGACAGCACTTATTTTACTGGGACACTTGTCCATACTGATTCTTTCTATGAATGATTTGGTATGAGGGGCATTGCTTTACAGTGGAAGGTCAAAATTGGTTACAGTATCTCCTTTCTGTTCACATCCTTTTGGGTCAATCAGCTGTTGTAAACCCTGAACACTTTTTCTCTTGCTGTTATTGAGTCATGCAATCCTAGCTGAATCCAAGGCTAACTAAACATGGAAAGGAGTTGTGACAGAACCCAGAGATTCAATATGGCTCAAGAGTGCCACCTAGAGCACCTGGTTTCTTGGATCCTGGGGCTTACATGAGAATAATGCTTTATCTTCCACTCCATGTTGGAGCTATCTGGCCAACTTAATTCTTTTCGACAAGGGACAACCGTGGCAGTGCAGAGCCATTAATATGGTGGGACTACCCCTGTAATAATTCTCTGATTGGTAATAATTGTCTCTGCTGGGGATTGGTTAGATCTGCTAATCAATCTCACTGAGGAGGCTGGCTTAAGAGCTGCAGGAGCTGCTGCATCCGGGAGCGGCAGACTTTTCTTTTGTTCCAACTTGAAACATCTGGAGAGCCCAAGGTGAGTGGGCCAGGGGTTAAGGATTCCTCCACTGTCCTGATTCCGCAAGGAACTCTGTGCATGCTTGGAGGAACCTGTGACAATCTAGGTCAAGTGTACTTAGCAGAGTTAGACCAACTGTGCGGCTTTTATTTGAGAGACTGTATGCAATGAGATAGGGTGCTTGTCTTTGTATTTTGACCCCTTTCCTACCCCGTTTAAATCCACCTACTATTTCCCCTTTTTTCTATCATAAACCTTCTTTCTATACAGACATTTTCTGGCTTAGTACGATGCATTTCCCTGGGGAAACTCTCTGAATCTCTTCCTTATGGGCCAGATCTTTTAGGTGCTATATAGTTTGCTATAAGGTATTTTCAAGAGTTTCCACCCTGTTGCTTTGTTATTTTACTAGGACTGAGCTGGAAGGGCACCTTTGGGTCAGCCTGGATGCTCTCAGGAGGTTTCTGAGAAGTTACAACAAATTACCATGGTGCTTTCCAGGGAAACCTTGGCCTGAGGTTGTTCCCTAAAAGGAAAGCCACTCCCCACCCTTCCTAACAAAAACAGTAATTGTGCAAAATATGGAGAAACTGGCACCTGATTGCTGCAACATTATTTTGCTCCTTCTTTTCTTTTTTTGCCAAGATGAAGTGTCCTGCTTTTGGAGAGTGTATGAGCTTCAGCTCAGATGTGTGACTGTGTAGTACACTGATGCAAACAGACATTGCTACACAGATAGTTTTTGCAGTAATTGGGATGCAGGCACAGTATCCTGTTCTGTCTCACCCATCCCTATCCCTCCCAGTAATAGAGGTAAAGCTTTGATTTGGCCCATTTGATTGGTGTCACTATGCAATGCTCTAGTGTTGAAAGTTCAATGCTCTAGCAGTGATGATTCATAGAGAAACTCTCATGGAGATTTTAACACTTTTTAACCTGGGCCGTTTTCACACATCCTTATTGTAGCACCACCAATAATTGCATAGTATCGCAATTATTCTACTATACTCACAACTGTTCACACATCCTCTTAATCCACCAGTGAAAACCCGTCATCCTCCCGGAATTGTTGCATTTTCTTTGAGCGCGCAGATTTCCCATTTACTCTGCTTCGTGACACTTCTTTACCATTTTTTTTGCCTGCATGAGAACGATTGGAAACGCTTCTCCAGAGACCACCCACTCAACTCCTCCTCCTTTTTCTGGTTTCTGCATCCTAGGAAGAGATTTTCCTGCCCAAGACCAGGAGTCCTGCAAGACTTTGTGGGCTCCTGGCAACAGTGAAGCCACAATTTTTTTTAACAGACACCTTTATTGCGCTATTGTGATGTCTCTTTAAAAAGGAATCAACCCCAAACAAAGCCGACAATTGACTACCACAGAAATCAACTGTTTCATGTCTACTACTAAAGTTTCACTTTCCAAATATTGAAACACTTCCATCCTTTTAAAAAAAAATCTCATAGTTTGAGCGCAGTTGCATAAATCTACTAAACTAGCAACAAAGCCCATTGTGGGAATACAATGGGCTCTAGAAAGCTGGGGCTGGAAGGGCTGGCAGGAAGGTGGGCCAAGGAGGGTTGGCAGGTGGGTGGGCTGGCAAGGCCCCCCCAGGACGAAGGCCAGCCTCCTTCCCCACTGATCGGCTGGGCAGGGAAGGTGGTGGCTTGCCTCCCCTCCTTGCCTGGTGATCAGCTGGGCAGGGAAGGTGGCAGGATCCCCTCCTCTCCTTGGGTTTTGAGTGGGAACTTAATGGTTGCATCTCCATAACAACACAGGATGCACCAGCTGATGCTATTGCACACCTGACTTAGCTTGTCCTCAGCCAGAGAAAAGGATTTTCTCAAATCTTCTTTTGTTCTTTACTTCCAGATTGGTAGACCACCCTATGTCCATGAACACACAGACTTGGTGCGACGTGGTGGGCAGGTGCAGCAAGAATCTGAGAGCATCCTTTACATTGATGAAGCCCGTGTAGTGGATGATGGGTTGTACACTTGCATTGCTGAAAATCTGCAGGGCTCCACCAGAGTATCTACTCGTGTTCGCATACTCCCAGCCATACCAGCTCCCAAGAAGGCAAAGTCTGAGTAACCATGCCTTGGTTTGTGGAAAGTTCCAGGTGCTGCTGGAAATATGAAGGAAGATGCTTTCGAAAACACAGGGATGTTTTCTCTTGTATATCCCCTTCCCTCTTTATGTGCTGAATTTACTCATTAAAATAACAAGGGTTTTCCCAAGCAGAGAGTTACTTTTTGCTTATAAGGCATTGTGAAAAGGGCCTATAAGGAAGGAGTGCTCTGAAAAAACATATTGGTGGTTGTTTCTGGGAGAAAGACAGTCTTATTCTAGGACACATCCTGAATGGAGATTATGCTAGAAGAACTGAGGCTGAAACAAAATTTACCTCCATAACAGAAATTATAGTTTATTTTTCACTGATTAATTTCACCCAGTTCTCAGAGATTATGGCTTAATTTTTGCTGAAATGTTTGGGCTGTAGCAAGGGAGACCTCATGTGGTTTAAAAATTCTCAGCATATAGAAAACTAGCATATCTGGGATAAACTAAGGCTTAGATCCTTCTCCTTGACAACTAGTTTTCTACAAGAACATTTATTGTTTAGAGAAGCGTGTGAGTTCCCACCAGCAGTCTAAAGTGATACAGCCCATACACACCACTTCAGTGAGTACCTCCCAGGCCTAAAAGAACGTAAGCCTGTGGCCTAGACTTTCCAAACTCCCAGGCCTCGGCCCTTCCTGGGCTTCTAAATAGGCCAGTGAAAGGGAAAAGGCCAAATGGCCTGGATGGCAGAATGTCTACAAAGGTATAACTAGCCACCTCTCAGGCCTCAAAGAGCGCAAGCCTGTGCCCTAGACTTTCCAAACTCCCAGGCCTCAGTCCCCTCCTGGGCCTCTCAACAGGATATAGCACCTCCTCTCCGAAGGCAGGGTCAGTCAGCTGATTTTGATCCCAGAGGGGAGGGGCTTGTCCCTGGAATTGCCAGTCTGTTCCCAAGCCCTGACTCCCCATCACTATACCAAGAGGGAAAAATAACTCCCCTCAATTTTTTTTTATAAATAGAAAGGTCCTCCCAGTGAGAGGAAGACTATTGTCCTAACTCTTCATTCAATCCTAGAAGCCGGCCCCCCAAGAAACTTGGGTGGGTAGGACTGCCCCACTCCCTCAAACCATAGGGGTAGATGCTGTGAGAGGCAAGCTGCCTTCACGCATCCTGTATGCTTTCCACAGTACAGCTATTGCACAGAACTGTTCAGAAGATCACACAGTAAAGTGCAGAAGTGATAATAATAGCAACCTTTGGGTCCAGGAAGACGTGGTCTCAAAACCTGAAGAATCTTTCAAGTATGAATCCCTGGCACCTCCATTGAAGGAGGGCCCATTGGTGCAGGGAACAATACCACACCCTCAACGAGCTCTGACAAGCCTCACAGCGTAGAGGTCGAACACAAACAACTAATAGGGTTGGACTAAGCAGAAGTCATAACTGATACTGTGCTAGCCTCCAGGAAGAGTATCACAGGGTCTATAAAAATTCCTGCCAAGTTCCCAGAAGAGTGCATGGATGGAGACATGTAACCATTTGGGGCTAATTAGGGAGTTACTATCCTTCCTTCAAGAGGGGTTGAAGAAAAGTCTTAACATCAGCACCCTTAGGCAACAGATAGTGATTATCTCGGCAATTAGGGGTTCTAGGAAGGGATATTCCTTTATACATCACCCTCATGACAGATTCTAAAAGGGGACCTCATTGTCGAATCCTCCAAGGATTCCCTGGTTTTTCCCATGTGAAATCTTAATCTGGTATTGAGAGCATTATCCAAAAGATGCTTTGAACCTATGACCTCATGTCCCCTATAGGAATTGACCTTTAAAGCCATCTTTCAGATGAGAATAAAATCAGCTAGACAAGTGTCAGAATGGCAGGTAGTAGCAGTAGATAGAGATCTATGCCCTTTCCTTCAAGATGGTAGAGCAAGTTATGAATGGAACCAACTTTCTTCAGAAGGTGAACTCCACATTTTCATAGGACAGAAGAGATAGTACTTCCCTCTTTCTAACCTAATCCAAAGCACAGGAAGAGGAAACAAAGAATCTCACTACTTTGATATACATAGAGATGTGAGATTCCACTTGGGCAGGACTAAACAGTTGGGACACTAGTTGTGTGTTTTCAGGTCTTCCTTGGGACAGAGAGTGTCCTTTTCTTGGCTAAGTAGATAAAGTAGAGGGCACATAATTCTGGCATGTCAAGCCAGAGGTCTGGAGATGCCCGTAGACGTTAGGACACACTCACTAAGGGAAGCAGCGACATAGGCAGCCTATAAATCCTTTAGTTGTTAGAAACTATTGAAAAGGTGGCCACATGGAAATCAGTATATTCTCTCATTAAGAAATATAGGATAGATAAGTTGTCCTCCCTAGAGACATCCTTCAGCAAGAGGGTACCAAAACACACCCTATAGGCCTGGAAGCCGGACTACCCACCCTGGGGCACACTGCTCTTGTGAGTTCCCACCAGCAGTCTGAAGTGACACATCCCATACACACCACTTCAGTGAGTACTAAGTGTTTGTATCAATTTGGTCAGTTCAGTATGTCATATGAATGACCTGAATCTACCCATCAGCTTCTCTAGAACTTGAGGATACCCAAAGAATTTGATGGGCAATAGATTCAAGATGGACAAAAGTAAATGTTTCTCTACTCAATGAGTAATTAAATTATATAATACACTGCTGGTGGATGTAGTGATGGCCGTGAGCATAAGATGGCTTTTTAAAAGGGATTAGACATATTCATGCAGGAAAGGCTCATCAATGGCCACTCACCAGGATGACAAAAGGGAGCCTCCACATTTAGATATCACAAACCTCTGAATACCAGCACGTGGAGGCAATATCAGGGGAAAGCCTTGGCCTCTAAGCCGTTTGTGGGCTCTCCAGGGCAACTGCTTGGGTGGTGCATGAAAAGGAAGGCTGGACTAGATGGATGAGTAGTCTGACACAGCAGAGTGCTTGTTTTTATGTCAATGAATTGTCTCAGTTGTATGCTTCAGCACAAGTGGCAATGGCAAATTGCAGCTTGTAACGTGACTTAGGCTGCATTCTGTGGGCAGCTTCCTCTAATGTGTAGTCCAGTCCTAAATTGGAAGCATAACAAGCGATACTTGGGGGGAGGGAGTGGTACAAAGCTACCTGAAGTCTTCTTCAAAAGAAGTTCAGGGAAATTACTTTTATCGCCCATTCTTAGTCCACTAATCCTCTGATGTACCAGCATTCAGCAAAGTGACTGGCACAGGTGGCACGGTGCTTACTTGTAGGAAGACTGCTGAATCAAAGTGGACATGAAATGTCCAAATTCAAAAATTGGAGACTTTGTCTCAATTCCTTTTTCAAATCTGTGTTATTAATGTAATAAGATTAAGTACTGTTTAGATTCAGCATAACTTAAAAACAATAGGATACTGCATGAGTATTTTTACTCCAAAGCAAGGTGTCTTGGTTAAATAATTGCCAATCTGTCTGAATAATCTGTCTAAAGAGGAGAACAGAGGGCTGGTTTGAGTTTCCCCTTTCTCTTCAGTTTGCATTACTTTCTTTTTGTTCAAGTGATAGGTTATATAGTCTACAAAGTCCTTTGGGCTTTTCTGCCTTAGTGATGCATGTGGTAGTTGTCTTATAAAGGTATGGCCCTAGACAGATTAGAATATTTCAAGCAAACATTTTGAACAATGTGTCCATAGAGAATATTACTTCGAAAGTCTTAGGCCTGTTCCTTTCACCTTCTCTCTGAACCTCCAATGAGATTTTCCAGACTCAGCCCAGCAGATAGTGCTGCTAAGCCCCCAGACAACTTTTATTGGTGGGCTGTTTCTTTAAGATTCATCATCCTCTCTTGGGGAGTAGAATGAGGAAGCCAAATATAAGGATTTGTATAAATGGACCTACATGGGAATTGGGCCTAACTTAGAAGTGGCAATTTCTATTCCTTCAGGACAGATTCCCATAGCCATACCACACAATATGTTATCGTCCTACGGCTTCTCACTAGAGGCAGGCATGAACCGAAATACAAACAAAAGTTCATCACAAACCAGGCCAGTTCGTGGTTTGCGAACTGGCGGTTCGTGGGAGCTCATTTCTCATGAACTGTGACTATTTTTACCTGGTTCGTTCATCACTGCAGACAGCCTGGCTCCGATCAATCAGTTTCCTAGGCAAGGGCGGGTGGATGGGCTGTCTACAGACCTTCTGCTGACATTGTCGGAAGTGGTATTTTCACAAACCAAACGAACCAGTTAATGAACTGGAGCAAGTTCGTGGTTTGTGAAATGCTACGAATCACAAACTGCATGGTTTGGAATTTTCCGGGGACGTTTCCACACAACTTACTGGCCTCCAGAACGTTGTGCAAAACATGCAGAAGACAGCATCTTCTCACGCGAAATCGCCAGGAAGACACTATCATCCGGGAGTTTTGCGCGACATCACGTCTTCTTGGCACCATTTTGCATGAGAAGCTGCTATCTTCCGCATTTTGCACAATGTTCCAGAGGCCACTAAGTCGTGTGGAAACGGCCCTGGTTCATGCCCATCTCTACTTCTCACACAATGTTTCACAGTTAGCTGCTGCTTTTTTTTTTTTTGCCAGAGACGGCTCCTATGCTTTTAGCAATTGCATAACAATCAGAAGTCAGTAGATGAAGCGTT
The DNA here is from genome assembly GCF_028583425.1 of Eublepharis macularius. Taxonomy (NCBI): domain Eukaryota; kingdom Metazoa; phylum Chordata; class Lepidosauria; order Squamata; family Eublepharidae; genus Eublepharis; species Eublepharis macularius. The sequence continues at coordinate 82,708,515 of NC_072793.1, forward strand.
TGCTAGCAAATTGGTGCAGTAACAGGAAAAAGTTACACTGGTGATTTCTACTTGTTATGGAACAGCTATAGGGCTGGGTCTGTTTTGGAATCCAAACTCACAGCTGACCATGTGAATTGTCTGCACTGAAAATTGCTGTATTTGAGGTTACAGGAGATATGATCAAAGCTTTCTCACTAGGGCTTGATCTGTAATGGCAGATAGAGCTATCAAAGTCATAATTTATATTGCAGTCATTGAATGTGCATGTGTGAATCCCTCATTACAATGTAGTCCAGTGCGCTTGTAGCAGCCACAGGCACTCATGCTAAAACACTTTCTCTACTAATGTGTCAAAGACTAAGGAGATCAACACTTTCTCTGCAAGATCAGTCTTGCAGCCTCTTCCACCTGATACCATTCTGTATTGTGTTATGCCTGAAGCACAAGGACTGCTGAACTGGTTGCTGGACCATATAAAAATTCCTGTGCTTCTAAACCTCAGTACAGTTACTTCTTCACTTGGGACATACCTGTGCAAACATCACAAGTCCTACAGCACAATCCAAGGTGGACTCATAGTTTCAGCAAAGAGCACACTCAAGGGACCATAATGAACTGAAAAATCTTGAGCATGTGGTCTACCAGAGGTGATGTGTTGTGTATGCATTCCAGTTCCTGCCTTGTAGCTGCCCCACAGTTTGTTATCACATGAAAAGGTCTCTGCTTGTTGCTAGAGGACAAGAGATCACTGGGGGGGGGGACAGTAGAATGAATGAGGTGTAGATAGATGAGTTACCCAGGAAAAAAATGAGATGCTATTATGACTATGGCACATGCTATCTCCTGAGAAAAGGTGTGTAGAATCAGAGACAGACAAACATATTCCAGACATGGAAAAGGAATCTCATTTGTTTGTATACTGCAAGAAAAATTACACTTTTGTGCAATGTTGGAACACTTCCTCCAGCTCCAAAGTCCTCATTCCTGCAGCTACCAGAAGAAAATCACCATAATTTGAAAACACACAAACACTTTTCATGTTTGCTAACATAAAAATGAGGAAGCTGATTGCTAATGGAGTTGACAAAAACATTGCCAATTAACAGACCCTCTCAAATTTGAACTTGTGTCTATTATAATGACCTTGCACACATGCCCATTGATTCATTCAGTAATGTAGACTTCACATAGTTCATTACCGTGTCATTTCAAAACAATGATTTAGCTTTATCCACCGTCTTTAATAAAAAAAAATCTGGCAAGCCTTGAATGCTGGAGTAACTACCTAAAGTGGTGCCACGGTGCATGTGTATGAAAGAATGTAAATCTAATGCACAATTCTTACACCCAGCCAGAAAAGCAGATGTGGGATTTATTCTTGGCCTGATTTCGGCACTGATTCTGGGGTGATGTCTGAGAGGAAAAGTACTATGGAAAGAGATGACAAACACACTGCATGAAGGCAGACAGCTGGCAAGCCAAAAGAACCAGCAAAATGGATTGCAAAGGGGAGATGACCTAGATAAAGATTTGTATGCACTTGCATTAGCATCTCATTTGGCAGTGTTTGATATAATATCAGCATAGGAACTTTTCTCTTGAGAGTCCTTGAGGAATTCTCCACTGAGATCTTCTTGCTACAAAAAACATCTGCTCACATCTCCTCCAAATATCTCAGTGGCTAGACTAAAATAGCAGCACTGTTGGTAATATCACAATCTGTGGTTAACCATGCCGCTTCATTTCCAGGTTTAGGCAGTAGAGGTGATTGGGTTTGATGTTTCTCAGACCACCTCACCCATCTTCCCAATGATTTGATGGCCTCAGCTTGACTAACTGCATGCCCGCACACATACACCCCTTTCCCCTCTGAGCCCCAGGGCAGCAGGTTAGACTCCATTCAGACCCAATGCTAGATTTTGGAGAATCTGGACAAAGGAATTTGAAAAAGTCTTTGCCTCCCACCAGCCCACAGGAACTCTTGCCCAAAGGCAAGAAATACTTACATTTTGGAACTGCGTCTCCCATCAGTAGCACAAATACTCAGTAAGGGCTGGGAATCCAGTTTGGTTAAATGTCTGTTTAGTGGACTGATGGCATGGGAACCTCTTTTGTATGTTATGTAACTGTCAAAGAATGTTTATTCCTTTGGGGGCAAGGAGAGTTCTGTGTGTTGTGTGTTAGGGAATTTCTATGACCCCTATTCTAAAAGACCTATGTATGAGCATTTATCGGAGTTGATGTTTCGCACAGAAAGCAAAAGCTTTTGCTTGTAAGCAGATTCCTTCTCACAGAGTTTAAAACTGAACACTGCAAGTCAGGAAGACCTCTTGTTTTGTCTTTGTACTCAAGGATTTACCTTGGATAAGCACCCTCTCGGGAAGGCACCAGACATGTAGCACGTTTATATTACAGAGAGAGTTTACTGTCCTGTCAATCAGGCGTGTTATGGTGCCATGTCTCCTGAAGAATTTGATTCTGAAGAATTGTTTGTATCTAGTTTTGTATAACAATTTTATCTCTTTTCTGTAAACAATTAACTTTGGAAAGTATATAAGATTTTCTGCTTATGGCTGATCTTTATGCATGTGTCGGAACATGGCACTGCATCTGGGTTTTACTGTAAATAAAGCTCATTAGTTCTTTATGGATCACAATTTTTGGTGTCTTGATTACTAGTGATGGCTATTGGAAAACATAATCTGAATGCAAAGCATCTTTAAGAATTTTTTCCTTAACGCTGTAGCAGGGCTTCAGCTGGCTTGCTGAATGCTGAGGTCCCATGAGGCCATACTAGGCCAGGTAAACCAAGTGCTGGCATCGACCATAGCATCAAAACAAACATACACTTGGCTATTTTTTCTTCACTCCCCTGACAATTTTGTTCAATTCAAAACAGAAGTTACTGAAAATAATAAAATCTAAAACAATCCCTGTTTGAAGTTATTTTTTTTTAAAGTGGGCTTTTAAAAAGTGGGAAGTTGATCATTTCCATCTACATAGTATCTGGATTATCCTTCAGGGAAGGACAACCCAGATACTTATTTACACAGTGGATTCACCTTTTTTTGAGATAAATTTTGTCTGCATTCAGGCATAGATTGGTTCCAGTTAACAATTAAAGCTGTCTCAGGTGACAATGATACATAATTTTTGTTCCCTGAAATATAGCTGAAAACTTTGGCAAGAGTTCTGGTACCACATATGCAGCAGAAATAAAATCTGTACCCCCCCCCCAGCACAGCACGTGGGCCACCAACCAAAAGCATCCTGCCAGCAATATATAGTGTCGCACGGAAGGCAGGATAAATGTTTTGGTTTTAAGCGCTATTATAAATACATGGGGGTTGGCTTGGTGGCTCACAAGCTGCAGACCTGTTTTACATTTTCTTAGATAGAAACTAAATATTTGTTGGTTTTCCTTGAGCATCCACTATGCCCTGACTTTCACAAGCCTGTGTTTTTGCAGTATTCACTACATTCTCTGTACACATTGTACTACATATCATTTCTACCACTGCAAGCTGTATAAAATGTGTGTGGATTATAACAAGAATACATTTTACAATCACTTTGTTCTAATTCAAATGAATCTTTCCTACACCATTAGCTATAATTGCTATGCACCTCTTTCAGAGTTTCAGTGGTTTAGAGCCACAAGAGCTCATTTCTTTGAAATTACTCTTGCCTCACAATCAGGAGGGGAACCCTATATTGTCAGTTTCTTAAAGTGGTTTCAAAGCACCCCTTGATTTCCAGATGTTTCATTTAATCTCAAATAATAGAAAATCTCACCTGACAAAGAGACCTTGACCTGCCAAGGCAGGCATAATAGTTTCTATTGGATCAGTTTTAGTTTTGGAAAGAAGTGGATTTCAGGTGCCCTTCTGATGTTCTCATAGATGTGAGGTAAGTGTTCATCTGTGAGAAGTTCTCATGTGGCTACAACCATAAATGACCTGACATGCAAGTCAAATCCAATTGCATAGATCTTTCCTACAGAATCAGCCCACACACACAATCTCAGCATTAGTGGGGTGTGGAAAAGACTTATGCAAGTAACCTCACCAACACAGTGGAGCCATTTAAATCTTCTTCCAGGAAACTGCTGACAGATGATGGCGGGGAGAGCATCAAACAAGCACCTCAATAACAGAGGTTTACATCCACATTTTTGTTCACGTTATCTTTCTTTTCAGCAATTTGATAACAAAAATGAGGGTAAGTCTAGCTTTTGCTAAGATAAAACACTTACGGAAGTTTAACTACACCTCTGACAATAGCAGATAGGAGAACTTACCAGGGGAAGCAACTTTAATTGCACATCCTCTCCCAGACACATGCTCTTCTTTTCTTTGGCATTTTCCTACCTACAGCCATTGCTACTGAAATATTAAACCAACAAGAACTGTAACGCCAGCCTACCTCATGTGGCATGAGGTATGTAGTTCTCCATGAGAGGGAGAGGGGAGATCCCAGGTCACTGCTCATTTGCATATGTTGCTCATATGAGGGTCTAGCATTGTCTGTTGACCAATATTAAGGCTGAAACAAAACCTCCCCTCTTTAAGCAACTCAGTTTATCCTCTTCAAGTGTCAGAATAATGAAGTTAACAGAGCACACAGTAACTTGGGATCCCTTCTTATGCCAGAGTTTCACAGCTCTGGGTCTAGTTCAGAACTAGAATGAAAGGGTGGAATAGTCTTGTTTTTATCCTTTTCCACCATCCCCAACTCCCAGCAGTCCCTTCTGATTTGCAAAGTGCTATGTAGCGATGAGCGGTGCCTCGGTGGAAATAGAGAACGTATGGGAAGTATCACCACTAAGCACTCTGTACAGCAACTCTTCCTTTTCCCGGTAGGCTTGCTCTTTCAGCTGTGACTCCTTCTCCATGGCCTCACGAATAGTGATGAGCTCATCAGAAAGTTGCCTGTAAAGAAAGCGTACACAGTAGAACACACTGGAGAATTTTAAATCTCATAGGGCAGGTATAAAGGCAGCAACACTGACCCATTTCCATTACATGCATTTATTCATCTTTTAAGTGGAAATTTAATAGTTCTGAAAACAGAAGGCAGAAAAAATATGAAATACTGTTTAGAAAGAAAAGCAGGGGCAGGATGTTTGCCAAAGCTTTTAACAGAGGAAAAATATCCTCAGACAGTTTGGGAGAGGCACTGCAAAAGACACGAATGCTCATTCAGAATCAGGACAATTTTAATTATTATTTATTATTATTAACCCAGGAAGCATTGCCCTGACTCTCAGCTGGCTACGCTACATCCTCACCTAACAGTTTGATTGTTAGATAGCCTCATGTTATCATTATGCTCACTACATCATTACTCTACATGACCCTTGGGTGACTAGGATTATTATTCTCAGACTACCGCCAAAATCACCACAGGCATATATTATGAATCCCTACATTTTAAAGCTCTATATAGCTTGTGGCCAGCCTACCTGAAGGAATGCCTTCTCCATATGAACCTGCCCACCCACTCCAGCCATCTTCAGAGGCCCTGCTTTGGGCAGCCCCACCATCTGAGATTAGATACGTGGCAACCCAAGAAAGGGCCTTCTTGGTCATGGCACCGAAATTTTGGAACTCTTTCCCCAGAAGGTTCTGCAAGAAGTCTGTCTTCCTTTATCATTGTCTTCCAGCAAACAGAGACTTCTTTGTTTTATTTAGCCCTCCTCCCTGGTTGTGTTATGTTTATATGTCTACATGTTTTATTGAATTGTTTAAATATTTTACATATACCTTATTTTAAGTGCCATTTTAATGTTTTGATAGCCGCTAACTTGGGAACATTATATGGGTGGAAGGGCAGCATAGAAATGTTTTAAATTAAATAAATAATTTATATTAAATAGTTATCTCACCATTTTTGCGCAAAAACTATGAATCATACATTTATCTCTTTTGTCCAGTCTATTAACTTGAGAACATTCTTAAAATGAAGTTTTTGGCTCTAATTCTAGACCCCACACTCAAGAAATCTATGTTTATATGAAGACAATAATCTCCTTTATTTCTAAATTCATTTCTTATGAAATCCAAAACAATTCTTGTTTAACTAGCAGTATAATCCTATGCAGTAATTGGATGGGAGACCTCCAAGGAAGCCCAGAGTTGCAGAGGCAGGCAGTGGCAAACCACCTCTGTTAATCTCTTGCCATGAAAGCCCTACTAGGAGTGGCCGTAAATCAGCTATGACTTGACGGCACTCTCCACCACCACCATAATCCTATGCAAATTTACTCCACTCTAAACTCATTAATTTGAATTTACCCAAGGTTTTCTCAAGGAGTTCTTAGATATGAATTTTTCCTGCTTATCCCACAAACCTCTTTAGAAAGACAAAGTATGTTTAGTGGGAGACACTTCATATGGCTTAAGGCATTACCTTGCCACTGCCAGGTGGTTCTGCATCCGTTCCTGGAGATCTTCATTCTCTTGCTGAAGAGTTTTAACTTTCTCCTCAAGCAACAAGTTTCTCTCCATCTATCAGAGGACAGAAGAGCAACCAAGCAAGCATCAGATGTGTCAGGGATATTGTGCATGAAACAGCATCCAGAAACATCTAAATCATATAATGAAAACAGATGGCCACAAACTTTTGCAGAAATTCCCAAATTTTCGATATACACATGAGAGCAATTTAGTAAGCAGAAAGGCACCTGGGAGTGAACTGTCACTCTCCAAGCAATTAAAAGTAGCTCTCTGCCCCTTCTCCAGTGCTATACCAGGGAGGGGAGGTGCCTCAGGTTTATTTGCTATGGTAGGGGGGTCTTAAAAACCTTGGAGGCAGTCCTTATGACAGTGAGATGAGGAAAACAAAAGCATAATCACATTGCACCACCAGATGGCATATACCATTTTAGAAGAAATATTCTCTCCTGAGTGGAAAGGGAGATTGCTTTGCTTGTTTAAGAGGGCGCCTGTGTCCAACAGTTTTGAAAGTTAATGCAATGCAAAAATCTGTCACCCCAGTTCACTTGGGGTATATTTTTTTATATAACTGAAAAAATGTTTTAAAATCTGATCAAATGGAATAGTCCTATCAAAATTATGAACAGAAAAAAAATCAGCATGTCTTCTTCCTCATTTTTTAAAAAACACTAAAAGTGAAAAGGCTGCCTGGTAGATGTCTTTTAAATACATCTATGTCTCTCTAAGATGGCAATTTTACCTCTGTGCTCCCTCCTGTATATCAAGGCTTCAGGAGGCAAAATGTAATCAACTAGGTTTTGCACAGCTCTCAGTTGCTCCAAGCATAATTGAAGCGAAAAAGTGGGCAAGCTGCCTAATTTTCCATAAGGTGTGTGTGAAATAGCATCATACGCACTACATCTTAAATTGCAATGGGAGAGGACAGTGTTGTAGCATGTAGGGATCCTGGGAAATCTGAATCCAAAGCTTTCTTCTTAGTACTCTTGTAAGATAGTGGTCGCATCTGAAGACCTCTCAGGACCTAAGTATTTCTCAACCTAAAGCTTGGAGAGTGGTTTAGGAAACTGAGGAAGGGTGGTTGTCAATTTTTGTGATGTCTGAATAGAACTTAGTAATGCTTACAGCAGGGAGGCCACTCAGTTATATAGCACAATGGGTCCCTCTACCATTTTCTAGTAATTCATGGGTACAGCTACAATAATACAGCATACCCACCACTGTTTCTAGGTTTAGTAGCTTTTTGTCCAAGTTGTGGATGCGTTCATTTTTCATCTCAATGACAAAATGAAGACTCTCTAGTTCCTGTTCCCAGAACTGGCTGGGGCTCCCATAAGCCTATATTTAAAAGGGAGTAAATTAAATTTTCATCAAAAGATTGAGAAACTCAGATGTACCCTTATAATTACACAAATTCTTTCATGTATTCATACAAATGTACAGCACATCCAGACATCATATACATGTCATATAGGAGCACAATTGCATTCAGAGATTGACTCTCTCTACAACTATTTGCTGGAAATGGATTCAATAAGTCACTTGCAGATGAATGGATTCACCACCACCACCATTGAAAAGTACTACATCTGAGGGAAGGAGAAGATACAAGAAGACTCTCTCTAGCGTTCAATCTGTTAGGACTGTTTTCACACATCCAAATCATCATTTAACAATGCATTCACTGAGCAATAACTAGCTTTTGTAAACTCATCCTAAGAGTTACAGTGGGATAAGCTCATTTAGAAATGGTTATGGTGACTGAAACTATCTGTATGACCTCGGATATGCTAGTAGGGGGATCATTTTTCTATACGTACCTGTTCATCAAAATCCTGCTACACTTCAGGAACGGTTTTGAATTTCTAATTTCTGCTATTCTAATCCCCCCAAATCCTTACTTCAGTTTTGCTCCACCTTCTATGAATAAAACTGCAGTTCTTTGTTTTTGCATCACTTCTTGTTTTCTCTTTATTTCCCCTGTAGAATGTACGCATTTTCCAATGTAATTTGTGCATCAATAATTCAGCTTTATAAAGGATGTACACCGAAATTAAAATACTGTGGCTCCTGTGTACCACAAGCAGAGCTTCGCTGCATAAATGATAAATTTCCTGCCTCCCCTCTCCTGCTGCAAGTCATTTATGCTCCCTGAAATTCTCCCCTCTATGGGTCAGGGACTTCGAAGAACATGATGGGGGTTAAATGGGGGGGGGCTGCAGTGGGAGGGCAGAATCAGTAAAATTTCCCTCCCGCTCTTCCGTGAGCAAAAATGCCTACCATGAGTAGGAAAGCAGCTTAGGAACCAAGTAACCACAAAGACTGAAAGAAGAGAAACATTTTGTGTAGAAATAATAAGGTACGTATCCAAAAAAACCTTTAAAAATATTAAATCACAAAATCTTTAATTAAACATTAAAACCATATATTAAAATCCATAAAGTTTGGATATATTTACCATTTTTTAAAATAATAACACCTATACAATTTTATAAAATAATAACACCTAGTACATTAAAAAAATAATAACACCTATATACATGATGATGTCACATGTGACAAAAATTGTTCCTATGACCAGGTACACCAAGTTCTGGCATAAAATATATGTATACCAAAGCAAACCAAATGCATTTCGGCCAAAGGGCCTTCCTCAGTGGTTACACACTTGGTTTTCTCTGGGTTGAAATTATTCCCCCCTCTGCCCCGCCCATTTGTCTTAGCTTAGGAGCAAACCTATATCAACAGTATATAAAACCCACAAAACATATGTACACAAACAAATCTACAAAACCAACAGCAAAAACTAGAGATTCACACTGTAGACCAGAAATATAAATGAAAATAAACAGAAATGGAATATTTTACATTTGCTCATCCCCATAGAAACTGAACATTGTCAAGGCTGGTTTGCTCCTTGACTTGTTAACACTGCGCGCTCCGGGTGACTTTAACATGAGGTTCAATAAAAACACACAGTCTCTCCTGTTGTACTGCCCCCTCCCCGCAAGAATTATATCACAAGTCTTCATTCACCTTTAAACTCAACTAATTATGACTGTGACTAGTTGCAGCCTGTGAAGCAAAGCTTTTTGCCACGTGGAGGTAAATGGGAGTCTGCAGGCAGCAATGACTGAAGTCAGAGGTTCATGCTAAAACAGATGGAGGTTGAAAACAAGAGAAGCAGGAGACAAAGCAGGGATGCAGCTGGATCCAAGTTCTTGGTCAGCTCCTAGGCAGACAACTTGTTCCAACAACCTACAGAGCATAGCCTTATGTAGGCAGGCTATGAAAACTGCCTCAAGCCCCTCCCTCCACCTGATGAGAAGCAGAACTAATTTTCCCTAATGCTCTAGTATCATTACAAGCATTTTGATACACTCAAAAGAATCACAGATACCTGGCCTAAAACTGATTTAAATGAAAATGAATGGGATCGCTGTCTGAACATCCAGAGAACCGGGTATGTGTTTCTGCTTCTAGAGGCTTTTAACCTTGTTTGTGGACATCATTGTCTTCATGGATGGACAGCACCAGATGTCTATTTTTAACAGAAGCGTATAAGCAGTAGCATCCACCACCACCCTTTATTGCTCAGCAAACACAGTCCTTTGGATCCAGTGTCCTCCTTTTTTGACATTATCTGTCTGATAAATGCTAAATGAAAGAAGTGGCATCTATCAATACACACATTTAGAAAGACCTTACAACAGATTGTTGACAGTTTGGTTTACAGCACCTGGATGTGCTTCTTAAAGTCTCTACTCAGGATTGACTCCTCTACCCGTTTCATTTTCTCTTGGAAGGATGCCATCTGGGAACTCAATCTGTCAATCATCTCCTGTAGCACAAAGACAAGGAAGAATAAATTAACACAAGCCTGTTACTCTGTAGGAAGCAGTAATAATTCAGAAGAAAATGTGTCCCCAATCATATATATATGATAGCAGATATGCAAATGACACAAAAAGTCCCAACAGACTGCAGTATTACCACAAAGATATAAAGAACAGTGTGGCAGTTTCATGGTAGAGAGTTTGTAACCAGTGGTAGATCAGTCTTGTGATGTCATTGCTTCTTTATATGGAACAGGCATGTGCCCAATTTCCCCAAAAGATAGTTTAAAATTAGCATTTTCTAGGATTATGTCAGCACGTGCAAATTCCTCATGTCTAGCTGTTCCACTATTAGCTGAAATGTGAAGGCCACATAATGGCACCTTTCTGTTTTAACTAATAAGCTTTCTAGAGTGGTGTAGTGATTAGAATGTCAGACTAGGAGCGGAAACACCCAGGCTTAAATTCCTACTCAGTCAAAAAGTTCACTGGGTAATCTTGGGCCCAATCATTCCTCAGGTTGGAAATAACAGACCTTTTATTTGATCTAGCAGAGCCTGTAGTTCATTTATATACCACCTTTAAACAAAAATTCCCCAAGGTAGTTTACAATACAGTACAAAGCAACAGAACACAAAATTCTATCATACTACACCCTCTGCACACCATGTGTTATTGATCTAACTTAACGGCCAACTGGCAGATCTTCAAACCTATGTGGAACATCTTTATGGAAGTGACTATTCTCAGCTCCTGTGGGAGGGAGTTCCAAAGCTGTGGAGCAATAGCTGAAAAAGCACACCCCCTTCCCAGGTTTCCACTAGCCCAATCTCTGCTAGGGCTAGTTCCCACAGAAAGGCCTGCTGGGTGGACTTCAAGTCTCAGGTTGGTTGATATGGGTTGAAGTGATCCTTCAGGTAGTCTAGGCCCAAACCATGGGAAGAATGACATTCTGAAGGTGAATTTTTTTTATACAAAATGGCATGCCATGCGATTGAGGGATGGATGTATAGCTCCTGAACATCCTGAATTCATGAATCTCTGCTTAATGCCATGAGACCCTCCACTTAGCTTCCATGAGTGAAGAACTGTACAAACAAATGGAGGAGAAATATATTGAATGGCAGTTGGTCATTTCATTTTGAAAGGACTTCATTTGGAATCTCCTAGGCTACAGTAAACAGCTCAGGGGAAGAAATTCTGTAAAGGGTATTCATTTCATTTAGGAGCTCAAGAAATCAAGGGGCAGCGCAATACAGTGCTGCAGAAGTTTAGCCAGGGGATTTGTGCATCTTCTCTCTGAGCACTTGATAGACAGTAATGAATCTGGAGCTATCTCAGCACTGAGAGTGGCACCTGTAAAGATGACTGGGACTTTTCATAGGATTCTTTCAGGAGCAGCTTCTCCTGGTCATGTGTTTTCTGGAGCTCTGCAAGAGAAATACCAAATCAATAATCAGAAGGACTCCTAAGAGGAGATTTATTGCAGTAGCCCAGGGGAGTAAGCATGCAAGTCTTCATCTTTCTCTCTCTCAGGTGTGGACAATCTAAAAACATATGTGCCAACCAAGAAATCTAAAAATACATGTGCCAACCAAGAAATCTAAAAACATATGTGCCAACCAAGAAATGAATGGTTCCAATCCACTCAAAGACACACCAGAAAGACTTCTTGGGAGTATGACTCATTTATAAGCACTATCTTGAGTCACTGCCAATGTCTGGAGAGCAGAGAAGAATCTGTGTGGTGTGTGTGTGTCTTGCATGCACAACATTTTAGTACTGGCATTACTACCCTTTGCTGTCGTATAGAGGCATTAAATACATTTTTGACTGTATAAATCTTACTTCCTGTACTTCCATTTGTATAGTAACCCTTTCTTGCTAGCTTTCTGCTTTCAGCCACACTTCCTATGATACATGAAAATCTCTCTACAGCCACAAACATGTTGCTGGTATGCTATAAGAAGAAGCACTTGTAGTGGTTGGAGTATACAAAAGGGAACCAGGAAGGCAACAATGATGGGAATGCCTGTAACAGTAGAACTAAAACGACAGCCTGAAGGCCAGCAAGGTAAGCAGTGGAAGGAAAGTCCCAGGAGCATAGGGCTGCAGGACTCCCGCTATGGTGGGAAGTCTCCTGCCAGCACCCCTTGTTGCCCACCACTGTTCTGAGTGGCTTCAGGAGAAAAATATTTTTAAAAGCTGGCGTTGTGTGTACCGTGATGACGTTTCTGGGGAAAATTCAGAAGTGACATCATGTAGTTCTAGGAACTGTTGGATCTCTATAATTTTGCCATACAATTGCTGACAAATCCTAGAGCAACAAGATGTTACTTTCAGGTTTTCATAAAAGCGATATGGTTCACATGACACTGTGCTCCCCACATGTCTCCACTCCCAAAACTCTTGCCAGTTGCCAGGCAACCTGGTAACCCTACAAGGGCAGCCTGGTAAAGCAACCTTGTTAAAATTAAGTACAGTATCATCAATGCTTTGATGGAAGACCTCCAGGGAACATTAGGAACACTGCCTTGGGATCCATCATTGATAACAAGTGGGACACAAATGTGAATAACTCCACCAGTGCTCTTTGATGACTGCAATGTGTATGGGACATGAAAGTGGAGAGGAGGTGGAACAATGGTACTGAGTGGAGTTTAGCAGCAGATGGAAGCTAGCATATAAACAAAATTTGCACTTTTACCTTGTAGTCTCTCTTCCTGCTCTCTCTTCAGCAATTCACACTGCTCAGAGATTTGCTGTCTACATTCTAAATCCTTTTCCTTCTCCACCTAAAAAATCCAAAGTGGGCAAAAATATAAGTAAGGTGGTGTTTCATAATATTAGTAAAAAAACAAACACACTCTTGTATCCTGCTATTGCTTTCCATCTAGCCATACTAAACAGGCATGTATTTCAGGACTGGTTGGTCACTGATATAAATATCTTAATAAGTTGTGTGCTGGTCTCAGAGGACTATTACACTAACATAGTGCTGATGGATGTGAGTACCAGGGAAGAAATCCAAACCACTAGAGGAGTGTTGCTAACATCCTGTCAGACATGATGAGAGCAAAATAATGATGAAAGTGAACTGTGAAACTCCAACCTGGATTTTAATAGCTAGGCTGAGTCTCTCAGTCTCAGCTTGGTGAGCATCATTCAGAGATTCTTTCTCCTCATGGTGTTGTTGCTGGAGACTTGTGATTTCGTTTTTCTGCTTCTCCAGCAGTGCTGCCTTCTCTTTCTCTGCTTCTTCATGCACGTGGGCTGCATTTGCTATATATTGTTTAAGAAGAATGGGAAAAGAAAGGCAGTGTTTTACAGGTGCACAGGTGGTTTTCCTTATTATTAATGTATTCATATGTATATTCTTTAATTGGAGATGCTGAAGATTGATACAGAAACTTTCTGCATGCAAAACTACAATGCCTCAAATTGGCTAGGATTTGTAAAGAGAATGTTAATATTTAAAGTTTGGAGGTAACACCACATTAAAAATGGTCAAATTAAAAAGTCTGACAAAGGCAACATGCAAAAGTGAAAAGAAACAAGACAGGAATATTCGTTTATCTCCAGTATAGATTGTCCTTTTGCTAGACTAGCAATAGGAACAATCCTCCCCCCCCACACCCCTGCTAACTGTGATCTCCTCAGTAGCAGCAGAATTTTCAACTATATAAGGCAGAGCAAAGCTCTAACTTACGTGGTGATGAAAGCAGTTCTCAGGACAAACATATGCAAATGCTAGTAGTCACCTTCTTCTCAGAAAGACTGCAGCTTTCTCCTCATTACTGAACTAACTGTTAAATGGAGAACTTGCTTATTTAAGGAGAATTCCTTGGCTAAGTGAGCAGGTCCAGCTGCCAAATTCTGAGACCACATTCAGCTTTCCGCCTTACTCGACGACTGTATAATTAACCGCAAAAATTCTACCTGTCTATGAGTAATATTAGAATAGGCTAATATTATCACAAATATTTCAAAGAATGTGGAGTTTGGTGCTCTTTGAGCACATGGCTTATAAATATACCATGAACAGCTCAGGACTACACTGGGCAAAAAGTGAGGAGGTTAAGAATGAAAAGAATCAACAAAACTCAAGATACATCCTACGAGTTGATTCCTAGAATGGTGCATAGCTATGCTGGTGGAGATAGAGGCATTCATTGATATAGAAGCTGCTCCATTCCTAATTACCTTCCCATATTATTTAGAAGTCGATAGGCACAAAGGAAGTATTCTCTATGTCAGCCACTCCCAGCTGCTCAGCTAGGAACCACCAATAAATCACAAGAACCGTGAGGACACTTAATCAGACAAATGGTAGTGGGTGCTGAGAAATGGGAACAATATGCTTAAGCGCCAAGGGGATTTCACATATGACAGATGTATGCAGCCAAGAGACAAAAACCTCATTTGGTGGCATCTCTTGATTTAAAAAAAATGAAGAATCAGTGTTTTAGTGGGTCATCCAAGCTAAAGGAAAGATTTCTAAGGATGAAAAGAATGCAACAGCCTCACATACCCAGCTTCTACATCATATGTAGCACCAATATTTTAGCATAAGTATTCTGAAAGCAGAGCTATTTCCAAACATTTGGGGTTGGTGTTATGGTTGCCACTTGCCAGCAATCCTGCTCCTGTGCCAACCATGATGATCTTGTTTGTCCGTTTGGAATACCAGCAAATATCCTGTATTTGGCAAAGTACCCATGCAATTTGTGGGTGCTATGAAGTGTGCCTGACACAAAGACCTTTGATTTTATCACTATTGAAAAACAACATATGATGGTAGCAGATGCACATTAGAGCTCATACTTGTGTAGTAGAGGTGGGTACGAACAGCAATACGAACAAAAAAAAGCCACAAACAGCCCAATCTGCTGTTCAAGAACAAGCTGTTCGTGAGGCCCCATTCTAAATGAACAGGTGGTCGTTGCAGGCCTCGTTCGTTGCTGTTCGTCAAGCCAGACGGTCTGGCGCCTGCAATCAATTCCCTTGGCAATGTAGGCAGGGATTGTCTGAACTGTGTCTGAAATCCTGCTGTTGCACTGGAAACCCCAAGCTAAGCCCAATTTAGCTTGATAGGCAGGTCTTCCTTCCAAGTGTGGAGCTCCAAATTTGTTACAGGAGAGCAAAGACCAGGGGGGAGGAGGAGGGCTCTCAGCTCTGGCTTTCAGTCTTTGCAGACAGTTGAGAGGGAGAGACAGCTGGTGTTGACATTTTTATAGAGACAGGGAGAGTGCATTGGAGCTTGAATTTTCTTTGTGTGTGGTGGGATATGGATCTACTCCTTCGGGTTCCAGGGCTGCTGCCAGGCTCTGGGGCCAAGCTATTATTTACTATTGGTACCTTTCCTGCTGCCTGCTCAGGTAGGGTTTCTAGGAGTGGTGCGATAGGGATCTACCCCTTCAGGTTCCAGGGCTGTTGCCAGGCTCTGGGGCCAAGCTATTATTTATTATTGGTACCTTTCCTGGTGCCTGCTCAGGTCAGATTTCTGGGAGTGGTGCAGTAGGGATCTTGACCAAACTTGGATGATGGTTGGAGGAGAGACTGCTGGCCCTCACGAACATCCAACCACAAACATGTTTGTTAACATGTCATGTTCGTAAACGTTCATGAGTCCCTGTTCGTGGATGGCAACGAACAACGAATATCATGTTGAGGTTTTTTTCTGTTTGTGCCCATCTCGTGAAGTGGCAAGGTTGGGGAGGGTGATTTTAATTTTTAAAAAGCAGCATAAGAGAAGAAGTGCAGAATTCTTCCCTTACCCATCTTTTCCTCTTGCAGCCCTTTTCTCCTAGCTGTTTTTCTTCAGGCCAGGCTTACATTCAGATAGAGGCTCACATGAAGAAAAGTAGTTGAAGGAGGGAGTTACTTGTGAAAAGCAAAAGTTCAACACAATCAGTACTTCTGTGGCTTTTCCACAAAAAATCCCATATGCAGCCCGCTCGGCCTTTGTGGGCTCCAAAGCAGGCGCAGGGCGAGTGAGGTGCAGGGACAATGAGGCAGTGGCAGGCAGTAGCCTGCCCAGCCTTTGTGGGCCCTGCTTGGCGCCATCTCATCGTCCCTGCGCTTCACTTGCCCCGCACCTGCTTTGGAGCCCACAAAGGCCAGGCAGTCTGCGGTGGGGGCGGAGCAGGTGTGGGGCGTGCGTGCTGCAGCGTGCCTGAGGAAGCTTTGCCACTGCTGCCAGCTGAGCGCTTCCTACAGTCCTGGCTGCCAGAAGCTTTGCCAGCCAGCAGTGAAACTGCTAGGGGATCCCTTGGACCACAGAAGGCAAGCTCCATGCACCACCACCGCCACCGCCGCTGCCACCATCTCAGCTCCTGGCAAAGATGCCCCCTGAAGACCCACTCAACAAACTGGGAATTGATGGAGCAGTATAGGGCACATGAATTGAGAGATTCACTGATGGGGATGCCAACACTTCCCATCAAACCTTTCGGGAAACTGACACGTCTCCTCCTCGTGTCAGGCGTCACTTCTAGCTTGGCTCTCAGAGACATGAGCCTGCTGCTGTAACATGGACTTTTGTCCTTACTTATCAAGCTCCTTTGCACCAAACCTTGTTTTGTATAGATAAGCTCATCTTGAGAAGTATGTTTCCATTGACAGGTACAATATATGAATAAGGAATTCACAGACAACAGCAATTTCCATTTATTTGCAATATTTATTATTATTTAGAATAATTTAGAATATTTCCTTCTTCACAGATCCTCTAGACAGCTAACAATTCAAAATTAAAAATACAGAGATTTCAAATGCAAACTAGTTAAATTCTGTAAAACAGCAACCAATCTCAAAAATTAGGGACTGCTCTCCCTTCATTTAACTCAATTCAAAGGCCTTTTAGAATAAGTAGAAATGTTTTCAGTTTACTCCAGAAGGCCTGGAGAGATGTTACTAATCTCCTCAGTGAGAGAGCTCCATGGTTTGGGGAGCAGCAACCCAAAGTGCCCTCCTGTGGGCTTCAGTCAATTTTCCCTCAGATAAGGCAGGAATATTCCAGCCCTTGACCTCAAAACTTGGACAAGCTGCTAGAACAAAGGCAGTCCTTTAATTACACTGTACCCAAGCCACGTAAAACTGAATTATTCAGGAAGGCTTTTGATCCAGAGTACGGAATTGTGCCATAAGAAATAGCTCTGGATTTAGATGTTGTATTTAGATTCATATATGATCCAGATGATTATTGATGACTGAGGTAGTGGATGACTGTAGAGATATGATTCGGATGATCATATGATGTAGTTATGCTTTCTGTGTATATTTTGAGTATACTATCGGAAATAAATAAATAAAAAGAAATAGCTCTGAGAGATGCCTTGATAAGAACAGGGACTAAACTCTACGCTATAGAGTACTGTCTGCTAATGTAGATATGCGCCTACTAGGAAGTTTCTATGCTGCTAAATATGCCATGGAAATTAGTTATACTTCATTTCAGATAGATTCCATCTCTGTGTTTCGGTTTATGCTTGTTTAAAGTTTTTCTGTTACTATTCCCTATTGTATCTGTTTCCCTGAATGTTCTGTTGTTCATTATTGTACTTTGCTCAGTGAATGTCCTAGCTATTGATTATATTGTATTTTCACTTGTAACATGTAATCTGCCTTAGGTCTCAGTGAGAAAGGCAGACAACAAACAAGCAAGCAAGCAAGCAAGCAAGCAAGCAAGCAAGCAAATGCAGAGCTTTGAAGGTCAAAACTACAACCTAGAATTGAGTCCTGAATAAACTGGAAGCCAGTGTAATTGCAGCAGCATTGGTCCATTTTGACAAGACTCATAGAACTCAAGCAGCAAGTAAGAAAATATGTAAATATATGGAGTTGAATCCAGAGATCTGTTGATTTCGAAATTCGCAATGTTCCCTTCCGTGGCAGCAGTCTTTTCTGATCCTGGGAAATTAATTCCTGTAGCTGTGGAACCTACAGAGCCAGTGCAATTGTGCTGACAATTTTAACGGGTGATTTCGCTTTCTTCCTGCTTAGTGCAACCCCCTGATCCACATGACTTTTAGTTCCACAAATCAACTTTCCAGGAATCAGAAAGGATTGCTGGGGAGGCAAACAAGGTAAAGATCTGAATCTGTTATTACTTTCCGCTGACAAATCAATGGATTCAACCCATGCATTCCAAACTGGAAATGATAAAAAGTTGTCACAGAATCTGTACAATCAGTACCACACCTAACACAAAGATACTGTTATAAATTATCCTCCATCAAGGGATACTGATGAAGGATAACTTATAATAATATCTTTCTTTGGTACTGATTGCATAGATTTCATGACTTTTAGTGCAATCCTAAGGAGAGTTACTCCAGTCTAAGCCCATTGATTTCACTGCACTGTTAGTCACCTGCATACCCAATGATGGTGAGGCATTCAAGTTATCTACAAACTGTGTATCTAGCTCTTTAGGTGAAGTGTAACCAGATCCAGAACAGGATGAACACATATTCCCATGTCAGCTTTTCTCCTAACCCAAAGCAGTTCCATTTTGCCTGGACTGAGCAGTTCCATTTTGCCTGCACCTTCATCAGTCCTTCACTATATCCAGATATTGATTTAGTATTTCTATTCTTCCCTTGATTTAGATGGAAAGGACAGGTAATCATATGTCATCAGCTTCAAATCTCTGGATGACTTCTTCCAAAGGCTTTAAGTAAATGTTTAACAATACAGGGGAAAAGATGAAACTGTGAAGTATCCCATAAACCAAAGAACAAGAACAGAAGTCCCCTACCCAGCATTACCTTCTAGAACCTACCTTCCAAGAAAAAATGAAACCAAACCACTTGGTTCCAAATTGAATCATTTCCTTAACTAGCATTTCTTTCAGCCACTATGATCACAATAGCAGCCAGATGAATCTGTGATTGCCTCGTTACCATTGCCCATGTGAATGTATACTGCCAGGGCCTACCTATACCAAAAAGAACTGTAATAAAACAACCCTTGCTGCATTTACATGGAGATGCATTAAGGAGATATGTATGTATGTCCATTTGCAGCTTACCATTAGGGACATTCAAGGTTGACAGTTCACAGGATGCCTTTCCCTTTTCACGCTGAGCTCTGAATTGTTTCTGTAGAGGGCACACAAACAGAATCACAACTCATAAATAGGTCCATGTCATCTTGTAGTAAAAATGAGCGAACTCATTTCTTTAAAAAAGAAAAAGAAAACCTTTGGGGTTAGCCAGCAAGTAGTAGTACTCTTAAATTTGGGTCCCTGTGACACAAAGGCTGCGATCCTTATTTATTTCAATTTCTAGTCCGCCCTCTCCACACTAGCAGGCTCAGGGTGGATCCTAAGGACACTTTCCAGGGAATAAGCTCCCTTAAATAACATCGGACTTGCTGCTGAGCAGATATTCTTAGCATCACTCCCTATATTGTTCAATAAAATAAAGCGAAGAAAAGTGCTTTCAAAGCCAATCACTTTTGATGATCCTTGAGGGGAACAAACAAATTCTCTCACCCATGAGAGCAGTCCCAGTTTGTGGATACGGGGAAATTCTCTCCCAATAGTTAACTATCAGCTGGATCATTAGCAAAACTCAGTCACATGAGTAGGGGCTTACTGCTGCTTATGGGCAGGCTTGGACCTCCCTAGAGGTGATGCATCAGTTATTTCTTTGTATAGTATCCAAGGGGCAAAACCTAATGTCCAGTTTCATCATGGTAATTTAGGGAATCATCTAACTGGGCCGATTCCAGACGGCCCTCTGCATTCCGAAAAGGCGAGGTTTTGCGAGGTCGCGCAAAACTCGCACGAGAAAACGCGATATTTCGCGTTTTCTGCACAACGACGCGCGACGTTTCCGAATGCAGAGGGCCGTCTGGAATCGGCCCTGGTCTACATCAATGTTTCAGTGGCTGCTATATTTTCCCAGGCTACAAAAAGCCATAGATATAATACTTAACGTGTGTGTGTGTGTGTGTGTGTGTGTGTGTGTGTGTGTGTGTGTGTGTGTGTGTGTGTGTATGAGACAATCAAAGCAATTCACAGATATTATCTCAGCAATTCTGACCACAACCCTGTAAGCATTATCATTTTCATTTTGCAGACAAAGGCCTGAAAGATGCCTAAGGCTATCTGGTGAGTTCACAGCAAGGGGAGATTTCAACCAGGAACTTCCTGGTTTACAGCCTCACTGTCTCAGCCATCTGCTGAGACAATGAGAACGCACAAGCGAGGAGGCACTTGGCAGGGGAAGACTGGTGGTAGGGGTGAGTACTTAAACTCTTCTACACCTCCCAATCCTCATCTGCAAACGCCACAATGTTCTCTGCCTGTTTCAGATCCCCACCTTACAAGCATCATCTTATTGTTCCAACTTCCAGGGTGTTAAGAATAATTGCACGGAACAAAAAGCAATGGTATAGTGAGTAGGGGCAGTATACTTGAATAAAACAACTCCTTTTATGACTGCATCATTGTTTTTTGTTCTTTGCTCCATCCTTGGAACATCTCTATTCTCCAGGAATAAGTGCAACCCATTCTTGGACTTTTTCCACAGTAGCCTGATCTTGGAAGGTCAGGAATATGTTTTACTAGCCCTGTTTTTATTGCCACTGAGAATTCTCTGTTGTGGCTCCTACTCAGTGGAACGGCTGAACTGTCAAGGTCAGAGTCCCAAGATATCTACATTTCACAGGATGTCTAAAATGGAATTGCTCCAAGAGGTCATGCAAAGAAAATAGGAGTGTGGTAACATGGGATTGTGCAAGCTGGCATTTTTTATACTGGGAATAGGATTATACAGGATTGTAGATTAATTTGTGGACATTTTTTAACCAGCTCCCCCACCCTCCACCAGTGTTGTTTATTGCATACATTATACTGTCTCTATTTCATTCCTCTCTAATAAAAGAATCCAGATTTATTGCACTTATTTCTTAATGGTGTAATTTGATTTTATTGCATTTTACAGTACATGTTATCTTGATCTTTATTGCATTGTTTTTTATAATACTGTAATTTACCTGGAGTCCCAGTGAGGAAGGCACAGGATAAAAGAAGTAAACAAACAAACAGATAAATAAGACTGAACTCTTTAAGGGGGCATTCAGTTAATGGAGTTAGCTCTGTGATTATTTTGCAGACTAGTATTTTTGATAATTGCATTTTAACTAATTTTAGTTGGGTTTTTTCTACATGATTGTTCATCTTGTAACCTGCATTGGGCTTCCTCTGGTACAGGAAGGTTGCCAAACTCCAGGAGGTAGCTGGAGATCTCCAGGAAGTACAACAGATCTCCAGATGACAGAGATCAGTTCCCCTAGAGAAAATGGCTGCTCTGGAGGGTAGAATCTATGACATTATACCCTGCTGAGGTCTCTCCCTTCCCCAAACCCTGCCCTCTCCAGGTTCTACTCCCAAAATCTACAGGAATTTCCCAACCCTGACCTGGCAAGAGCATCACTTTGGCATGCATAAGAATGCAGGTTCAATTCCTGGTATTTCCTGTTAAAGCATCTGGTAGTCAATGCTGTGAAAGACCTCTGGAGAGCAGCTGCCCATCTGAGTAGACAATGCTGACTGTGATGGGTCAAGGGTCTGATTCAGAATAGGGCAGATTCTTGTGTTCATGTTGGGGCATTTGCATGCAAGAACTATCTGGTGGGGAAGGATCAAGAACCTCTCCTACTCATTCATTCTCTTCTCCAAGTGATGCTTCCAGCCCCTGCATGAAGGAAATAAGGATAGGCCATGCCATCTGTTCTTCATAATATATAGTTCCACTCATTCCATTGGATCTGATGCATTCCTCCAATGCAGTGAACTCATTCCAATGCATCTAATGAAGTGTGCTCTGACTCATGAAAACTTATGGAGGGATTAATTTTGTTAGTCTTTTAGGTGCCACTGGATGCTTGTTTTAATTCCACCCATAGTCAGACTAATTATGCCTTTAAAAGTTTGGAGCAGCTGAATTTTCAGCTTCTTCCTGTCATCATGTGGTACAAAAAGCTGACTAATGTCACTGCAGCATTGGGCTATCTTTCCAGCTCCAGATTGGCATAATAAGGCACACAGAGTTAAAAGAACAAAAGCTCTCCTACACATTTGAAAATACACAGAGATCATATCCCCTACATCTCCCTCGAGTGGGTAAAGATTCAGTCTTCTTGAACTTTCTTTCTGTCCCTGCAGCTGGAGCTCTGCCTTCACCCTTTACCTTCACAAGGCTAAGTGAACCAGGCCCCCAGCTCCCTCAAGGAGAGCCAGGGAAGGAACAGCTGGAAAGTTTGAAGGAGGATTAAAGAACTGACAAACAAGGAACGTGTTTGGCATCCTACTGAGTGCTGGGCTGTGGGACACACTTTCCAACAGCCTTACAATGCACCTCTCCCCTTCACCTCAGCTTCCACCCCACGTGCCCATTCAACTAGGGCAGCCAGATGGCCAGTTATAATGTACAACCAGACAACTGGGCGAATCTGAGATTTTTACTCCCACAAACCTACTGCTCTGTTTTTTATAGCCAGATCCAGAGCCTAGAAATAGCCTGTTCCAGGCCACAGATTGTGTAGGAATGAGAAATGAAAAAGCTATAAATCATAGACAACTGCGAGGATAAAGCCCAGTCCTAATAACCCCTCCAAATATCTGGCTCTCGTAGAACTTGCTCAGGCTGCTGTTCAAACAGTTACATCATCACTTAAGGAATGCTTTGTTATCGCGTCAACTGTTGCTACCAGACCTACTTGAGCTTGGGTGCTGCTGTCAGAGTTTCCATCCCAGGAACAATTTTTAAAGGAGGGTTTCTATAAAAATTGGATTTAGGACCCTTGCTTGGAATATATTTCATTCATTCATTCATTCATTCAATTCAAATTTGTATCCCGCCTCCCCGCAAGCGGGCTCAGGGCGGATAACAACATATTAAAAAAACAATTAAAATACAATTAAAAATTCATATTCATTCAAAACAACACATTTAAAACAAGATGGTGGACAGCCTTCACAGGGAGGGTTTTATACACCCCTTTTTTCCCAGGCCAGCAGAGGCCCAGCCTCAGCCATATGCCTGGCGGAACAACTCTGTCTTGCAGGCCCAGTGAAAAGATAGTAAGTCCTGCTGGGCCCTGATTTCAGCCGACAGAGCATTCCACCAGGTGGGAGCCAGGACTGAAAAGGCCCTGGCTCTAGTTGAGGCTAGGTGGGCCTCAACTGGAGGCTTCATGCCCCCATTACTGCTCATTCTGTTCTCCTGTGATGTGCTGGCCTGTCCAATAACTGGCAGGGAGTGATAGCATGGAAAGAACCAGGATGTCCTTGTGGATGTTTACAAGAGGTGGCCACGGGATCTGAGCCAGTCTCCAAGAGTATAGTACACTTAACAGAGAGCTGTAGCCATCCCTTGCTCTTAAGACATTCTGACCAAGTGGGCTTTACTCCACCAAAGAATATGCTACAACAAATTTTTTTAAGGGGCCCCTTGTGCTTGCTGCCAATAATATTGCCGACTCCAGCTTGGGAAATTCTCGCAGGTGGTACCTGTGGACGGCAGAGTTTAGGGAGGAGAAGGAGTTCAGCAGGGATGTGATGCCATAGAGTCCACCCAAAGAAACTGCGGTTTCCTCCAGGGGACTGGATCTCTCTAGCATGCAGGTCAATTGTAATTGCAGGAGATCTCCAAGCCCAGTTCAATCTGCAGGCTTGTAACTCCAGCTGACAGAGGTTAACAGAGCTACTCTACTGGTACATATTATACAGGATTGCCAAGGGCAAGGGGCAATCCCCTAACACTGCACCCAATTGCTCGCCACTGATCATTTCAGCAGTGGGAGGGAACTGAGGGAATAGCGTTGCTGATGCTGGGATATCATTTCCGAGCAAAAACCTAGAAGTGATGTCACAGCCCACCTCTGCCCCCCCCCACCAGTGCTCTAGGCATTCCAGCAATCTTTAAGGTCTTTATCATAGAGATTTGTGGGAGTGTGTGGTGGGCAGGGCTGGGCTGTGACTGGTACAACCCAGAAGCGTTGTAGCAATGTCAGAGACATTGCTGATTTTTTATTTTTCTCCTGCTGTCATGTAACCCAGCTGTTACATTACTTCTGGTTTTCACCCAAAAATGATGTCATAGAATATGCCATTTTCCAAGGCCACTGAAATGGGCAGGATTCTCCCCCTTCCCATTCTCAAAATAACACTGTGAAGTAGGTTAGGTTGTAAGAGAGTGATTAGCCTAAGATCATTCAGTGAGCTTCCAGGATAGAGTAGAAATTCAAAGCTGGGTCTCCCTGATCCTGCTGTGACACTCTAACCACTACACTGGCTCTGAAGAAGGCCCTTGTGTGGGCAACAGTTGATCAAATTAGTAGTCGCAGA
The DNA here is from genome assembly GCF_028583425.1 of Eublepharis macularius. Lineage (NCBI taxonomy): Eukaryota > Metazoa > Chordata > Lepidosauria > Squamata > Eublepharidae > Eublepharis > Eublepharis macularius. Next base: position 82,733,150 of record NC_072793.1, read on the forward strand.
GGACACATCCTTAAGGGTCTGCTTACCAGAATGAAGTTGGTACATGGTTTCATACCAAGAGGTGGTCCTGCAGCTACTTCAGTAATTGATTATCACACTCATTCTTTCCCCCTGCAGAGTCATACCGTTCTGTGGTGTTAGTGCTGTCAGTGGTAGCGATAGGATGGGTATCCCAGGTTTTGTATGGCTTTAATGCTAAAGGTAGTGGGAAGACTATTGCAAAAAAAGTCCTCTCTGATTCTGCTTGCTGTAATTGAGTACTGGAGTGTTTTCTGCTATTCTAATGGTCAGACATGGGGTAATTCCTTAACATAAATTTGAGTGTCAAAATCATGAGACTACCTGTTTTTGAAGATGTTTGGATTGCCAGTAGGGAGCAAGGTGGAGTATAAATGACATTAAAAATAATAAATACAATGCCAATGTGTCTTAAAATGAAATGTGATCAACACTCCATTGTTAAACAGCACTGAATTTCCAAAATGTACAGCACATCCCTCAAGTTCAGACTGGCCCAGCTTCCCCCTGACTCTGCAAGTGAAGTGACAGATGTGTCCACCAACGAACAGAATGCTGACTCAGCCATCTTGCCCAAGCCGGCTGTGTTATCCTTTGTATTTTTTTTAAAAATCCACATTTACATTCACGCATTTATCTGTTCCATTCATCGTACTATTAATTAAAAAGGGGGAACTGTTTGACAAATTGGAAGAAGTTTCTTAGTGATATCAAAGTAAGACCAGCCGATAAACATGCTTCAGGACTTGCTTCTGCTGCAAACTTGCAGAATCATTCTTTTTATGTTTCAGTTCTGGAGAGGATGTGGTCTGGACTGCTTGCAACAAGGTCCCTTCCCAAAATGGCTCCACTGCTCTGAATAGATTACCTGGGGCAGATCTTCGGAAACTCTGATTATTGCATCTGTGATCTGTAAAGCACATTTAGATCTAAGACCTTTCACTTATATGCCCATCATTTCCATGCCATTGTGCTTTAGGTTGCTGATAAGGAGCATTATCATGCCTTTATTTGGAATATTGCATTATTTGGATTTCTGAACTAAGGGATGTGCTTTGGCAGAGCAACTGTCTTCTAGAATGGGCCATAACTTTAAAAATAACACATGTGGCAAATCTAAGGGCGAGGGTCTCTTATTCTATGAGTTGTATTTCCCATTGTAAGGATAATATGGATGCAATGAGAATGACGTAAGCTGCTTTGAGTCCTCATTGTGGATAAAGGCAGTAAATAAATAAAGGGGGAAAGGACATGGAAGGGGGAAAGGACATGGTGGGGGAGGAGAAAATGAAATCTCTCCCCTTGAAAATCCTTGAGGGTCCCCCATTTGTAACCTTATATTTGCCACCAGCATGTAAAGCTAGGGAGGACAACTGCAGAGGACCGAACAGGAGGGAGGCAGCTTTTTGCTTGCCTGCTGCTTTTCTTTTGCAATAATTCCTACCTCCTCAGCTGGTGCTAGGCTCAATGAAATCACTGGGGTTTTTAATTTACTGTGGAGCCTATATGATCCATACATTTGATTAATGAAGTACATATTTTCAGGAAAGGTTAATTATGGATATATTTGAAAGATGTTGCTTATATTGCATATAATGCAATAGATAACATTTGATTATATTTGAAGAAGGAAGAGAGAACATATGCACGCTCAATCTATTCTGCATGAAATGGACTTAGTTAACTGTTTGAAATTTACATAATCACCAAACTGTTAACAACTATGGGCTTGACCCAACTAAAGTAAAGTACTTTAACATATTTATTCTAAACAATTGTATTCTGTCTCTCTGCCATTTTAGGACCTAAAGTAGCTTGAAATTCAATATAAAAAAATCAAGTATCATCAATATAAAACAATACAGCCAACAACACTAAAAGGAGAAATATATACCAGCAAAGAATGATTTGTAACCTCAAAACCTCACTAGAAAATATTTATAAACTTCAGAGATTCTCAAACTTCCAAAGCCTAGTAAATAAAATGATCTTTAAGCCAAACAAAGATGGTGCTTGACAAATATTCCTGGACAGAACATTCCACAAAGGAGAATGCCATGTCTCTGATATCTAGCAACCTCCCTATTGAAAGTGGGTGCACCTGGATTAGGGAATCTACAGACAATCTTAATACATAGGTGTGTTAGCAGTCAGATCCCTCCTCCATGCTAAGTGGGCAGTTTATGGAGAAAATATCATAAACACCCCCTTCCTTGTGTATCATAAATTCAAGGCACTGCCTGGCCCAGAATGGATGCCAGCCAGAAAGGAGCCTGGAAAATTACCAGCGTGTGAGTCAGAGCAGCTGAATGACTGATACCCCTCCACACCCCAGAGAGAGAGACACATAACTTAGGATAATGAGGATCCCAGGAAACTCCTGACTTATCTCGTCAAAGCCTGATCTCACTTCCTCACACCCACTTATCCTGATCAAAGCTATCCAGAAAACCTGGTAACTTTTTCCATCCAGTACTCAAAGGATCAGGGGGGGCAGCATCAGGACTTCTGCACCTGGACTGTGGGGCGGCAGGTGGCTGGGCAGGAGGGCTGAGGAGCTGCTGGCCCAGCCAGGTATGGCAGGTGGCTGGGGAGGTGCGCACGTCCTCCCAGCCCTCCCGCTCTGTTGCTCCACGCGTCGCCCTGGATGCCTGCTGTGCCTGGCCCGCGGCTGCTGCTCCCGGCCAGGGGCGCGTGTTGGCGGCAGCAGCAGCGCGGGAGAGCTGGGAGGCTGCAGTAGCTGCGGGCCAGGCGTGACAGTGCACGGGCAGCTTCCCATCCCTCCTGGTCAGCCGCCCACCTGCTGCCAGCTCCGTGGCATGCCCCCCACCCTTGGAGCCTCCTTCGGCGCCTTAGCACTGGAGGCGATCACGGGGGTTGCCTCAATGGAGGCGCCAGCACTGCAAAGGATCATCAAGCACCATTTTCACCTATAGTCCACCTCAGTTAGGATTCATCAAACCTCTCCCAATTTATTGTCCAACCTCTGGGCAACCCATTAAGTTATTGTTTGGGGACAAAGACATCATTTTGCCCCAGGGAGAATTTTGCCCTATAACTGGACCTCCCTAGCCACCAGTGAGTGTGTTCTGGATCCATACATGCACCTCCAAATCCGTTTGGGCTTCTTTCCTCCACGTGAAACACAGATAATTTTGCTGCCACCTCCATGAACCTCTATCATCAAGGCTGGTAATTATTGCCCTCCCTAAACTGCTTTCTCCCATATTCCTCCCTGATTTTCTCAGTTAGCCTTGTATGTGTGCTGTGTGTGGTTTTCTGTATGTGTGCCCTTTTATTTCTCCTTTAATAAAAAAATCTTTCTGGTTGAACATCTGCCTGACTTATTTGGGAGTTCTCTAAGGGAATAATCCCTGTAAACATTGGTGGATAATCCCAGTTACTGCCTCTTGCTTGTCTCCTTTAAAGCTAATTCCTCCAATTAATTAGAAGACTGCCTATCTGGGGAACAGGTATGCACATATGAGAGCAGGTACACTTGAACACGTTGCCTACCGATTTCAGTGGGAGAGTTAAGTAGGACCTTGGATCTTCCACAATGAAACTAATGGAAGTTAAAGTGCTAACTTAGTCCAGTACTCTAATCACTAGACAGCATTTTTCTTCACACTGTATCACGCCTAATATGGTATGTTCATTCAGATTTCAGTAATCCTACTTATAGTACATGGCTCATTCAAAGTCCCCTCATATTGACTGTACTGATCAGCACTGTGCTTATTAGGTGTTTCTTGTATGGACAGATGTCGACTTGCACTGTATAATCCACTTTGAGGCTCAGTGAGGAAGGTAGACTATAAATAAATATATAAATAAAAACCAAACAAATAAACAATAAAATTAAAAATATTTCCAAGTTTCATATTTTAACTTGACCAGAAAGCAGACTTTATGGATATTATCTTGCAGATTAAATTATATTAAGAGCACGGCAATTAACCTTTTCATATGAACCTGCCCTCTAATTTAATAAAGGTCTAATCACTTTCTGTCATCTCTTTAAGTCTGAGATGGTACAACAGGTTTATCACATGCAGCAGGGAGCTGCAGTAGGTCTTTCCATGTCTAGCTTTCCCAGAGGACTGCAAAGCAGACATGATTTCAATACAATACCTTACCTCCATGAAAATATAGCCCTGACAAAATCCATGTAGATTTTTACACAATGATACAAGAGTATTCATGCATATTGCTCAAAAGACATTGCTCCGCAGAAATAAAATGCTAAGTCAGAGTCAGCCCAGAAGGATCAGTTAAAGGTAAGTTTTCTGTCTGACCTGGTTTCCCAACATCTAAAAGTGCACAGGATGGTTACATTCTGGCCAAATCAAAGATAATGATGTAACTGATTTTGTGCACCTATGTCCAAACATGCCAATGACACGATCTCCTACATTTTCTGTTGAGAATGAACCTATAGAATCCTCTTTCCTAGAAGATGACAGTCCTCTCTCTCAGGCAGACTTCACATATATTAACACATGCAAAAACAATCAGAACTGGAAAGAAGGAATAAGAAATGTATAGCCAGAATGATCATTGCTTGACATCAGGAAGCTGGAATCAGGAAACTTGTGTGCTGCACAGGACTGACTGGTTTTATGCTCACTTGGAAGAGTGGCTTTACTGCCAAAACTTATAGGGGCTTCCCATAAAGGGATGGTACCTTGCCAGGATCCATGCCTTCTCTGCTTGCACAGCTCCATGTTAAATGTCTGATACACAAGATGGCCAACTTTATTTCTGGAGGACTTGAGTATTTCCAAAACAAGCACAGAATTGAAAAGTGAAGCTTTCCCATCATCACAGCATCTTCCTACTAGAAAACAACTGCTACATTTCTATTTGTTCAAAGGCACAGAAGCTCTGCCGGCAAAAAGGTGGCAATACTACCCACATCAGCATAGTAACTGGATTTGGTCCACTAGAAAAAGGCATGTGGCAGAAGATAACCCAAATCTCCAGAAGATGACACAAATCCGAGTTCCATAAACACAGGTCTAGCAAAGACCTGGGTGGTATGCATAAATGTAGCCATAAATTTTTTCTTAGTAGAGCTGAAATCCTATTGTCTCTTCTCATGATGCCTTCACGAATCATATGCCTTCATAGATCGGGCCTTTCCAAGAGGGGTACTTAGCACCTTTTAAGTCAAAGTATTTGCTGTTGTAGCACTTATGCTTGCCCTCAAATTTAACTTCATTTTTAGCTCCGTCTTCTCTATGCCTCAAAAGGGCAGAGTGTTTCTCTGAACATTGCTCCTGTCTTTGGCCACCTTTTTTGCTTCCCTTCCCTTCCTCAAAGTCATATCTCCTTAACCAAAGTGGGGGAGGGGGAGATTAGAGTAATTAGAAATTTCTGTTGGCACTGCCAGTTGACCCTTCCTCTTCTTCCTCTGACTCCTCAGCTCTGACTCTGGAACTTTGATATTGCTAAGCCCCTGCACCGATGGGCAGGCACTAGGCTGGGCTTCACCTATTGGGGTTTGGGGACCATCAAGACCGGTTCTACTCTACACAGAATCTGCATGGGGAAAAAGTGGAGGACCAAAGCTATACTCAATGTAAAGTGTAAGTGGAACACATAGGACAAAGAGGGGTTGAGTGAATGCATGAAAAACCCTCATCCCCTATTTGCATTCAGTGTTTCCTCTTTGGGGTGCAGTCTTTTAGCCTGCTGATCTGGTTCTGCCTGCTTACATTTGATATAACTGTGTGCCGTGGCAATGTTGTTCTTTCAAAGGGCAATATATTTAATCCAAGCCTGGAGGCAAGCCACAACTTAACCCTGATCACTCAAGATGGTAAGACATTGCTCAGCCCTTCTTCCCATCAGAGATCAAGCTATAAACATAAATTGGGTGCTAGGCAGCTGAATTCCAGCCCTGATATAATGTAACACTGCAGCCTCTTGGCAGCACAATCCAACATTCTTTTTGCTACAGATCTTTGTGGGCTACTTGTGTGTTGTACCAACACAATCGCTTCCTTATCTTCTTGCTCTTTTAAGAAACAAAAATAGATGACAGGAAAGGCTGAGGCCTACCAGAACCCACACCCCTGAAAGGACAAAGAGGCAGGCGATGTGTGATAGGAACACTTCTACCTTTTTTTTTTTGCCAGTATACCACCACGAATCCCTCTCAGTTCTAAGAATGTTTCTTTTTGAAGTATTAGCTGAAAAATAAGTCCCCCCCCCCAAATTTGAATGTCTGCATTTAGTTAGATGGGTAAGAAGCAGGTAAAACTCTAAAAACCAGTTATGTTATCACTGTTCTCTATACATACAGGGCAGGGGGCAGAAAAAGGTTGAAGAGTCACAGAACGGTAGGTACAATTGCAAAGCTTGGTTCAGACATGCAGAGAAATTGTGGTAATGAGGAGGCAAAGCCCTGAGGTGGCTGAATGCATTGCTTCAGAGTGCATGTGGAGGCTTCCAGCATTGAAAGTACCTTTAATAACAACAACAACATTTGATTTATATACCGCCCTTCAGGACAACTTAATGCCCACTCAGAGCGGTTTGCAAAGTTTGCATTAAAACTTTGCATTAAAAAACAACATATACAGAAAACCCAAGGGAGAAAAGTTCTGCTGCACTCCTTTTGTGCAGTATGCTAGTTTTCCACTTGCAGGGATTTTTTTAACATAAGGGAGCATTTCAAAATGGAATCTGCAGGGTAAAGAACTACAGCCAGTATCATCACCTCATTTCTACCTCATCCTCCAACTCTGTGAAGCAGGCCTGACAGCTGGGGCTGCCAACCTCCGGGGGGGGCGGGGGACTGCTGTTCTCCCAGAATTATAGAGATCAGTTTCCCGGAAGGAAATGGCAGCTTCAGAGCTTCTATGGAATTACATCCCTACTGAGCTTGCCCCCCTTCCCCAAACTCTGCCTTCCTCCAAACCTCTGGGAATTTCCTATGCCAGGGTTGGCAACTCTATGAGAGCTGTGCTATGCAGGATGAAATGGCAGACTGAGATGGCAGAATCCTGGACTAACTGGGAAACAAGATTTCTCACAGTTCTCCATCTCTCACTCCCCCATTCTCTCTCTTTCTCCCATGTGCTAGTGACATGCAGGAAACTTTTTACATGGGAAGCATTCAAAATTATTCCCCCTCACCCACAAATTTGAAGCAATTCAGTTTCCGCCACCTCAGTCCAACAGGATACATAAGTGCTTTGATAAATATAAACAGCAAACTTCTTCTGGTGTGTTAGTATCAAACTCACAAATAATTTCCAACATTATGTATCTTCACATTTTCAGGTTTTGTCTGCGTTCTGTCATTTAAAAGATGCAGAAAGGGTACACTGGAACTGGTGCAGAGGTTTCTAGAGGCTATTCGCTCACGCAAGCACCACTGGATACCTAGACTGTCCATAAGCAAGTATGCTGCTGCTTATAAATTCATTAACTTACCCTTTAGTATGCAGAATACTTTCTGATTCATCTCATACTACATATGCAAGATCATACCTTGTACTCATCAACAATTTGCCTTGCATAACTATCACATAATAATTATTGGCCACCCATGAATAAATGTTTTACCACCTTGATTGTAAGCACAGTTAAAGGATGTTAAAAGGTAACAAAACCAACTTTAGTCAATTCATGAATTAAATTGATTTAATTCCTGATGTTGAAACTCACAGTCCAACCCCTTCTCAAAAACTGAACATAATCAGCCATTGAATTCAACTGGAAGGTGAGCAGCCCAATCCTAAGGGCGGGGGCTGGTGGTGGTAGAAAGCGCTCAGGGAGAGAACTAAGGCTTATGCGGGCATAACCTGCACGTTTGGCAGCTGGACAGAGGCGTAAGTGCTGTGCAAGTTCCTGCACTGGTGCTGGAGGGGGTGGGGCAGGCCATGAGTTAGTCAGCTTCCAAAACTGCCCCAGGCCAGGGAATGCCCCCTACAGCGGTGGAAAGTTATGCCACGAAGAAAGGATGTATAGCCCATAGGTACCCATTGAATGCGAAAACTCAGGCCCCCAGCCATGTCCACGTGGAGCAACAGGGCATAGGATGGCAACTACCACTTTGCACTAGCTTAAGGGAAGAAGAGCAAAGGCCAGAATGTCTGGCTAACATGAACCACACAAGTCCTCTTGCAGGTCGTTCCTCCTCCAAGGTCTCCTCCAAGTCCTCTTGGAGACCTGGCTCAGGAAAGGGGTGAGGAAGCACTGACAGGTAAGAAGAAGCTGGGGTGGCGGATCCCCCGGCTCGCTGATTTGTGCCAGCTGGTCCCCTCACCTGAACCCTCCTGCTCGCCTGCCACAGAAGCAGTTGTCCAGAAAACTGCTCTTGATGCAGCCATTGGGAGTGGGGCACCAGCTACCCATTTGGGGGCTTTGTTCAGACTCCTCCAGCCAGGGCCCCTCCCAGCAGAGGAGGAAGTGCAGCCACAGGTCGGGTTGACTGGGTGTTCATAATTCCCTGTTGATGGAGGGTGCTCAGCCCCTTGACTTTCTCCTTCAAGGATAAGACCATTCTGGTGCAGAGCGTTTTGTCACCAGAGGCTGCACCTGTGACACTGGAGCTGCCGCTGCTCCCAACCACGGACACACACACACACCCCAGAACGTTGCAGACTGGGCTTGGCCTCGGACAGGGCTGGGTCCCTTGCCACACGTGTGTCTGTTTCCTTTGCAAGCAGGTTGCAACTCGTCAGGGAGACCAAGGAGCATGGCTGTTCCAGTCTCCAGTGATTCTCCTTGAGTGCCATACAGGTCCAGCCCACAGAGCAGTTCCCCAAGGCAACCCGCATCTCAACCTCGCCCCTGTGAGGGGAGAACGAGGAATGGATTTTGTGGCTTTGACTGCTGCACAAACTGCCTTTGCTCCCTTTCCAGCCGAGGGACACTGGCAAAACACGTGTCCAGAGAACCTCTTCACCTTTTCCAGTTTAATAAAATATGTGTTGAAAAACAACAAACTGCCTGTCTGTTTGCTTGCCTGTAGATGACAGTAGCTCCCCAATGCCAACTCCCCGTAGGGATATCTTTTCACACACCCCAGTGAATGATTCTTGGCTCAGGACTGAGATGGATGGGGGCGGGCTCTGCTGCCAGAAGGAGCAGGTGTCCACGTGTTGCCTTGGGGCCCTATCCAGCTTCCCTGCCCCCTTCCCCCCCTCAATGTAACTTCATGGTGGGAATTGTAGCGTGGCCCATGTATGTCTGGCGAGGCAGGGGGGGCACAACTGAAGGCTCACATTCTCTGACAGACAGAGCTGCTGGCATCTGTCACAGGCTGGGGAAGGGGGAGACTTGCTGCTGGGAGGTGGAGGATGTGAAGCGACATCTTGGGATCTCTGGGGCTCCTCCTCCAGGAGGCTGGACCACTCTCTTTTTTGGAGAGTGGCAGGGAGGCAGGGATGGACTTGGGAAATCTGGCATGGGGGATGAGGTGGACAATGGCCCCCAGAGCAGTTTCTCTGGTCCCACAGGCCGTCAGTCCACTCTGGGGGGGTATCACCCCAGGACCGGAACATGGCTCTCGAGGTCTAACCAGCGTTCTCCTCACATCTTTGTGATGCAGTGATGTATTCAAATAGCGCTGCTGCAAGTCCATGGGCATTTGTTGCTCCCATCACCTCCAATGGGCCTTCTGGCCTCTCATGTGATTTCCAATGGCATTCCTGTCACTCGTTGAAGAACTCTCCACTCCCCTACCTGCCTCTCCAGGACCTGGGAGCTGATCCCAAGTGCTGTAGGCTGCGAGTGCGACCCTCGCTAGGTCCTGCCGCCTTTCTGGGCTCACTTTTTTTTTTTTTTTTGAAAAAAATTTTATTGGGTTAGAATCCGTTATTTTTTACATTGCATTCAATTTTCCCCAAATTTTTCACTTCTAACCCCCTCCCTTTCCCCCCCTTTTGTTGACTTCCAACAGCTTTCCCACCCTTTATCCCTTTTCCCTTACTTCTATTAAATTCCTCTATCTAAAACAAATATACATTCTCCATTATACTAAGCAGTACATCCTTAACTACTTTTCTTGTTATATACCCAAACTGTAAGTCTTTGTTTCCATCTTGGATAAACAATTTATCCCATTTCCAGTTTTAAATATTTCTATATATCATAAACCTATATATCATAAACCATAAAAATCTTACATTTGAATCAAACAATTTGACTTATTCTCTATATATTACTCATTATATCTTTTTATGGTAATTCTATATAACTCATCCCATAGTCAATCAATTTGACTCTTCTGTACATTCAGTTTGGTGCATTATACAAATCTTATCCAAGAAAGAAAATATTGTTGGTTACTCAATACTTATATTTAAACCTTATCATTAATTATTTTCTATCAATATTCTATCTATTAACCTATATATATCTATATATATATCAATCTGTTAATCTAACTGCTTATAAATTCACATTTATCTCTTCCCCCCCCGGTAAAGTCACCCCCCTCTACATTTTATTATATTTCAGTAGTTCTCAAACTGCCACAGTTTTCCTCCCACCTCCCATTTCTTCTCCAGATATTGTTTCAGCTTCTCCCAATCTGTGTTAAACTGCCCTGAGTCCAGATTTCTCAGTTTTCTTGTCATCTTGTCCATTTCTGCCATGTACAGCAATTTGTAAATCCAATCTTCAATAGTTGGCACTTCTTGTACTTTCCATTTTTGCGCATACAAAAGTCTGGCTGCTGCTGTCATATAAAATATCAACGTCCTATGATGGGCTGGAATTCCCTCCATTCCCAAGTTTAGTAGCAGGAGTTCTGGGTTCTTATTTATTTGAAATTGTAAAATTTCACTCATTTCTCTTATTATTTCCCCCCAGTACTGCCTAGCTACATCACACGACCACCACATGTGATAGAGGGAGCCCTCATGCTTCCTACATTTCCAGCATTTATTAGAAGTGTTCAAGTTCCCTAACGCAATCTTCTTTGGTGTCATGTACCAACGATAGATCATTTTGTAAATATTCTCTTTAATGTTTGTACATGTCGTTGTCTTCATTGTAGTCTTCCACAAGTATTCCCATGCCTCCATTGTTATCTCTTTATTAAAATTTATAGCCCATTTCACCATTTGTGTTTTAACTGTCTCATCCTCAGTATACCATTTCAACAGTACTTGGTATACCTTGGATATTCTTTTCTTGTCCTCTTTAAAAAGGGTCTGCTCTAGTTCCGAATTCTCTATTCGTATACCTCCCTTTACAGAGTCCGAGTTATACAAATCTCTGATCTGTCTATACTGGAACCAATCGTAGTTCGGTGATAGTTCCTCTTGCGTCTTTATTCTAAGTTTAGATGCTTCTATTTTAGTTATTTCTTTGTATGTCAAACATTGTCGTTCGTTGTCAACAGCTCTCGGGTCTATCACCTCATATGGAACCACCCACCAAGGAGTTCCTTCTTGTAGGTAAATTCTGTACTTCTTCCAGATTGTGTATAGACTTCTCCGTACAAAATGGTGTAGGAACATCGAGTTGACCTTTACTTTGTCATGCCATAGGTATGCATGCCATCCAAATATTTTTTTATATCCCTCTAGGGCTAATAGTTTCTTGTTCTTTAATGTCATCCACTCTTTCAGCCAAACTAGGCAGATTGCATCGTGATAAAGTCTCAGATTGGGCAGTTGCATTCCGCCTCTTTCTTTTGCATCTTGTAAAACTTTCATTTTCACTCGAGGCTTCTTGCCTGCCCATACAAAATCTGATATTTTCCTCTGCCATTTTTCAAATTGTTTAGAGTCTCTGATGATTGGTATTGTCTGTAGCAAAAACATCACTCTTGGTAACACATTCATCTTAACCGCTGCAATCCTACCCAACCATGACAGATTGAGCCTATTCCATTTAATCAAGTCTCTCTCAATCTGAATCCACAATTTTTCATAATTATTCTTGAACAAATCTATATTCTTTGCAGTCAGTTCAATTCCCAAATATTTCACCTTACTTGTTACTTCACAATCCGTTGTTTCCATTAACAATTGTTGTTTCTGCTTAGTCATGTTTTTGCATAGTATCTTTGACTTCTTTTTGTTAATGAAGAAACCTGCCAAATCTCCAAACTCCTTAATCTTATCTATCACTTTTGGCATGTTCTCCAATGGGTCCTCTACAATTAACATTATGTCATCCGCAAATGCTCTGACCTTGTATGAATAGTCCTTTATTTTTATTCCTCGAATTTCCTCGTCTTGTCGTATTTGTATCATCAGAATCTCCAACACTAAAATGAACAACAGTGGAGACAACGGGCAACCTTGTCTTGTACCTTTGCTTATAGTCAATTTCTTGGTCAATTCATCATTTACCACAATTGCTGCAGTCTGGTCTCTATAAATTTCCTTAATTGCTCTGATGAATCTTTCTCCTAATTGTAGCTTTTCCATAGTGGCAAACATAAAGTCCCAGTTTAAGTTGTCAAATGCCTTTTCAGCGTCAACAAAGAAGAAACCAACCTCTTTATCACAACGCTTATCATAATATTCAATAGCATCAATCACTGTCCTTAAATTGTCTCTTATTTGTCTGTCTGGCAGAAAGCCTGCTTGCTCCTCCTCTATAACTTCCGAAAGCCACCCCTTCAGTCTCTCCGCCAGTATCTTCGCAAAGATTTTATAGTCATTGTTGAGTAACGATATAGGTCTGTAATTTTTCACACTAGTCAAGTCTTGGCCCTCTTTTGGGATCAATGATATGTTCGCTTCAGACCAAGTGTCTGGAATCCTTTGATCCCTTAAAACTCCATTGATCACCTCCTTTAGGAATGGTGCCAGCTCATTGGCCATAGTCTTATAAAATTTGGCTGTAAGTCCGTCTGGCCCTGGCGCCTTTCCTAGATTTGCCGATTGTATTGCCTTACTTATTTCCTCATCCGTTACTTCACTGTTCAGTTTATTTCTCCAAGCGTCCGAGATTTCTGGAAGTGTCATTTTCTCCAAATATGACGCTATTGAGTCTTTATTTACTTCTTTCTTATTATACAGTTTAGCGTAGAATTTATAAAAGGCTCTACTAATGGTATTCTGTTCCAAATACGTTTTGTCATCTTCACAAATTTTATTTATTATTTTCCTTTCCCTTCTTTTCTTCAGTTGCCATGCCAGGTACTTCCCAGGTTTATTTGCACCCTCAAACACTTTCTGATTCAGCCTTTTGAGATTCCACTCCAATTCTTTATTACTCATTGCTGTTAGCTGTTCTTGCAATATTTTAATTTCCTGGTATAATTTCTTTTTCCCTGGTCTCTTTTTTAGCTGTATTTCCTTAGTTTTTATTTTCTCCTCAATCTCTTGTCTCTTCTCCTCTTTCTTCCTTCTTGCTCTACCATTTAAGTCCATTAGTATGCCCCTTATAACCGCCTTATAAGCATCCCAAACTTTATCAGTTGGTACTTCTTTATTCACGTTGTATTGAATGAAAAACTTTGTCTCTCTTCTCAATATTTCCATATTTTCTTTTTCCTGTAACAAATCCTCATTTATTCTCCATGCTTTCCTTTTCCTCCTTTTCCCCAACTTCCACATAATTGGGTTGTGATCTGAGCCTACCATCGGCATTATTTCTACATCTTTAGTCCATAACGCCAAATCTTTTGAGGCCCAGATCATGTCAATTCTTGATAACGTGGAATGCCTTGCAGAATAAAAAGTAAACTGCCTACTTTTAGGATATTCTCTCCTCCATACATCTTCAAGAGTCTCTTGTTGAATCAACTCAAAAAAGAGCTTTGGTAATAGTCCTCTTTTCTTTTGTGTCATTGTAGTCTTTTTATCCAGTTCCAAGTCTGTCACTCCATTGAAGTCTCCAGCAAGAATTATTTGGTCATATGTAAGATCATCTAAATGCTTCCTCAAATCCTCAAAGAAGCTCTCTTTTGCACCGTTGGGTGCATAGATTCTGACTACCAACACTCTCTTTAAATTCCAAGTACATTCCACTGCTACAAATCTGGCTTCCACATCTTTCATTATAAATTTTGGTTGTAGCTCCTCTTTTACATACAACACCACTCCTCTTTTTTTTTTACTTGAGGCCGCTACAAAGTCTTTGCCCAATTTTCCCAGTTTTAGATATTTTACATCCTGCCTTTCTGGGCTCACTTTTCAGGGAGGGGGTGCATCAGCAGCAGCAACAGGGGCAGCAGTGTTGGGGGTGGTGGGGGTTGCAAGTGAACAGAGTTTCCACTACCAGCCTACCCCTTGTTGGGAACAGGGTTGGACGAGCAGGTAGGCAAGCACCCCGCCTGCACTGTCAGTATCCCACCCCCAGGGGCAGGGCTCCTCTCAGGGCAAGCACCTCTCTTGGGGTGCAGCAAGCCTGATCTTGGGGGTCTCTCCCTGCGGGGCAGGGCAGCTGGGGACGGGAAACGCGGCCCAGGACTGGCTACGCCTTCCTCTGCCACTTATGGCACTATCAACTGCTGCTACCCTGCAATTGGTCGATCCTTGCGGCGTTGCCTGGGCAATGATGCCACATTCACTCCTGAATGCGCCTTGCCGGGCTCGGCTGGCTGGCCCAGCTCTCCCATGAAAGTCCTTAGGCAGAAGTCGAGTGGTGCTGAATTTACAGTGACATGCAGCCGCAGGCGTGAGACGGGGCCTTACGATTGCACTGCAAGTGTATGCTAACAATTTGGTTAAAAATGCTCAAGTTTGGCTGGATCATGACCCTTACAATACCTATGTATAATGATATGTATCCTTCCTATCCCTATAGTTGATGTTTGTCTGATAACTTAGTTCTTCTAATTCTTGGCTTATTGACAAACTAATGTTATTCATTCATTCATTTGTTCGTTCACTTGAATTTCATACCTTGCTTTTTGGCATGCAGACCTCAAGACAGTTTACAAAAGAAAATGTAAAAAATGTGAGAGAATAATAAAATTAAACCAACCATAAAGCACCACACAATATAACAGTAGCACCAGGAGGATTAAAAACATAACGAATAACAGCAATAAAAATAGATACACAATTTTAAATACCATTTAAAAGTATGAAGCTTCACATGGCACTAAAATGTTAACAATATGTTTGCCAGCTCCAGGTTGTGAAATTCCTGGAGATGTGGGGGCAGAGCCTGGAGAGGGAAGGGTTTGGGGAGGGACGGGACCCCAGCGAGGTATAATGCCATGAAATCCACTCTCCAAAGCAGCCATGCTCTCCAGGGTAACTGATCAGTGTAATTCTGGGAGATCTCCAGTCGCCACAGTGCTAAGACAATCATGCCAAGGGCAAGAGTATGCAAGTTTGGGAGAAACCAGTACACAGCTGCCTCCCCTCCAAGCACAGGGCCTCAAATGATATTCTTAACTAATGGACAGATTTATCCTTCTGTGGCATGCAGGGCCTCACAATCCCAGCAAGCCCCCAGATGTACTGGAACAGCAAGACTGTGGTATATTCTGACTCTCAGAAATAAATGTACCTCAGAAAACACCTAATGTAATTTGCTTATGTTTGTAAGAGAAGGCTTTAAAGCATTGACAGTAAACACAGAAATCTGAACTTTGCTATGTCTGAAAAGAGAGTCTGTGGCCGTGACAGCCACTGAAAACATCCCTTTGCTCTTATCGTGTCTTTCTGTATAGATAGAATACTGAAACGGATATGCTTGATATGGAATTTGTAAGAAATTGTTGCTAGCGTTTAATATAAGTAATCAGACGTATATAAATATGATATAACTTATGGAGTGTATGTAAATATTCTCCATTTATTTTCGATTCTTCCTATCACGTCTTTGAAAGCAGTGTGGGCACAAATACCAGACCGCTTGCATACTGCAGTTTGCAAACTGAGTGCTGTTTTGAACTGGAGAAAAACTGCTATCCAAGCTGAGACTGGACTGCTACGGAAGTGTCTGACCTTGCATGCAGGAGATTAATGTACTTCACAATACAAGTTAAGCATATTTATTGACCAAAAACAGGTGCACACTGCAAAAAAAAAGTCACAGATGTTCTTTGGCAACCCTTCCCACAGAATCCTTTTCAGTAATACATTTGCCTTTTAGCTTGAAACGGGAAAAAGTAAGAGGGAGAATATATATGAGGGAATACCGAAAGCTTTTCTATTCTTCATATTGTGAAGCTATGAATTTCTGCAGAATTTAGAATCATCATTTTGACAGGAGTTAACTTCAGGTAGGCTCTAGGTGCCGGCCCTTGAAAATTAAATCATATAAAAACCAGGTCTTTGAGCATGTACAGAATACATTTTCCTTTTCAGTCTGCAACTGCCTATAGATGGCTATATCCACCTGAGATTAGTGGGCAGGGTATAATGATCACAGCATTTGGCTTCCCACCAGGTTTGAGAA
Organism: Eublepharis macularius; assembly: GCF_028583425.1. Classification (NCBI taxonomy): domain Eukaryota; kingdom Metazoa; phylum Chordata; class Lepidosauria; order Squamata; family Eublepharidae; genus Eublepharis; species Eublepharis macularius. The sequence goes on from NC_072793.1 coordinate 82,749,509, forward strand.
TTGACATCTATCTACATTTTTTTTTTAGAAATTAACAACTGCATATTGTAATCGATTCCCATTTGGTTTTAGAAATACATTTTCAGAACAGGCATGCGTGACTAAGACACACATTTAGCAATCAGCAACAGACATGTTGTAATCTAAGTACATGCTTTACAAACATGAGCTAATTCAATCATGCAAAATGTTCCCGAAATGCTATATTTTGGTGAAGCTGATCCAAAAACCTTTTTCCTGAAAGAAAAGGCTGATCAACTGAATGAAATTATTTCTTTGCCCAGATGATATCAGCCTAATTCCCTAAACCCACATCAACACATTTTACACCTGCACAATGCAATCCCAATAATAATTTCCTGGGAGCAAGTTCCATCCATTGAATAGGCTTCTGTAGGATTCTGAGCTGAGGACTGAACTGGCAGAGCAGCAAAGAATATTTATAAAATTCAGAGATCTGGCCTACATTTCTTTCTGTTCATCATGTCAGCTCCTCCTGAGTACCTATTTTACTTAATAAAACCAGATTTTTGGCAAGACATTTCTGATATCAAAATTTTACATGAGATTGTTGAAAACCAGATGTTAAATGTTTCAGAATCTGTCATGATTTGTCCTAAAAATCGAGAGACTGGATTTCAAGATGCCCCAACCTTCTACTGTATCTTCAGGGCAGCTGCCTGTTCTTTCAGATGAGATGCAAGTCACTTGGAACAATTGGAAAAGCAAGATGTGCTTCCAGAAAAGGCTACTCTTGTCTCTCGCCTGCTCTCGTCAACTCTTGGTAAGAATCTGAAACTGCAACGCCTCTTAGCCCCAAAGTAGGTACTGTGGCGGTCATGCACATGCTATTTATCTAAAGCATCTTTCTTAATTCTAAGGACAGTAATAGTCTGGGTCACTCAAAAGAGCCATCATGTTTCAACTGAAGGAGAATCAGTGTTGTTTCCAGTGCCATTCATGGAACTTGCTCCTTTAAAAATAATCTTGCCGATTTATTAGACATGACCTTTGAGGATTACATACAGGTGCTTTGGGAAACCAGATACTGTGTTTACTTGACGAATTCACCGGATTACACCGCCAACACAAAACTTATGTAGCAAGGTCTCAGAAGAGACCATTCCTTAGTTTCAAATTGCTTACCCCAACAAATACCAGCCGTCCAACTTTGTTAGCAAGCACTACGGTCGAATCCTAAACCCTGCACTAACATGAAATGCTCTGAGAAAGTGCTGTGTGAGATAACGGGTCGCTCTGACAAGTGATTTGGAGTAAGACCCTATATATCCCTCAGCAACAACCGCCTGCAGATGGCATACACAACATGGGTCTATGTCTCCGACGATGCAAATTACAAAATACACACATTTGCAGCCTGTAAAACGCCCTGCCGAAGTCTGCTCGCCCGCTGCAGCAGCCTCCTTCGTTCACTTTCTGATTACAGTTAGAAAGAAATCTCTTTGTCTAAAAGTGGGGGCGGGGGGTGGGGAGGACTTTGCTTCCCCGGCCTTTCTAAGCAAGGGAGCGTCCTTTCGCTCTTGCTCCCCTCTCGGTATGGGAGCAAACAAACTTTTTCACACAAGGCGTTTTGTCATTGTTGCCGTGGGCTCCTAGGGCTTCTGTTGCCAAACAACCCCTTTCTTTACTGCCGGGACAGGACGCCGGAAAACAACGTCTACTCTCGTCTCGGATCACTAGATATGAGCCGAATAAAAGGGCTGGTGGACGGACTGCTGTAGTCTTCCGAGCCTCGCGCCTTAAGATTTCCCAGGGCGCTAGAAACAACCTGGCCACGGAGATCGTGCAAACGCCCCCAACCCGCCTCCGAACTCCGTCTCTGTCTTCCCCTTTACCTTTCTTCGGGCTTCACAGCAGCCCATTTTGCTCCCCTTGCAGCCCATCGCTCTTCGCCTGCAGTGAAGAGAGCTCGGTGGAGTCCTTTCCAGAGGCTAAGAGCAGCCGCAGCGAAACTGGAAGGTCTCCATCCCGTGCACTGCCTCCTACGAGACCCCGAAACTGAACCTGCAACCCGTCTACTTGAACTTCATGCTTAGACAGTCACGCACCGTAAATATCAGAAGAGAAGGCCCTTAAAAGTTTTTTTTCTGTTTCCTTTTTTTTGTAACTCCTGTTTGAGATAAAGAAGCCAATTGCAACGTCGTGGACATGGCCAGGAGAGGGAGCCGGAGGCTTGTCGGCTACAAAACTTTTTTTGTTGTTGAGAGGTCCGACAGATGAATTTATATCATTGGGCCCTCTACTCTGCTTCTGCAAAACCGTTATGCATGGGAACCAATCCTGGAGGAAGCCCTGCTTAGAACTGCCAGCTGACCCACTGCTGTCTTTCATACCAGATTGGTGTTAAAAATCAGCATGTGAAGCTTAATTGAGAAAGGGAGTTTTGACTCTCTAAAGCTCTTGCCTTAGAAATCTAGTTGGTCTTTAAGGACCAGAATCCTGCTCTTTTAGTAAATATGAATGTTTAGCTGGTCCTGTAAAATGGACAACTAGGCTCTATTTATTTATTTTATTTTATTTATAGTCTGCTTTCCCCGCAAGCAGGCTTAGAGTGGATAAACAACATAATAAATACATAAATTAAAAACATAGTAAAAACACGAGTAACCATCATATAAATACTGTAATAAAACATGTCAGAGCAGCACACATTGCATCCCACATCTCAGACATCATCAGGATCTGCAGGGCAGGGTGGCCAAGAACTAATTAATACAGGTCAGGGGGCACATAGGCACCCCCTGACCTGTACGTACTGAGCTAGGTTGGCAGAGAAGATGTAGTCCATCAACTCTACCACTTCTTGGGATAGCTTTGGCTTGATCCTTAATGATCCTTTGTCTCTGCCCTTTATTGAGAACGTACATTGCATGAAGTGTATCTAGGGAAAAAGGATTGGACCATGGCTAGTATGAATCCACTAAGATTATGTGCTTTTGCTCTTTGTGGTGCTACGTGTCATTTCGTGTTGGCTGTTATTTTCCCTTTCGTTGTTACATCAGACTGCCTGTAAACACAATGCAGATCTACGAGAACTTAAATGGGTAGCCATTGTATGCTCGTGCATTATGTATTTGGCTGCTTTTCATGTACTGTTATGTCTCGAATCTGTAGATTGAGTAGATGCTGATGGTGCACAAGTATTGCCTATGTAGCAGTTGAGGGCCTGCTTAAATGAGATGCCAGCTACCCATCCAGCGTGGTATGTAAATTCTTTTTGCTTGTCTGTGACCCATTTCCTTCTAGCCTGACTGAGACGTGCAGGCCTGTGTGATACTTACGGGGCTTAACAGCAGGGTGGCAGCAACTGGTTTTGCGGCATGTGTGGGTTTGGCTGTGTTGTCAAAACCTCCTGTTATGGCTGATGTTTCCCAGTGTTGTGGTCTCCTCCTCTCAGTGTGTCCAGTATTAGCTGTAATACGATAACCATGTCGGATATGTTGATAGGGCAGGCTTCCTGCTTTCTGGGCAGCAGCATGGCAGGGAGTGTTGTGGTTAAAGACTTCAGTTACCACACATGTTTGTTTGCAAAATGTTGCCATTTAAATCAGGGGGCCCTAGGCAAGATTAGGTTACATCTCTTCAAGCCCTTCTCCCAGCAATAGAATGATGAATGCTTGCCAAGGAGTGGGGGGATCTAAGTATATGTATGTTGCCCCTATAAAACTCTGTTAAATAAGGAACAAATTCTGTGTTTTTGTTGGAGAGATTTATTTCATTAAGCTTACTGTCAGTCTCAAGATGGTGAAACTGGGTCTTTATAGTATCTATCCACACAGTGCATTATTTAAACAAGTTCACTTCTTCATTGTCTCCAAGTATCTTTATTTAGATATTTATGCCCCAGTTTTCTACCCAATGGAAACCAGAAGCTGCTTACAACACCATTATTCCTGCTTCCATTTATCCTCACAACAACAACCCGGTGAGGTAGGTTTGACTGATTGACCAGCCCAAGGCAACCCAGCAAGTTTCCATGGAACAGTGGAGATTTGAAACTGGGCCTCCTAGATCCTGGTCTGGCACTCTAGCCACTACACCATTCTGACTCTTGAAGTGTGTATTTAAGCATATCCTGTTAGCAGCTTTCCCCTGGTTTGATGCATCCTTGTACAGTAACCAGAAGAGCAAATATGAGAAAACTTCTTGGAAAAAGCAGCTACAGCTTACTTGCCATGCAAACTGCATAGACTACTGTATAGTCCTGCAGTTTCCTAAGCCCTACCAGGTTAGAACTTCAATAATGTTCCTAGAATCTTGTTTGTGAAACAATGAGGGTTGAAATGAATTGTACATTAGGTTTGTATAGGAACTGTGATATTAAGCATATTTTGCAAGATTAGACCAAAGTTCTTCCTAGCTTAATATTATGAAGATTTAGATGAAAGGTCTTCCTAGTTGAGTGTTTCGATTTCAAGCGAAGTCTGGCAGATGCCCCATGGGAAACTTCTTTTGGGGGGGGGAAGCATAAAGGAAATGGTATTGTCTAGTGGTAGAAGTCAGAGGTGTATTGCCTTTGACTAGGAAAATTTTATCCTTAGCTTTCATGAATATATGTATTAGGTCTATCTTTCACAAGTCTGTAAGGCCTTTTTTGCATGAGCGATTTTCACCACTTTTAGCCCCATTCCTCTTTGGGTTTTCTTCTGAATTTTGGACACTTAACTCATCTTCAGATTTCAATGCGGCATTCTCAAGATTTCTCTTCAGATTTTCTGCCTGTGCTTTTCCACCAATGCTTTTCTTGACGCAGTTTTGAGTTGACTTTTTCAGTCATGCAGAATTTTCCATTCCTCGCCCCTCGTCCTCTGTTCCGTCCTCCCCTCTCCCCGAAGGCCATTTCTTGCTGATTGTGCTCTATATCCTCTTCTCAGCTCCTTCCTCTTCCTTCACCCCTCCTCCTCCTCCTTTCCCAAGAAACTTTTTTGGTGAAGAAAACTTTATGATGTTTTAACATTCTAACATCTTATATTTTTATATATGCCAATAAAGCCTTGCTTGAGTGAGTGATAACATTCTAACGTCAATATTATCTCATTGTGTTGGCCTCCCCCCAGTGCTGGCCTCTACCTCCCAGCTCTGGGTCAGCCTATGCTGGGCTCTTTGGTTTGAATGGTCGGGGAGGGGTCATTAAAAATTCGGCGCATGGCTGTCCTATATTGGGATTTTTTTTTTTAAAAAAAATGAAGCATAATGACATTGCAACATTATAACATCATGGCGTTATAACATCGTTATACTTGATTTAAAAAAAATACTCTGATTTTATTTTTGCTTTCATTTCTCATTATTTTTTCTTACTCCTAATGCCTTAGTGCTGGGTGCCTTTGGTCGTCAGATTCCCAAGACAGGAGGTTGTGCTATAGCCACACTAACCTGGTTGCTCACCATTAGTGAGCTAGAGAAGGATTTATCTGTGAAGTATGACCTGTGTAGGGCTTGAACATTAGCAAGCTATTCTGGAGAGTGGAGGAACCACAGCAAGATGAAGCAATTGTGCTTTAGGAATAGATTTCCCCATCTGCTGGCTGGAAAGTGGAAATGTATTTCTTTTAGGCATAGAACAGACTGGGTTGAACTCAGCATGAGTATGGAGTTGTTGCTGTTATTTCTGAAGTGGAGGGAAAAGGCTCTTTCTTGTATGCTTGTGTTAATTGGTGATATTAACAAGCAGCACACCAAAGCTGAACTTAAAAACAACCAGGGAAGCAGTGGGTGAGCATGTCCTGTAGGCAGGGCTTTTTTCAGCTGGAACGCGGTGGAACGGAGTTCTGGAACCTCTTGAAAATGGTCACATGGCTGGTGGCCCCGCCCCCTGATCTTCAGACAGAGGGGAGTTTAGATTGCCCTCCGTGCCGCTCAGCAGCGTGGAGGGCAATCTAAACTCCCCTCTGTCTGGAGATCAGGGGGCGGGGCCACCAGCCATGTGATCATTTTCTCCACGAACAACCCACTGAGTTCCACCACCTCTTTTCTCAGAAAAAAAGCCCTGCCTGTAGGTATACAGTTCTAGAGTTGTACACTAAGCTGAGCACTTATGAAGCTGTAGAAGAATATTCTGGGATTTTGCTTGTTCACACTCTTACAGAAGGAAGTTCAGAGTCCACATTCACAGCTGTAGTCTGTCCATGGTCCTCCATCCCATATAGTGCACTGCCTGCTTCAATCTTTCATTCTTCTTACCCCATCACCAGTTGCGCATTCGAAGGGGTTGCATTCTGGGAAATATATGTGAAGCTGTCTTTTCTGTCTTTCATTTAATTTGGGAGTATAACTTTAAGTCTGGGGATACAAAACAAGGTTCCCAGGAAGGTTTAAAGGCCTATCTGAAATCAGATTGCAAACAATATAAATAAATAAAAATCAAATTTTGATAAAAATCAGATGTTAAATGGTCTCTTCAGCAGCAGCTTGGCTAGATACTGAGGACCAAATCAGGTAAGAATTGGAGAGTTTTTTCATTTTTTTTCTTTTAAAGTAATCTAAACATCTACTAACTCAGATAGTTCAGGCACACTGAGAAATCCAATAATTAATTTGATAAAGCTTTGAACCTCCCTGCTTCACCATTTCTCTAGCTGTGGAACTAAATTATAAGAATATGAGCCACTTTGAACTTACAGGTGAGTGAATAAGAGCACCAGATTATCTAAGGCCATTTCCACATTGATTATTTGACCTGAGTTCAGTGCAGTTGGGAACTGGGAAGCCAGGTTGCCTACTTTGATAAGCAGTCACCCATCAATCACCTCCCCCCCCACCCGCACTGCCGCTCCATAGGGTGGTGGGAGAAAAATAAAGGTTGTGAAATGGTGTCCATTGATGCTGTGAGGTCACTTAATGGCTGCATAACCAGATGTCAGCATGCCACAGGATGCTCTAGGATTCATCTGAAACCCTATGGTTTTACCATGAAATTTTGAGTGAATCATACTGTCACATGATTTGCTGATATCACCTCGTTTTGCAGCTGGAAATGATGTTGCAACATCAATGGCTGCCATTTAGGTAGGTCCTGCCTTCTCCAATCTCCCTGGGGGATTGCCAAACTCTGTCAACTTTCTGACAGAATTGGCAGCAAACTAACATGAATTGTGAGCTTTCTAGACTGCGCTGTGGCAGGAAGTTCAGCTATGCAAGCCACCAAGGCTGGGCTTAGCAACAAGCCACCTCAATGAATAGTGAATGAGGTAGGAGGAGGAAGTAGGGTGTTGCAACCTTTTGTAAAGAGGCAGACACCTGCGTTGCATAAATAAAACTTGGCAACAGAAGAGTAAAAATGGCTGGGTGCTGGCTAGATAGAGTTCAGTGATATGGTAATTAATGGCTCTAAGCATTTCTTAAAGATTTGGTCTTGACTGTGAAGATTTTCCCTTGGAATTCAGACCTGGGCCGATTCCAGACGGGCACAAATAAAGCGAGTGCTTTTGCTTTTTCAGCAACAGCACTCGTAAAAACCCGCAATTTCCCGTCCTGGCTTACCTGTGGTCCATGGCGCTCGGTTGCGCTATAAAAGCGGACAGTGTGAACGTGGTATGGCGGGTTTGGCCACTTCATGACGATTCGTCGCGGCAGAGAGGCACTCCCCTTTCCAGACTTCCTTTGCCGGGTGGCCGGCCACAATATCGCCTAACTTTAAAAAAAACAAAACAGGCGCCATTTGCGCAGTTGCGCGTCTTCGAACATAGAACTGCGCAAATGCGCACAGATGCATAATCAGCATCAGGACGCGTGGCCAAGGGTTTTTTTAAAATTCATTTTCCGCATGTGCGCAATTGCATTGGTGTGGCCCTCCTGAAATGCGCACTTGAGGCTTTACTATCGGCCGCCATTTTGTCACCCTCAGAGAATCCAACCCTGAGAGGTGTCGCTGACCTTTGCCCTGCATACTTGTGCGACGATTGGAGGGGTGTTTTGGGGGGGGGCAATCTCGGTTGCCGAGAAATCACAGCACGCAGGCACAGGCACACACGCTTGTGCTCATGCAATATCGGCTTGTCGGGAGCAGCATGGCCGGCGGAGGGGAAGTGGCTGGGAAGCGGGGGGTGTCCTGGCGGCATAGAGAGATAATGGATGTGCTACACGTCTGGGGGGAGGAGAAGATACAGGAAGCTCTCCAAAGCACCCATAGGAACCCGCAATTTCCCGTCCTGGCTTACCTGTGGTCCATGGCGCTCGGTTGCGCTATAAAAGCGGACAGTGTGAATGTGGTATGGCGGGTTTGGCCACTTCATGACGATTCGTCGCGGCAGAGAGGCACTCCCCTTTCCAGACTTCCTTTGCCGGGTGGCCGGCCACAATATTGCCTAACTTTAAAAAAAACAAAACAGGCGCCATTTGCGCAGTTGCGCGTCTTCGAACATAGAACTGCGCAAATGCGCACAGATGCATAATCAGCATCAGGACGCGTGGCCAAGGTTTTTTTTTTAAATTCATTTTCCGCATGTGCGCAATTGCATTGGTGTGGCCCTCCTGAAATGCGCACTTGAGGCTTTACTATCGGCCGCCATTTTGTCACCCTCAGAGAATCCAACCCTGAGAGGTGTCGCTGACCTTTGCCCTGCATACTTGTGCGACGATTGGAGGGGCGTTTGGGGGGGGGCAATCTCGGTTGCCGAGAAATCACAGCACGCAGGCACAGGCACACACGCTTGTGCTCATGCAATATCGGCTTGTCGGGAGCAGCATGGCCGGCGGAGGGGAAGTGGCTGGGAAGCGGGGGGGTGTCCTGGCGGCATAGAGAGATAATGGATCTGCTACACTTCTGGGGGGAGGAGAAGATACAGGAAGCTCTCCAAAGCACCCATAGGAACCTGGACTACTTCCAAAAAATCTCGAGGCAGATGGCTGAGAGGGGCCACAAGCGGTCGGTTACAGAGTGCCGCTCCAAGACCAAAACCATGCGGCTGGAGTACAAGAAGATGATGGCGCACAACGGCCGTTCTGGGAACGCGCCAACAACCTGTCCCTACTTCAGGGAGCTGGACAGCATTTTGAGGGGGGATGCAAGCATTAACCCCAAGCGGCTGGCAAGAAGTATTGTGCTGGAGGTGGAAGGCAGGGCGCAGGAAGGGCCTCTGGAGCTTCAGGAGGGCTCGGAGGAGCTTTTCAGCCATGACCTCGTCACCATCAATGCGGACCATCTAAGGACATCGACCCCTTTTCCATCAGGTAGGTGGGGGGCTGGGTCCAAATGCAGTTGTTATGGGGGTGGTGATTTGGCCGGGTAAACAAAAGATAACATGTGACGAGGCTGGTCCTCTTTCTGTTGCCAGGGCACAGTGGCTTCGAGGACGATAATCTCTTGGACAACGGTGGAGATCCTGAAGCGACCCTGAGTGGACTGGCGGGAACAGGTGCGTGGCAGGGGGGAAATCGGGCAACGGGATGAGCCTGGGATTCTCGGGGACTGCGCTGAGAATCTGCTGCAAGCACAGGCCAGGCATTCCCTGGCAGGGGGTCGTGGTGGGGGGTGGGTGGGCAAGGGCACCAGCCACTCTGCGGGGAAGGCCAAAAACCCTGGGATTCTCGGGGACAGGGGTGCTGTGAGAATCTGCTGCAAGCACAGGCCAGGCATTCCCTGGCAGGGGGTCCTGGGGGGGGGGTCAAGGGCGCCAGCCACTCTGCGGGGCAGGCCAAAAACCCTGGGATTCTCGGGGACAGGGGTGCTGTGAGAATCTGCTGCAAGCACAGGCCAGGCATTCCCTGGCAGGGGGTCCTAGGGGGGCGGGTGGTCAAGGGCGCCAGCCACTCTGCGGGGCAGGCCAAAAACCCTGGGATTCTCGGGGACAGGGGTGCTGTGAGAATCTGCTGCAAGCACAGGCCAGGCATTCCCTGGCAGGGGGTCCTGGGGGTGGGTGGGCAAGGGCGCCAGCCACTCTGCGGGGCAGGCCAAAAACCCTGGGATTCTCGGGGACAGGGGTGCTCTGGCTGTTTTCCATTCATTACTATTATGTGCTTCCCGTCTTTCCTGCATCTCCCATGCTGTGCTTCTGAGAATACCACCCCATTGTTATTCTGGCCAATAAAACTTTTTCTCTCTTCCTGACCCACTGTATCTTAAGGCGGAGACCATCACTCCACGTTTGTTTGAGAGTCAGGAGTAAATCGGCCATTTCATTCCAATATGGCTTTTGCAAGTAATGGCAAGTCTTGAATTTATGGTGTGTTGGGGAGGGGAGAGGTTAGATGTGGCCTCTGCTGGCAAGTTTCAGCTTTGAATGGTGAAAATGCTATGCCATTTTAGGTGGGGGGAGATGGCATGGCTGACAGTCTCTCCCTCTGTATGATTTTTAAATGCCAGCACACAGAGAACTGGCTCTTTGAGAGATGCCTCTTGGGAAAGCACAGTTTTCTCCTTGACATTAGTTTTTCTACATGCAGAACCCCCCGATGCCCACGTGAATGCGAGGTCTAAGAATGTTGTCTCATTTGCAGATGAGAACGAGGCCGCCTCTGGAAGCAGCACGGAGGACAATCTTGATAAGGAGAACAGCCCGCCCTCACCAGGCAGCGGCTCTCCAGGTACCGCACACACCCCGTGTCGCACGCCTGGGCCTTTGGGGGCCACAGGCACGAAGGATGGCCCATGGCTGGGAAATGGTGTCGCCTTGAATTGACCTTGGTGCTGTTTCCTCTCCCCCAGGCAGCCCTCCCCGAAATGTGGCCCAGCTGTCCCCTGGGACACGTCTTTCAGCTATACGGAACCGCAAACAGAGGGCCCAGGGTGGTGCCGAGGCCACTGATAGGATGATGAGCCAGGCGGACACTCAGCACTGAGAGGATATTGCCGAGCGGCGGAGGGAGCATTCCGAGGCTCAGCGGTGGAGCGAAGAGTTCATGGAGGTGACCCGTCAGGAGCAGGCGATATTTCAGAATGCTTGGGGCCAGAACCTGGAGGTGATGCGTGCCGCCGTCAGCACACTGCAAACACTTGGAGAGGCCATGCTCAGGATGCAGCAACCGGTTGCGCTGGCTCCAGAGTGGCCACCCCTTGCGGCGGAATCAAACGGCCCCGCGACTCCATCGCTGATTCAGGGAGAAGTGGAAGGGGGGCAATCGTCCGGCCTCCTTCTCCCCGTCCTCAGCCAAGGCAAGGTGTTCCCAAACGCTCCTGTGTGGGCAGGTCCCGGGATCACCTCACCCTGTAGACACCACTCACCATTTCCTGTGCTCACAACCAACCCCCCCTCCCCCGGGGACCGCACACACACACACACACACACAGCCCAGGCACACCCCCACTGAGCAAGAAAACAGGGACAATCAGATCTTTGGTTTCAACAATAACTGTAACTAACCAACAAAAAGCAACTACTGTAACAACCCCCCCCCCCAAAGTCCTTTCATTCTACACTGGCCACAGGCTGCTTCTGTCCGGACACCTGCTGCTCCAAGGCCCGCACATGCCTCTCGAGCGCCCAGTGCTTCCTCCCCTGGTACAGCAGGAGGCGCTCCACGGTGTCCACTCTGCTCTGCAGCTTGTTCACTGTGGAAAAGACAAAGATATGAGGACCGCCTCCGTGTGAGCACATGCCACCCCCAAACCCAATCAGAGACCCACTCACGGGAGAGCATGATCTGCCCCTCCAGTGCCTCAATGGCTTGCAGGACGCTGTCTGTCCCCTCCTGGCTCCCCGATGTCTGGGCTGGCCCACGACTGGTGGTTGGCTCCTCCACGGTGGCGGGAGTTCCCTCGGCAGCGGCCGACACTGTGGACAGTGAAAACATGGTCACAGCTGTGAATCCAGTGTGGGGGATGAACCACCGTTTGTGGCATGCTCACGTTATGTTTTGTCTAAATTAAACCCGTTGGTTTAAAAATGATGCTTTCTGCATGGTGAGGTTCTCGGACCGGAGATTGGTGCTGGGGCGGCCCCTGCTTGCGGGGTGCCGAGCAAAACGTTTTCTCACACACGTTATCGTTGAACAATAAAGGTTTTCAATGATTGCTCAGAAATCCCCGTGCAGTGATTTGTGGTGCCGCAGAGGTGGCAAGGGGTTCGGTGGGCCGTCCACGGTAGTGTTCCCTCACCAGGTTCGCCTGCGGGCAGCTGTGCAGCGGAGCGTGGTTGCCTGCTCCGCTCGTCACCGCATGAGCAGCCAGTGTCTCCCTCCACTGCTGCCTCTGGGATGCCAAGGCCCATGTGGCCACCAGTGTCTGCAATCAAGTTGGGAACAGAGGCGTTGTGAGGGAGACCATGTCCCCCACCCCGACACCACACAGGTTCCCATAAAGAAGATACAGTGGGTTGCATTTACTAGACTGTTTTAACATTACATCCATGATTCCAGTAAGCTTCAGACTGTTGCATACCCATACAACTTGAGCTTGGAGAGCTATAAACATGCATGTCAGCACAGTGTAAAACACTTCAGCTTGTGTCTTCTGTGGGAGAAGTGTCACAGCATTCTATGTTCCAAGTTCTTAAGTGTTAATTTGTATTGCAGAGTTGCTAGGAAGCTACAGAAAGGTTCAGCCAGTACCCCAAGGTCTTTTGGGGTAATGGCTCTTTACCTCAGTATACAAGGATATTAGTTTCTTACAAGTGTGCTGTGGAAAATCTTTCATCTTGGAACTATTCATATATTCCAGGAGAGCAAAGTTCTTGTGTAGTACATGTCTATGGAGTGTATGGAAAGAAGACTTGTGTCTGAAATCCTGCAGCAAAATGGCCTGGAAAGCTGTTGGTTATGGTTAAATATTTATGGTTAAATGTTGCTGCCTGTTTTCAGTAGCCCCTCCTACACATATAATCTTCATAGTTAATCCTATGAACAGGAATTTGGATTGGTAGTGGGTGATTTTTTTTTAATACTAGGAAGGTGGTGTGCAAGTGTGACATGACATGAGATACCTAAGAAGAAACTGTTAACAATTTCTAGTGTAAATAGGCTACACTATCTGACGACATTTACTATTTTATTTTTAAGCAACTCAACTGCTGCTAGAAGAGCCTTGTCACTAACTGGAGAGCTTTTACTTGTTCTGTTTTCCTTTTCGCAGTCCGGCATTCCTACTCAGGTTTCTCTTCTATACATAAATGCCTTTTGGGCAGTTTCTTAGCTCTTCCTCTTGAAGGCCAAAATATAACTGAATTCAGCAACTACAGTTCTGTCCTTATTACCTTTCCTATCCTCTCCTGAGTGGGGAAGAGTTCTGTGTAAATGATGCTATTTGTGAAAACTGACTAATCACAAAAGTATATTAGTTTTAAGGGGTAGTACAAAGAAACCATGTTTCATTAAATATATATTTTTGGCTTTCTTCCCCTAAATATACTTAACCAGTGATATATAAGATGGTGGTGTAATTTCCAGGATACAGTACAATTTCCATTTTTTACTTCACAATAAATACATGTGTGGGGGTGTGAGAGTATAGTGGATGAGTGGTCAGCTAACCTGTGATCTTATCCACTATTCCAGAGCCACCTTTCTGTATAACAAACTATATCCCATGAAAGTATCAATTCTGAGGTTTCATTTCAGAGGGTGAAGTGCATACCTAGCTCTCCCACGTGCATGCAGGGCAACCAGGAGCAGAGGCTCCCTACTGCAGACTCCGCACTGACAGTGGCTGGAATGGAAGGGTTCTTTCTGGCCCGAAGAATGCCCCGCCGTGACCAAATGTTCCAGCCGTACCACAGTCCTGAACACCCGAACGCTCACCAGGGAAAAGATCAGGGTAACGGTGCACATTGAAGGAACACTGTGCGAGATGGAGGTCGACACTGGGTCAGTGCTCTCAATCATCTCGATGGCCACCTTCCACGGAGTGTGCCTCACGGAAGTAGACCAACAGCTCGAGCCATGCGACATACACTTGACTGACTTCTAGGGTTGTTGGATCCTGGGGGCGGGTGTCAGCAAGTTCAAGGTCAGTTTCAAGGACTTTCATGGCCCCCTCTGCCTGGTTGTCAATGAGGGGCACTGCTCAAGTTTGCTGGGACTCGATTGGTTTGAGGAGTTGGGAATCCATGTCACCGGCATCCAACAAATCAGCCAATTGGACATGGAGGCCGTCTGCTCTGACTTTCCATCCATGTTTGACGGCTCGTTAGGATAGTATACAGGACCACCTGTCTCATTTGACCTGGACCCTACAGTGATGCCGATCCGCTTGAAAGCTCGATGTGTTCCCTTCACTCTCAAGCCACGCATCGACGAGGAGCTAGAGCAGCTGATCGCACAAGGGGTTCTTGAGCCTGTGTCACACACCCGTTGAGAGACTCCCATCATCATGCCCATCAAGGCCAATGGAACAATACACATCTGCGTGGACTATAAGTGCACCCTAAATAAGGCACTGCAGCAGCACACTTTTCCGGTGCCAGTAGTGAGCCACCTGTCATCACTAGCCAGAGGCAAGATCTTTGCAAATATTGATCTGGCACAAGCATACTAGCAGCTTCCAGTAGATGAAGCCACTGTGGAAGCGCAAACCATCGTGACTCATCAAGGCGCATTCAAAGTAAAGCGGCTCCAGTTCAGGGTCAGTGTGGCACCCGGAATTTTTCAAGAACTTATGGAGGGACTGCTGAGGGGCATCCATGGTGTCATCCCGTATTTTGATGACTCCTGATCGTGGGAAGTCTTCTACAGAACTTGCCGACCGCCTTTGACAAGTACTCCATCGTCTCCAGGATGCCAGACAAAAGGTTAAGAAGGAAAAGGAACTCAAGCCGCTCATACTCGCCTACGATGCCTCACCTTACAGAATCGGTGCAGTCCTAAGCCACTGAATGCCTGACGGGCAGGAGGCCCCTATCGCTTACTTCTCCAGAACTTTGTCACCGGCGGAACGGAACTATGCCCAGATCGACAACGAGGCTCTTGTTCTGGTCACGGGTGTAAAAAATTTCCACAACTATGTCTATCGATGGCACTTCAAGATTGCCACAGATCACAAGCCGCTACTAGGCTTCATTGTCCCAGACTGACAGACCCCTCAGATCATGTCTCCGAGAATGCTATGCTGGTCGGTTTTCCTGTCTGCTTATGTCTACGGACTTTCTTATCATCCAGGTAAAGCCCCGGGGCATGCCGATGCTTTCAGTCATCATCTGCTGCTGGGCCCTACCACCGCCTCATCTCCAGCTCATGGAGTCATGCAGCTAGAAGACCTACCCCAACCACCTTGCTTCAGACATCGCAGCCCACTCTGCTAAGGACCTCATGCTCTCCTGGATCCTCAACTGGGTGTGGAGGGGGTGGCCTACTGGCCAGCTGGACACTGAGTTCCAGCCCTTCAGTTCCCACCAGCACGAATTATCAGTCCACAAGGGATGCCTGCTCTGGGGGAACAGAGTTGTCATCCCGCTCAGACTGCATCAGCATGTGCTGGAGGCACTTCATGTGGGGCACCTGGGGATCATCAGGATGAAGGCTCTGGCCTGCAGCTACGTGTGGTAGCCAGAGATGGACCAAGTGGTGGATTGGTCTGGACCTGTCAGTCCTGCCAGGAGTCTCGCCCCGACATGCCACAGGCCCCTGTGCACCCAAGGGAGACAACACGTACACCATGGTTGTGGCTCCATATTGACTTTGCCAGGCCTTTTCAAGGGCACATATTCCTCATCGTGGTGAACTCATTTTCAAAGTGGCTGGACATGATTCCAGTGTTGGCCATGACGTCCGCAGTAGTCATCCGCAGGTGGAAAGAATGGTGAGGTCCACCAAAGACTCCCTCCGCAGATTAGGCCAGGGGGATTTGAGCCAGCGATTGGCCAATTTCTTGTGTGGCAGCACATCACCCCATACTCCACTATGTGACAGAGTCCAACGGAACTCTTGATGGGGTGATGGCTTACCACATTGCTCAATCAGCTCCACCCAGACTCAGCTCCGGACGCCTGGCAGGAGCCAGAGGTTTCGGGGCTGCCCAGGTGGTTCCAGCAGGGTGACTTAACTTACGCCAAGAATTATGGAGAAGGGCCAATCTGGGTTCCAGCATCAGTGCTTAGGGCAACTGGGCTGGTCTCCTACAAGGTGGCTGATACTACCAGCAGAACACTCTGGAGACACATCAACCAGCTACGGCAGTGTTGACCAGAGCGGGCACAGGGACTGGACAGACTATTCACCCTGCACCGCTGACGCAAGGGCTGATTCAGCAGCGGCCTAGGAGAGTGGAGATATTCCAGCAGCACCAAGCTGTCCAGAAACTCCAGTGAGTTCGAGAGACTCCTCCTCTTCTCCTATGGAGGCAGAGCCTGCTGTCACCATCCGCCGTCATACCTCGGCAACTTCATTTGCAATGGGGTGTCCCGAACTTAGGGGGGAGGGGTGTTGTGTATTGCCAGAGCATATTGTATATAGTTCATGCAAACGAAGGATTCTAACTACTTGCTTTGTATTGGTTATTGCTAAAAAGGGGTGCGGTTTTCTTAAGTATAAATTGGCTCCTGTTGAGCCTGGTTTCAGTCTGTCTGCTTCCAGTTTTCAATAAAGTTGTTGTTATGAGCTGTTAATCACAATATTTAATATACATGTTCTATGTCAGTCAGAGCAAAACAAAATATGGTAATCCTAACATTAATGAAGTTGGAGGTTGCAATCCTAAACTCACTCAGAGGGAGAGGGAAACCCCATTGGACTCAGTGGAATGTACTCCTGAGACGAGTATAGAGTGCTTAGGCTTGCACTCTGAGTTGTTACACTAGGTAACAAGCTAAGTAAACCCATGTCATTTGTAAGTAGAACTGTTACAGCATGGTAAAGCTTGGCAATATATGGTTTTTTCCTGCCTCAACAATCACAAGGTTCTTGAAAGAACATGGTGTACTGATACCAAGTAAATATGGCTCTGAGCATTTATGGATTTGAGATGGCTGTGGAGTACATGATGGAGGCATGTGTAAATTGATGTTAGCTCTTTGAAGGAATGATAAGGTGCAAACATAATCTTGTTTGGACCATGGAGGACATCTTAGAGGTGATCTCCATATGCCCTTGCTGTTTGAAACATTGATCGCTCATGCAAATGAGTCTTGGGGTAGCGGCACCATGGTTCAGCCTGGAATGCCCTCCTAAGAGAAGTTTATTTCAGTGCAAGCATTTGGTCTCTCGTCTTTAAATTTTAAGCACTGATTGTGCTGATAGCTAATTGAAATTTATAATGGTTTTATTGTATTTGACATGGCGGGTATTCATACTTATACATGTTTGATTCTATATTGTTTTGTACCTTGTGAGATGTATTTTATATTCATAGCAGCTCTCCCTGAGGATCTGTATTGATAGGGAAAGGAGGGCTAGAAATGCTTTTCAGAAATCTCAGGTTTGTTTTGAGAATGATGTACAAAAATTTCATTTTGTGGATTGGTGAATAAATGAGAAAGTGGCTGTGATGTCATTTTTGAATTCCCATGTTTTCAGTCCCAAAATTCTGCATGTCAGAGACAAACTATCTGTATGGTTGCCTAGTTTTTCTGAAAAGCTCTGAGACTCAGACATTTGCAGGCTCCTGCTTTTCTTGTTCTGTGGAAACTACTCTGCATCATCGTCTTCATAGCCTTCTTTCCCAAAGAACTGAGAGGTTTTTTGGGGGAAAGATAACATACCCTAGCCTGGTATGTTTAAGTCCATTGAAAATATGAAGAACATTGGAAGCCTACAGGCTCAGCTTGTTGTTGACCACAAGCAATTGATATTTGGTGGCTTATTACGTCTGGTTGTGGAAGCTGGCATGTGGCTCTCAATGGTTTTTGTCCATTAATATTTTAATCACAGTTGGAAACACATGCCTGCCTTGGACAGGAGCTAAGAATATGAATGATGATCTGCAATGAACAACTGTTCCAATTATATGAGCTGTTTGTTTCCATGATGAATTTTCAGTCAGGAGAGTTTGTGCAAGAGCAAGGAAGCGCAATGCAAAATCCCAAATATCTGCCAGCCTGTAGGGAAACAAAATGAACAAGGCTCAACTAAATAGACAATATATGCAAAGCAACCTTGCCATTGCATTCTCAGTTTTCAGTCAGAATGTGGATGGCCTCTTTTATTATTGTGCAGAAAAAATTAAATGAACTATTAATGCCTTTGGACAGCAGTGCTTGTATCAAGTGGAAAAAAAAACACCTTTCCAGTGCTTTGAAATTAAATTGCCATGTGATACTTGAGTGGTTAGAAAAGTCCATCTGGTTGCTAGGGTCAGCCTTGCCGTCTTCAGTCAACAGCAGTTGGGGAATGGTGCCAGATTCCTAAAAAGCCAGAGGTTAATATGCTGGGTGTGAAGAAGTTTAGATGTGAGCTCATATAAGGTTTAAAAAAACCTCCAGTTTGGATGATTTTGGCTGAACAACATGGCATGCAAGAATATTGTTTATTTTTATTAATTAATTAATTAAATTTCTATCCCACTCTCCCCGCAAGCGGGCTCAGGGTGGGTTACAACAGTAAAACATGTTACATTTAAAAACATTGATAAAACAGCGAAAATTCCATTGACATCACTCCCAGACAGTGGCCATGCAACCTTACTCCCACCAGTAAAACACAGAAGGGTGGATAAAGAGGGGAACAGGCCTTTCTAATCAGGCTATAACTCATATGGGGGCCAAATGATCAACTGTAACTCATATGGAGGGCAGATGGTCACATGCCTCCCCCCAGGAGGCTGGTTGGGAGGCTTCTAGGTGACTATTGATCTGGCCTCAATCATATGCCTGGCAGAACATCTCAGTCTTGCAGGGCCACCAGAATGATACAAGATCCTGGTGGGCTCGCGTATCCTCTGTTAGAGAGTTCCACCAAGTCGGAGCTAGGACCGAGAAGGCCCTGGCTCTGGTTGAGGCCAGTCTCGCCTCCCTGGGGCCTGGGACCACCAGTAGATGTTTATTGGCTGATCTCAGTGCTCTTCAGGGCACATATGGTGAAAGGCAGTACTGCAGGTATGCTGGTTCCTGTCTGCTAAGGGCTTTAAAAGTCAACACCAACACCTTGAATTTTATCCAGAACTCCATGGGGAGCTACTGCAACTGCTGCAAGATAGGAGGAATATGTGTCCTATACAGAACACAATAAGGATGTGTGCAGCAGCATTCTGGACCTGTTGTAATTTCTGGGTCAAACCCAAGGGAAGCCCTCCATAGAGCGAGTTACAGTAGTCCAGACTGGAGGTGACCATTGCATGGATCACTGTCATTAGGTCCTGGGTCTAGAGATAGGGGGCAAGCTACCTGGCCTGCCGGAGATGAAAAAAGCAGACCGAGCCACTGCTGCAACCTGGCTTCCATTAACAAGGAGGCATCCAGTATCACTCCCAGACTCTTGACCATTGAAGCAGGCACGAGTGGTGCCTCATTGAAGGCCAGGAGCCAGATCCCCAAATCCAGTGGCCCACGACCCAAGTACAGGACCTCTGTCTTCACCGGATTCAACTTCAGTTGACTCTGCTTTACTTAGCCAGACACGGCCTCCAAAACTCTTACCAGGACATCTGGGGCAGAGCCAGGCCATCCATCCATCAACAGATACAACTGGGTTTCATCTGCATACTGGTGACAACCCAGTCCGAAACTTCATGCCTGCTGGGCAAGGGGGTGTATGTAAAGATTGAACAACAAAAGGTAGAGTATTGCTCCTTGCGGGACACTGCATTCCAGTGGACGGCGCAATTATAACTCTTCCCTGAGTGCCACCCTCTGTCCCTGACCGCAGAGGAAGAAGATAAGCCACTGCAAGGCTGTCTCTCGTATCCCCACATCATCAAGGCGGTGGGTTAACAAATCATAGACGACCATGTCGAATGCTGCTGACAGCCATGGCGCAGAGAGCAATCTAAACTCCCCTCTTTCTGGAGCTCAGGGGGCGGGGCCACCAGCCATGTGACCATTTTTAAGAGGTTCCAGAACTCCGTTCCACCACGTTCCAGCTGAAAAAAAGCCCTGAATACACTTGTCCTTTCTCTCTGGTTAGAAGAGCAATGTTTTTCCAATGTCAAAACTCTAAAATAGGAATGTTGTTAATCTTTGGGATAGGTTTTTTTAATGAGAGGCATAGCAGAGATCTTGAGGCAATGCTTTTTATTCTGTCCTCTGAATGTGAATGATCAAGGGCCATAACTAAGCAGCCAGCATTGGCTCTGTCTGGCCGACAGTTGTGATACTTGTGAGCAGATGTTCAGTGGCTGGATATACTTGATGTGTGGCTTGTATGCTATTATGATGACTTTGAAGAAAGATTGGATCAGCCCACCTCTTCTGTACAAGAGGCTTCCCTGGTATTTCTCAGGCCCAGCAGGCAGCAGAGTCTTGACAGGGAAAATCAATCCATGTGGCATAACTTACACTTTCTCAATTCTGCTGCTGCCAGGAGCATGAGCATGGCTACCCAGAAGGAGCGGTGGAAAGGCCTGGGGGAGGCAGACTATTTATTGCTCCCTTTAAGTCTTTGTAGAGGATAAGGGAAGCAGTTGTCATTGCCTGGCTGGTGCAAAACAAAGTACTATGTTCCATGCATCCATCTCATGTCACAAGCTCCTCCAGACTCTCTCTCACACACAGTGATATACTCTTGTTATGCGGGATTTCTAAATAAGGATGTTGCAAACACAGGCCTGCTAAAAATAGGTAAGTGTTCTGGTGGCCCTTTTGACCTTCTAGGCGTTTCTCTTGTGCAGCCAGTGGATGTGGTTTTAAGAAGGAAATTATTAGCTGGTCAGACAACTTTTCCAAGTTTAAGTTTCTGAAAATGTATACTCTTACACTCTGCTTTTTTCACCCTGCTTCTTGACCAGCACTGGTCTGTTCGGTCCAATAGGTATAGTCCACTGTGGAAAATTGCTTTCAGGAGGGTAGCTGTGTTCATCTACAGTAGAAAAGCAAAATTAGAGTATATAGCATCTTAAAGACCAACAAGATGTTCAGGATATAAGCTTTTATGAGTCACACTCCTATCATCAGATCCCTGCCTGAACCCTTATATCCCAGTCAGTGGGTGGGATCAATGCTGCAAAAAAGGTAGTTAGAAACCAAAGGTACAATACAAAATATAATCAGCTTGATTACAGCAAGGGAGGGCATGCAGAAAATTAGCATCTTGGGCTGTGAATCAGCATTCTGTTGGTTCAAATCCCACTATTGCCACGAGCTCAGCAGGTAGCCTTTGGTAAGCCACTCCTCTCTGCCCCGGCATATAATTGCAGGTATTATTATTCTGTCCCAGAGGTTCCATTGTTCTGAAATTGTGAATGAACTCAACTTCAGCAATCTCATATTGTAATTTCCCTTCGAAGCTTCTCTGTTCGAAGACTGCTACTCTTAGGTCATGAATTAAATATCCTGGACAATTAAAATGTTCGCACCCTGATAAGCAGTTATAATTTTAGCTTTTTAGCCCAGCCCAGAAACTTGATGGGGGAAAAGCAGGAGCCCTCTTCCTCAGTGCTGGAAATAGCACCGGAAACTGTTTAACATTCAAAAGGAACAACAGCTTTATTGAACATGCAGAGATGGAATAAGAGCAGTCAAGGAATGAAAGAGCTGAGGTAAGATTTGTTAGCAGAACAGAATACTCTTTAAGTAATAGGCAAAATAGTTTTCTTGCAGCTTAGTTTCTGTGTTCTTAATCCTTGGTAGTAAGAGGTGTTTTGTTTAATACTTTGGTTGCAGCAACGTTTCTTCACAGAGTTCCCTTTTCCAACTCAGGTTTCCTGATGTTAGCTCAAAACTGTTTTCCCCTTTATTACAGACTGGGGTCCCCATCAGAGTCAAACCCCCTTTAGACACTGGACAGGGCTAATTCTTCTTAGAATTAACCCTTCTTCACTTGGCTTGAAAGGGAGTCTCCACTTACTATCCAATCACTCTTTGCCAAAAACACACCCCAGTTCTGTTGTGGCTGTGTAAATGGGTTTCAGCTTGTGCTTGCTTTTATACTTGGAATTCTTAACAAGAATTCTCCCTCAAAACAATGATCTTACAGTTAGGGCAAAAGATTTCTTTTCCCTCTCTCCAGAGGGGAACCTGTCTGACCTTCCCTGTCATACTATCACAAACACTCTCCTCAAAATCCTATCAGCAACCAACTCTCATCCTGAAGTCTGATTTCTGATTGGCCGATCAGAGAGAAGGGAGCTACCTGTCAATCAAGCTCTCCAGGCGATTGTTAACTCATTCCAGCTCTCTGAGTGCTGAGCTTAATATACCTTCTTTAAAGTGCATTCCATCACATTGGGATTTCCTGGAAGTAATGTCTGACAGTGCTATCAGTGGGAGTCATGAATATGAAGTCCACAACATCTGAATATGTTAGCCTAGCATGTGTCCTAGAATAGCTAACAAAGATGGCTTATGTCCAAACTGCTTTGTGCAGGAAACTAGCATCCTTGCCATAGATGGGCATTGACATTTCTTAGGTTCTGCCATGTGTAGTTTTGCTCCGTTCTTGCTGTTATTGCAGTGAGAAATTGCTTGTCCAACGTTATTCAGATGGCACAATATGTAGATATTCCAGTTAAACAGGCTAATTATTTTCTGTCTGGGGAATTTTTGTTCAAGAGCAGACTAGCTACTTAAATCACCAGGAAATTTTCTAAGGGCACTGCCCCAAAGGGCTACCTCTCACCAAGTTTCCTTTACCCAGATTGCTCCCCAGCCTAGTTCCCTCTCCCTCCACATGGGGCTTCTTATCTCTGTGCCACCTCAGCCTTACTCTGCTGGGCTACGCAGCCCTCCCCCACCTAGGCGTAGGAGCCACAGTGCAATGGAGCCAGTCTGAGTGAAGAGACATCGCAGCCTGTGGAAGAGGTGGCGAGAGGCAGCGCAGCTGAAGTGGGTGCCACCACACTTGGCTTTGCCTAGAACTGCTACCTAGGCCATGGTCTGATGGGGCCACTTGGCCAAGTGAGGAAGGGCTGAGGCTACCAGAGGTGACTGGAGGCAGTGTGGCCAAAGCAGGAGCTGCAGTACCTGGCTTCACAAAAGCATCATTCCCTAGGCCCACTGCCACTGCTACATTAAGTCCTTGCTTTCTATAGCATTCTCAGTCACATGGAGTGTGTGTGTACATCTGTTGGTATGATCAGAAGCAGATATTTCTGGAATGACCCAGCAGGTGAAATCCAGCTCTTCTCTAGGCATAAACAGTGTACATGACTTTAACTGTGTGGACAGAGTTAAAAAGCAACTATCAGCAGAAAAGGCTGCATGCTTTTAAGGGTGTGGTAGTGAATTTCCAACATGCCTTATATCTGCTCAGAGTAATTTGCATTTTTTCCTTGTAGCTACCATTGCTGGAGAAAACCAAACAGAGTTATATAATAACAACATTCGATTTATATACTGCCCTTCAGGACAACTTAATGCCCACTCAGAGTGGTTTACAAAGTATGCCATTATTGTCCCCACAACAAACACCCTGTGAGGTGGGTGAGGCTGAGAGAGCTCCAGAGAGCCATGACTAGCCCAAGGTCACCCAGCTGGCTTCAAGTGGAGGAGTGGGGAATCAAACCCAGCTCTCCAGATTAGAGTCCAGCGCTCTTAACCACTACACCAAACTGGCTCTGTGGGAGAGTCCCTCAGAAGGTGCATGCATGTTGTTGGAAAGCTCAGAGGGTTGAGGGCTGAGTTTTAACTAAACCAATTACTGCCATGAGGGTTTTTGATAGACATCCACTCATTAGAAATAGATGGCACTAAAACTTCCCTGAAGAACTGGGTTGACAGCTTGGGGGGTACTCCTTAATCTCCAGCTGCTGCTTGATCAAGGCTGCTGTGGTAGCAAGGAGTGTCATTTTACAAGTCGCCTACGTGTGTCCATGACCAGCTTTCTTGAGCAAGAAAGTTCTCAGTACTGCGATAGGTCATGATAATTTCTCGTTGGGATTACTGTAATGTGGTTGCTTGGGGCTGCTTTTGAAAAGTGTTTGGAAACTACAATTGGCTCAGAATGCAATGGCCAGATTCCCTTAGAACAGGAGTACCAACTTTTTAAAATGAGAGCTACTTCTGAGTAATGTAAACTATTCTGAGCTACTCCCTCCTCCCCTGACACATTAACAAGTTTTGTTCTGTCCTACGAACAGAACTTGGACTAGGAAGAGAGACAGAAAGGAAATAATAGCACAAATAAAAATTTATGATATAAAAGCTTGAAAAAAAAACACAGAGTAGAGCAGGTCTTTGTGCCATCTTTTCCTGTGCTGAATGAACAAGCTAGTGGTACTTAGGGTTGCCCACCTCCAGGTGGGACTTGGAGATCTACCAGAATTACAACTGAGCTTCAGTCATTAGTTCCCCTGGATAAAGGGACTGCTTTGGAGGGTGAACTTCTATGGCATTATCCCTCACTAGGTACCACTCCCCAAATCACCAGGAATTTCTCAACCTGGAGCTGGCAACCCTCTCAGTACCTCAGAAGCTACTTGCTGAGTATCTCTGCTTTAGAAAGCTGGCCATAGGTATCAAGATATCTTTACCAAAAAAGCTGCCCTTACTATAGGCTTGCCAATCCCCCGCCCAGGGCAGGGGATCCCCTGCTCCCCCCCAACCCCACTTACCTGGCCAGCGGGGGGGGGCGCCCTGGAGTGCCCCCTGGCGGCACGGTGCGTTCCTGCACCCTGCCCCCGTGCCCCGCAACGGGCCCATTTTGGGCCGAATTGGACCCGCGGGGGTGGGTGGGTGTGATTCAGCCCTTTGGCAAGCACAGGAGCGCACGCCGGGCCGCCCTTTGACCCACGTGATGACGTCACTTCCTCAAGTTATGTCATCATGCACGCACATGCGCTATGCCTGCACACAAGGAGATACACGGAAGACTTCAGAGGGTAACTGCCAGGCTCCCAATCCCCTGCCAGGGGACTCAAGGGACCTTGCATCCCTACCTTACTATCAGTTTGTTTCTGAGCTGAGATCAAAATGCTGATATTGACCTCTCAAACCCTAAACAGTTTGGGACCAGAGTACTGGAAGGAGTATTTTCTTCTAAGATCCTGCTGAATGTCTTGTCTCAGGATATCTGGAGACTTAACTTCCTGGTGGGGGGAGGGGCTTTGCTGCAGTCATCATGATGCTGTCTGTGATGTGCTGACATCTCCAGCAATGTGCGGACATTGCTCCCTGTGATGTCAGCATATTGCCAGGACGCTCTAGCATGTCACAAGAACTTGCAGAATGCTAGAGCTTTCCTTGTCACTTCCAGTTTAAGCTGGAAGACTCTGGCGCATCACTGTCGAGCCAGGCCTTTTCTCCCCCCATCAAATTTCTCACCATCAAAAGGAACTGCTGGGAGGCCTCCCACAATGGGATGGCTGGATGCATGGTGCAGAAAAGGGTAGCACAACTCATGTTACATGGCCCAGAATCAACTGCGAGTGCAAGAAAGTAGGCCTTATTATGAAAGTATGACATCACCAGGCCCTGCCCCATGACATCATCATGCTTTACCCCATGAATTTTGGGTTTGGAATGCTGGGATTTTGCAACACTTTTAAATCTGAGATGGGTGAGACGAAGATCACCATCTACACAGTAGCATCATAATAATACTTAATTTGCCTAACGGTTGTACAGGGAAAGAAAAAGGAGTATAACTAGCTCCGGGTTGTGAAATTCCTACAGATTTAGGGGTTGTGCCTGGGAAGTGTGGGGTTTGGGAAAAGGGGGCTCAGCAGAATATAATTTCAGAGTCCACCCTCCAAAGCAGCCATTTTCTCCAGGGAAATTGATCTACTAGTCTGGAAATCAGTTGTAATTGCAGATCTCCAGGTTACACTTAGAGATTGGCAATTCTAAGTATAACCCTTCAACTGCCACCTGGGCCGATTCCAGACAGGCACAAATAAAGCAAGTGCTTTCGCTTTTCCAGCGACCTCACTCATAAAAACCCGTAATGTCCCGTCCCTGCTTACCTCCGGTTCATGGCGCTGTGTTGCGCTCCAGAAGCGGACGGTGTGAACGCCGTATTGTGGGTTTGCACACTTCTGGACGCTTCGTCGCCGTGGAGAGGCCCTCCCCTTTCCTCCTTCCTTTGCCGGCTGGCCGGCAACAATATTCCCTTAGTTTTTTTTTTTAAACCGGGCACCATTTGCACAGTTGCACGTTTGTGCACATCGAACTGAGCAAATGCGCACAAATGCACAAATGCACAAAAGTTGACGCTGCATATTCGCATACCTGCACATTTGCGCATTTGCGCAAAACACGTAAAAAATTTTTAAAAAGAAAAACTGAAATGCGAACCAATGAAGGTCGCCGACGTCAACTGTGACGGGGAGGAAACAACCAATCCCAGGTACCTCAGTTGGCCGTGCGAACATCCAGAAGCGGGATGGCATGGCACGCTGCGAGACAAAGCGGATGGAGATGAAACTGAACGTGTGGCCGGTAAGCGATTATTTCCGCAGAAAAACCACAATTTCTGGCCATCTGGAATCGGCCTTGGTTTCACTGTTTGAAACTTGGATCCCTGATTTGATAGCATTTTAAAGGGAGGGGCAGAATGTCCTGGTTGTCAGCTAGGTTTGACAGCCTCCAGGTGGAGTCTGGAGAGATCTCCTGGAATTAAAATTGATCTCCAGACTACAGAGAGAAAATGGCTGCTTTGGAAGGTAAACTGAATGGTATGATACTCCACTGAGCTTCCTCCCCAAGCTGTATTCCTAAGTTTCCTGAAACTGTTGAGGTGGTGGCCATTGTTCAAAGTGGTAGCTGATCTGGGGCATGGGGTCCAGCTATGTCTGCTGAGTCATTATATTGGTGGTAGGGGCTATGGGCTGCACAGCAGGTATTGGTGGGCTGTGTGTGGCCTCTTCCTTGGAGCATGTGTTGCTACACAACCCTCATTTAGAGGTTTCCTGCCTGTGGTATCCAGCCACTGGAACTTCATCCCCAAGAATGCTTGCTTGGCTGATTCTCTTCTAAAATTGTTTTTAAAATCTTTTACAAACTTCTGTTTTTGGGAAAGCCATTGGCTTTTATTATAGTGCCGGATCTTTCTGGCTTGTTTAGCCACTATGAATATCTGCCTTTGCTAAATGAATGTGCTGACTAAGCTGTTTTTTATGTTTTCTTGTTTGTAGCCTCCTTTTGAGATTAGTGTTAATCAAGCAGCATATAAATAATTAAATGTACATTTTAAGCTCCCAAAGACTCCCCTTTTGTGTATTTGTACTTAAAACTGCCCCTCCTATAGAGTATAGGGACAAAGCCTAGAATACAAAAAAGGTACTTGAGGCTTGTTCATTTTTTCTTTCACAAGCATAACCAAAAGCCATGTCTCACACATAGTGTTTAAAAGGAATTTTCAAAAGCAGGTTGTCATGTGGCTCGCGGGGCTGTTACTTGAAGGAACACAAGCCCAAACATTCCATTGGGCACACTGCCCTGATCAAAGAAAACTGAATTGAACTGAATACCAGGAATTACATTTTTAAATATCCAAATTAAAATAAATATTGAATACATGGATATGGTATTCTACAACTTATTTGTGTTACTGACATGTTACAATGTTGTGTGGCCTGCTCTGGTGACGAACTTAAAATTAAAATTACATTATATAGTTTGTATAATTTTTAATTTCACATTTTGTGGTCCTTTTTTTCTTTTGCAAAATAACTTAAAGGTGTCTGAAATATAACTGAAGTTTTTAAAATAAAATTCTGGTGCATTTTAGCAATGCGTTTTAGCAATGTTCTGGGAGATGTCTTCTAGCTGTAGATGGGTCTGAACATAGAGAAGTGATGTCCTAACAATCAGAAAGGAAAGCTAGCCAGCTTGGCTCTAACTTAGTCAAACAATTATAGTATTTTTAATACGAGTCTTAATATTTTTAAAAGGATGTGAGATTATAGCAAAACAAGATTGGTGGCACAAAAGGGGTTTGCTGAGAAAGGTGTGGTAAAATACAGTAACTCTTGAAGTCACGGCAGTAGTTTTCTCAGAGAGAGATTGCCGAACCAGCCAGGTGATTCCCTGGGAAATTTTCTACTTACTGATAAAACTACTGACTGTGATTCTTACTGAAACAAGTGTGACTATTAGCTGCACTTCTCTGTGGACAATGTGGCAGAAGTTGTGTCATGGTCACCTGCTAGATAGCATAGCAAAAGCCTGGACAATCCTTGGGTGTTAACTTGCAAAAGCATGCAAGTGCCTCTCTTATCCTTGCGAACTGTAAATGCCTACCAATCTAATTACACTTCAGCCTTCTTGCTTCTTTGTCAGCTATGCGCCCTCACCATCACACTCTCCCTTTTTAAAAAGGCATGGGCTACCCAGAGCAACAAAGCTAACCCCAAGAGCTTTGTAGCACTGCCCCATTTTTGTATTTGAACATATAGGATGCAGAGTGGATTGGCCATTAAGGCCACCAAGAAAAGTCCCAGCAGGCCAATGGAATGATGTGCCCCCTCCCCTGGCAACCTCAGCCCTAAGTAAGAAGCAGCCCTTGTCCTGAGCTAAGGCACTGGTGGGTAGATGCCAGCAGCAGCTGCCACTGTGTAGATGGGTGCAGCAGGTAGGAGAGGAGGTGCAGGTGGATATAAGCAGCCCCAGCAGCTGCTGCCACTACCATGAGTGGTGGGTAGGAGGGCACAATCACCACCAAAGGCTGCTGCAAGTGGGGATAGGGAAGGATGGGCAGGCAGGCAGGGCCACTGTGAGGGTAAGCGGCAGGAGCAGTAATGGCAGTTGGAGGAGCTGGCAGGCATGAGTAGCAAAGCAAGAGACAATGGGTGCAGTGGGAGAATGAATTTTAATTCACTCTGAGACCCCTACATGTGTAGCACAAGCTTTTGCTTCCCATCCCACCCAGCTTACCTTCAGTCACACAATGAAGATCCTTGTGCCGTGGGGGCAGATGCTTCCAAAGCAGCTTTTTAAAAACCTGCACAGCCAATCAGACCTCCAAGGGCCAATCAGAAGCCCTGCTGTGCAAAAGCCCTACCTGGACTCACTTGCTTTCTGAAAACACTTGGTAGGCACCAGGAAAGGTGGCAGTAGGCACCACGCTGAGGATTCCTGGAATAGAGGTTTGGAGTTGATAACAATACTTACTTTCATTCCCTAATTTATTACAGAAAGATTGCTTCATTTCATATACATCTGATACTGGCAACAGCAAACCAACTTGGTTTTCCAGAAATCTCTACACATACAAACTCCAACATGTCTTCAATGAATATTGCATCAAACTATTTGGTTAAATGTCCCCTTTGGGAAAATGCTGCATCTTCCCAAACTGTATAACGCTTTACTAGGCTTCATGTGTGTAATGCAGTTGCACAACTTCTTTCAGTTGTCCTTAGTCTAGCAACTTGTCTGTCATTTCTGAAAGATTATATTCCTTTTTATAAGTATGTAGCACAACGTAAGTAAATTCAGTGCCTGGCCTATGTATGCATTTGGGGCAGTGGGAAGAACACAGACATCCTGGTCCACAGCCTCTAACACAGAACCCTGAAGGCCGGGTGTCCTCCTGCTCACTCAGCACTGAGCCCAGGTGTGGCACCAACTGGGTTGGAGGAGAGTTGAGAGAGCACTGTGCCACGTAGTTTGCTCACCTACTTGAATTAACCTTGATTTATGCTGAGCAGCATGATGAAATAATCATAAGTTGACCCAGGTTCTTTCCTCCATTTCTAGTGCTGCAGAGATCAGTGACCTTGGAGACGCATAGCTGGTTGATAGTTCTGAATTAGCTGCCACCAGTGGCTCCCCGATGTTCTTAAGAGCGGAAAAATCAGAAGTGTTTTTCTAGGGGACGCCGTTTGTGAAGAAGGAGTTCACCAGCTGAATGATCTCCGCCGGCCAAACATATTGTTTAAAAGTTTTTTAAAGGGACAAAGACCGAAACGGTTTCGATAACTTACATTTATACACGATGTAACCACAACTCCCGTTAGTACGAATAAAGAAAGCTCAAATGTTGCCGTTGGAAGCCTTTAAATGGTGTCGGGAAAATATACCTTCAGCACAAATCATCAAACTTGAGACGGGGCTCACGCTAGAATTATTGGAGGGGGAGGGGGAGGGGGGGCTCTGTCACATAATTCTACAAAGTAACGCACAGGATCGGGGCTCTTGGGGCGTGAGGAGATGCCCTTATCCCCCCCCCCCCCCGGCTCGGCTGGTCATGGGTGGAGGGGACGTGTCGCCGGGAACGCAGCATCCCCACCGTGACAGAAATGAATAAAACGGTTTCGAGCGGCCTGGCTAGGGCGCCTCTCCTTCCAGCAGAGGGCAGAGCCACTTCCCCTCCGCCAGAGCGTGCTGGGTAAAGCCCTCCCTCAGTTTACGTCTACGGCCAGACCCAAAGGAGTCGGTGAGTGGCTGGTGCCTCCAGGGGAGGGGGCAGGTTGCTGCCTGAGTTGAGCAAACGACTCGACGTTCTTGCTGCTTCGCTTGATGCCCCAGATCTCTACTCTCTTCAGCCTCTTGTAGCTCTTTGCACCAAAGTTCGCTTCCTCATCTCCGGCCGCTAGTAGCTATACAGCCAGCCGCCTCTTGCTGCTCTTCGCATCGTTCCCTCGGTTTCGTTTCATCTCCCGTCCTTTCTCGTCTCTCTTCCTTCAGCCAAAACAGTCTGGAGCAGCGCCAGCGATGCAAGCTGTGCTCCTCACGCTGACCCTGTGCGCTCTGCAGCTCTGCCCGGCCGTTCTAGGAGGCCCGCAGCACCAGCGGTTCGTGCTAGGCGGTGGCTGGCCGCTCAAGTTGACCAGGGTAAGTTCCGGCCGTTTTCTTTCCTCCCAGTAGTGTCAAAATCATGAAAAACTAGCTTCAGCAGGTTTCGTTTCCTTCAGTTTAAAGAGCATTTTTGCATATAGATAGATACATAAGAAGAGTGTTGACAATCGACACGGTACTGTTCCTTTATCCCTTCTTATGTGATCATAAGATAGTTGTCCCCTTGGCATAATTAAAGATCTAAGGTTTAATACTAAAAGTAGAATGGCTGGTATTGTACTGTGTTTACTCAGAAAGATGACCCTGAATGTAAGATGACAACCCCCCTATACACAAAAAAAGCTTTTGATTATTGGACATAACTGTAATTTGTATGTAAATTTAAGATAATGCCTTTTCTGTGGCATACCTGAAAAAAAAATTAGTCTTTCATTTGAGTAAATACTATTAATATTCTATCTTAAGTGGTAAAGCAACTACTTCAGAGGCTCAGTATGTACTGCAAAATAGCACAGGTCAATTTTCTGGTAGTCACTGAAAAACTAAGTTCACTTTTTCCTATAAATAGTAATAACTGCTGCTGGCTTTTAGCAGCATTTCTTCCTTCAGGCAAAAATCTCTGCAAGTATGAAATTAAATATTACAGTTAGTTCTTACCATTAATAAAAAGTGACATTTCAGAGGACCTGTGCTTGTCGCTGCTACTAATTACATAGACCAACCTATTGGAAGTTAATAAGACCGGTGGCATAATTATAGTTTAGTAAAATAAATAGACATTTATAATATAGTCTAGTGTTAATTAGGGTCTATGCAGACTTGCAGAAAGATACTATTAGCTTGAGTTGGAAGTATTTTGATACTGCATTTTGAGTGGCAATGAAAAAGTATATAGCCAAGTCTTCCCATGACAGTCTCCAAAATCAGTTTGACCCAGACCGAAATGACAGAAGAAAGGCTGTTTTATGGACATACCTTTATAATCCCATGCATTTGTAAGGTCCAAAGAGTGAGTTTGTTTAGCTTGAGGGAGGGACTTGCAGATAATGAGGATTTGGATTGGAATTTCTGCAAGTCCAAAACTGTGATCAGGCATACCATGAAACTGCAATTTCTTTTCATTACAGTCAGTTTGTGAAATCAGGATTCAGCTTGTAGGTGATCACTGAAATGCTGATTTTCCTCTAGAAATGCTTGTCTCATTGTCTTTGTTCTGGCTAGGCATCTCTGTTCATGACAGCAGTGCCAGGGAACAGTCTTTGGTTAAGCTAGGATTCCTGTATCATGCAAAACCGTAGTTAAGACTAATTGTGGTAAATAAACCAAATGTATATCATGGGTTAAGATGCTGGTTTGATGGATCCTAACTCACCATCATTATTGGACTACCAGGTGTTCAGACAATCATAACAACCATAGTTACTTTAATTAAAACAAGTTTTGCCTTATGTCTGAACCAAGTCTAATTGTCTAGTTACTTTACTATATCTGGAAAAAGAGAGCATTTATTAACACCCTTTCCTCTTGACTCATTTGAAGCTGAAGCTTATGCGCATTGTAGGCTTACATGAACCTGTTGGCAGTAAGTGACTAAACAGGCCATAACTGTTTTCCTCTCAAGGGCATCCAGTGCTTGGAAGTCCTTTTTTTTTTTTTTTTTTTTGGAGACGATGATTGGGTAGTACAATATCAATAACCTGTGCAGTAAGTGAGTGAAAAAAGACGTTGTGTTGAGAACATACCAAGAGGAAATATCTCTCTTGTTGCCTGTTCATACTTGCCTTTACCCCTTTTCTGTTCCCCTAATAGTTTTGTATTAAGCACACTTCACAAGGTTTTATTTGAGTCCGTGGACAGACGTTTCCTTTGAGTATCTGCTCCAGTAACCAATGTAAATTTGCAATGTGATCTCTAGTATCTCTTCCTTTTTTGAATCCAGCTTGATCATCTGGCATTTCTTGTTCCACATAGGGTAAGAGTCTTTGTAGTAAAATGTTGATACCCAGTGTTAATAAAAGCAATTGCTAAACAGGCCTAGCTTTTGAAAGAGATATACTGTCATGCTTGGTTACATGACAATATTGAAACCTTGTTTGGAGCTCTGCTAGCATGTCTAATCACAGACAGTTGGCAGTGGGGGATTTCATCTACAAAAGATACTAGTTAGTAGTTATCCACCATTGTGGTAATTCATCAAAGAACCTCACCCTAACCAAAAGTAAAGAGTCCAGTAGCACCTTTAAGAAGAGAAGATAGTTCTCTTCGTCAGATGCATCTGATGAAGAGAACTGTGGTTCTTGAAAGCTTATGCTACAGTAAAGTTGGTTAGTGTCAGGTCTTGCCAGGTATTTCCCCCAAGCACTTCACTGCATCACTCAGGTGTATGAGTTAAAGTTACTTTATTAAAGAAGAATACCAGTATCAAGATGGTCAGACAGGATCATTGGCTGAAGTGACGCAAGGTAGCAAAGCAAGGTTAATTATAGGGCAACCAAATGGGGAAAAAAGTCCGTTAGGATTTTGGCGCTCTGGGTCATGGAGCCAGGAGAGAGGGGAGGAGGGAAAGGATGAGCTCTGCTCAGTCTCTTAGGAGGCTGATGCGGTCTCGGCTGAAACTTCAAGGCCACGTTCACAGGCCAGCCAGGAAATGATAACCAAAACACCTGCAAGATAAGCAGCTAGCAACCAGTCAGCAAAACAGGTTCCCTCTACATGTTCTCAGAGGAACACTACACACTGCAGCAAGAAATTCATAACACATGGCAGATATGCTGGAGGTATATCTGACAGTCTTAAAGGTGCTACTGGACTCTACTATTTTGCTATTACAGACTAATACGGCTAACTCCTCTAGATCTATAACCCTTACCAATGTACATCTCCAGACAAAATCTGTATTTAACCCCCTCTTATATTCTCCTAAATGTTAACTTGCTAAATGTTTGCCTGATCTCCAGTGTACCTGCCAAAAACAGCACTTATTACCAAAATTGCCAAGGAGCCTTTGCAAAGTTTTTCTGTTTGCTGAGACGCTTGCAATGCAACCGTAAACAGTTACCCCTTTTAAAGTCCACTGAAGTCAATTGTTAGTTAAGCTGTTGAAGTTCAGGAAGTGGCTTAATAATTAAACATTAGACATCTGCTCCTTAAGAATAAGTGCCTTTCTTATGTATGGTGAGTATGTGAAGCCTGACTTTCCTTGGAATCCAGGAGCATGATTAATAGAGAATACAGTGGATACACAGAGGTCGATGAAGTGCCTTATGAGTGGTACTATGATTATATACCCACTTCAGCATGTAGAGGCCTGGAGAACTTTGTTATGAAACCAATTGTAGGTTACAGTTCTGAGCTCAAAAGAGGTTCTTGGTAATGTACAAATAGTTCCCGTGCCCTGGCAGATATGTCATTAGTAGCTGAGGGGAGTTGCCAGTTTAACCAGTCTTTCTGAGGTTTGTATCAGATGTGAGAAAGCTCCTACATGGAAGAATTATAGGGAAATGTGCAGGCGGTATTACCAAGTGCATGCTAACTGCTGCTTTGGAAGTGCTTTTTGGATAGAAATCTTGTGACATCTGAGGTGGCCTTAAATATGCCATGAGGAGGCCACAGATCAGTGTGCTTAGCACAGTTGTGGTCTAAAACTTTTAGAATGGGGGTGGGGGGAGACAATGAAACCCTAAGGAGCACCATGGTAATGTATTACAAATGGAAGAGCCCTAGCAAAACTCCAGCTTCCCTTGCCTGTGTTTTCTTTCCATCTGCTCACTGTTGCTTCTGCCTCTGGGCCTCATGTGAGGTTCACCACTGTCTACCTTTTTAAAGGTTTGGGAAGTAATTACATTTGGTTGCTGACCTAAGAAAGTTTTATGTATGACTTGGAAGGAAACTTAGGCCTAGTTCTCACTGAAATGGAAAATCTGCATCTGGATTTATATGATAGAAAACTAGCACTGGGAAGAATTCTGGGCTAGAGCTCCTGGCATCTGGTTTTCTAGATGTAATTTTTTTGATGTTGTACAGGGGAGCATTAAATCATTTGAGTGGAGGAATCATATAAAGTGGTATAGTGCAAAGAGAGATTTAATATGTCGGTGAGATCTGGGCCTTGGAAACAAATGTTTAGAATGTATTTGATGCATTACAACCTATATGTGTCAAAAGACCTCACCACCCTACCAGCAGCCACTATTTCCTCAGTCTCTTACTTTTCATTTTGGAGGTTGCCTTCTTCTACTGTCTTCTTTTAGCACATCTGATTCTCAGCCAGGTCTCTGCCTGCTGAGCACTCCTGCCTCTCTGTCTACCCTTCTGTTGCCAGCATACAGTCTCCTGACCTTAGGCTGTGTGATATTTTTCTATACCCCTCTTTCCTCAGTTCTTTCAGTGTCTCTGCCCTTTTTTTCTTCAGACCTTTCCCTCTTTCTCTCCATCTTTCCAGATGCTACAAATGCCCCTATTTTTGTCTTTGAGGTGCTTTTAGGTATGCATTTTTAGAAAAGAAAAAAATAGGGTGTCAAAACTTTCCTTCCACTGCCTTCCCTAGTTGTCTGTAGTAAATAGTGCTAAATGTGTCTGATTGCTGTCATGCTATAATTACAACCAGATCTGCTAAGTCCAACTAATTCTGTCAAATATTTTTAATATTTTAAACATGTAAACCACTAGAGGGCTAAAAAGTGGGATGTAAATTATTTATTTACAATTTTCTGTCACCTGCCCCAAATGGGTCCAGTTGGCATCTGTGCAAAGTCAAAACAAACCTCAGAAGTTATATAGATTAGAAAGTCTAAGCTATCAACCAAAATCACAAAATCTGAGCTAAAGGTACCTCGTTTCCTTATAGGCAGTGCTGAGCAGTAATAAAAGCCGTTTCCAACAAGACTGCTTTTAATCTTTTCCTAAATATTATATAAAAGGACACTTCTTGTTTACACATCTATCGAATTGTGTAATTAAACCATTCCTCCTTACCTGATTCAACCATTTTGTCCTCACAATGCTGGGCCCAGGTCCCCCAGTATATTATTGGCAGAGTAAAGATTTAAACCCAGGTTATCTCAGCTCTGGTGCAATATCTATTCCTGGCATCTGTGCAGAACAATCTGCTGTGTAGTCAAACAGGACACAGCAAGCAGAGAAGAGCCTTCAGCAATATGTCAGTGGGTAGGGCACTTGAGCAATCATCTTTAATGTGAGAAGGGAAAGTATAGAAGAATGTGCCTTGATTTTCAGTGTACTGCTTGCTCTGTCTCCATCTATCCTGAAGTTGCCATTTTTTATATTGATCCTTATCCTGACATGCATAAAGATTAAAGTGACAAATTTCGGGGTCTTTTGTTGTGGGATTTGAGTCCAGTGGCACCTTAGAGACCAACAAGATTTTCAGTCTTTCAAGAGTCAGAGCTGTCTTCTTCCGACACGAAAGTATACGCCCTGAAAATCATGTTTGTCTCTAAGGTGCCACTGGACTCAAATCTTGCTGTTCTACTGCAAACCAACACGCCCACCCACCTAAAACTATCCTACATGTTCTGCTGTTTTTCAAGGAACAGGAAAAGTTCAGGTTTTCTTTAAAAAGACACCAACTTTGTTCCAGTCATTATACTCATCAATCTCATCCCACAGAACTTTCCAGTCCTCAGTCTTTTTCAAAGCAGCTGCAGAAGTGGAGTGGGGACTAGGGGAACAAAATTCTGGGGGGCCTGGTCTCTTGTGTGTGGGGGGGTGTTTATAAATTGGGCAAGTAATGCACTTTATTTCGATATGATGACTTGTGTTCTGAGTGGCATGAGGAATGCATCTGGCAGCCCTTGATGACTCTCCACAGCCTGGTCTTCCTGCCTTGACCTCACAACTTTATCTGCTTAATTCTAGTTGGCACGATGCCAACAGATGAGTTGCCACTGCTGCCCCAGAATATCTAAGCTTATTAATTATATTGAGACAAACCAAACTGAAGATCTATTGTAGTGAAGTTATTAGGAGTTCACTTACCTGAAATGTGTCCTCATTTCTTTCTTTGTACCACCAGCTCTGTTTTTTAAAAAAAATCTTCAAAATATTTATTATATGAAATGGCTGTTTTCTTCAGGAGATCATTGACCATAGTATCATCAGAAGATTATAGTATCATCTTGGTGCTTTATGAAGTAGCGTAAACAGAAGCAAGCATTTGCCTCAAGGAAAAGTAACCTGCTTAGTTTGGAGAGAGGAAATGCTGTTTTTCTCTGCTGGGAGCAATTTCAGATAGGGGAAGCAATTTGTCTGTGCATGTTGACAGACACTTAAGGTACCCATGATGTTGCTAGACATTAGTCCCCTCTTTTCTTTAATCTGAGGAGCCCTGTGGTGTAGAGTGGTAAGCTGCAGTACTGCAGCCCAAGCTCTGCTCACGACCTGAGTTCAATTCTGGCGGATGCCGGGTTCAAATAGCTGGCTCATGGTTGACTCAGCCTTCCATCCTTCTGAGGTCGGTAAAATGAGTACCCAGTTTCCTGGGGGTAAAGTGTAAATGACTGGGGAAGGCAATGGCAAACCACCCCGTAAAAAGTCTGCCAAGAAAACGTTGCGATGCAACATCCCCCATGGGTCAGAAATGACTTGGTGCTTGCACAGGGGACTACCTTTACCTCCATCCCTCCCCCTTAATCTAGTTGAGGTAGAGTGAAAACCTATAGAAGTCTGTTTTGAAATCTTCTGCAGTCACCTTCTCTTCTGTATTTGTTTTTTTTTTTTTTGAAAAATTTTTATTGGGTTAGAATCCATTATTTTCACATTTACATTCAATTTTCCCCAATTTTTTCATCTCTAACCCCCTCCCTTTCCCCCCCCTTTTTGTTGACTTCCAACAGCTTTCCAACCCTTTGTCCCCTTTCCCTTACTTTAATTAGCTTCCTCTATCTAAAACAAATATATATTCTCCATTATTCTAAGCAGTACATCCTTAACTATTTTTAACATTATATGCCCAAACTGTAAGCCTTTGTTTCCATCTTAGATAAACAATTTATCCCAATTTTTCAATTTCAGGTATTTCTATATATCATAAACCATATAGATCATACATTCGTTTATATCAAACAATTTGACTTATTCTCTATATATATTACTCATTCTATCTTTTTATAATAGTTCTATATATCTCTCCTCACGTAGTCAATCAATTTGACCCATCTATATCTTCAGACATTCAGTTTGGTACAAAACTTGTCAGAAAAAAAAGAAAATATTGTTAGTTAATCGCTCCTTGTATTTAGTCCTTATAATTAATTATTTTCTCTATGTTCTGTTTGTTAACCTATATATATCTATATATATGTCAATCTATTAATCTGACTGCTTATTAATTCACATTTATCTCTTCTCCCCCCAGTAAAGTCTCCCCCCTCTACTTCAATACTTCAGTAGTTCTCAAACTGCCACAGTTTTCCTCCCACCTCCCATTTCTTCTCCAGGTATTGTTTCAGCTTCTCCCAGTCTGTGTTGAACTGCCCTGAGTCCAGATCTCTCAATTTTCTTGTCATCTTGTCCATTTCAGCCATATACAGCAATTTGTAAGTCCAATCTTCAATAGTTGGCACTTCTTGTACTTTCCATTTTTGCGCATACAAAAGTCTAGCTGCTGCTGTCATATAAAATATCAACGTCCTGTGTTGGGCTGGAATTCCCTCCATTCCCAAGTTCAGTAGCAGGAGTTCTGGGTTCTTATTAATTTGAAATTGTAAAATTTCACTCATTTCTCTTATTATTTCACCCCAGTACTGCCTGGCTACCTCACACGACCACCACATATGATAGAGGGAGCCCTCATGCTTCTTACATTTCCAGCATTTATTAGAAGTATTCAAATTCCCTAGCGCAATCTTCTTTGGTGTCATGTACCAACGATAGATCATTTTATAAATGTTCTCTTTGATATTAATACATGTCGTTGTCTTCATTGTAGTTTTCCACAAGTATTCCCATGCCTCCATTGTTATTTCTTTATTAAAGTTTATAGCCCATTTCACCATTTGTGTTTTAACTATCTCATCCTCGGTATACCACTTCAACAGTACTTGGTATACCTTGGATATTCTTTTCTTATCTTCTTTAAGAAGGGTCTGCTCTAGTTCCGAATTCTCTATTCGTATACCTCCCTTTACAGAGTCCGAATTATATAAGTCTCTGATCTGTCTATACTGGAACCAATCGTAGTTAGGTGATAGTTCCTCTTGTGTCTTTATTCTAAGTTTGGATGCTTCAGTTTTAGTTATTTCTTTATACGTTAAACATTGTTGTTCATTATCAACAGCTCTCGGGTCTATCACCTCATATGGAACCACCCACAAAGGGGTTCCTTCTTGTAGATAAATTCTGTACTTCTTCCAGATTATGTATAAACTTCTCCGAACAAAGTGATGCAGGAACATCGAGTTGACCTTTACTTTGTCATGCCATAAATATGCGTGCCATCCAAATATTTTTTTATATCCCTCTAGGGCTAATAGTTTCTTGTTCTTTAATGTCATCCATTCTTTCAACCAAGCTAGGCAGATTGCATCATGATAAAGTCTCAGATTGGGCAGTTGCATTCCGCCTCTTTCCTTTGCATCTTGTAAAACTTTCATTTTCACTCGAGGCTTCTTGCCTGCCCAAACAAAATCTGATATTTTCCTCTGCCATTTTTCAAATTGTTTGGAGTCCCTGATGATTGGTATTGTCTGTAGCAAAAACATTACTCTTGGTAACACATTCATCTTAACTGCTGCAATCCTGCCCAACCATGACAAATTCAATCTATTCCATTTAATCAAGTCTCTCTCTATTTGAGTCCATAGTTTTTCATAATTGTTTTTGAATAGATCTATGTTCTTTGCAGTTAGTTCGACTCCCAAATATTTCACTTTACTTGTTACTTCACAATCCGTTGTTTCCATTAACAATTGTTGTTTCTGCTTAGTCATATTTTTGCATAATATCTTTGACTTCTTTTTGTTAATGAAGAAACCTGCCAAGTCTCCAAACTCCTTGATCTTATCTATCACTCTTGGCATGTTCTCCAATGGGTCCTCTACAATTAACATTATGTCATCCGCAAATGCTCTGACCTTGTATGAATAGTCCTTTATTTTTATTCCACGAATTTCATCATCTTGACGTATTTGTATCATCAGAATCTCCAATACTAAAATGAACAACAATGGAGATAACGGGCAACCTTGTCTTGTTCCTTTACTTATCGTCAATTTCTTGGTCAATTCATCATTCACCACAATTGCTGCAGTCTGGTCTCTATAAATTTCCTTAATTGCTCTGATGAATCTTTCTCCCAATTGTAGCTTTTCCATAGTGGCAAACATAAAGTCCCAGTTTAAATTGTCAAACGCTTTTTCAGCGTCAACAAAGAAGAAACCAACCTCTTTGTCACAACGCTTGTCATAATATTCAATAGCATTGATCACTGTCCTTAAGTTGTCTCTTATTTGTCTGTCTGGCAAAAAGCCTGCTTGTTCCTCCTCTATGACTTCCGAGAGCCACCCCTTCAATCTCTCCGCCAATATCTTCGCAAAAATTTTATAGTCATTGTTGAGTAGCGATATAGGTCTATAATTTTTCACATTAGTCAGGTCTTGGCCCTCTTTTGGGATCAATGATATATTCGCTTCACTCCAAGTTTCTGGAATCCTTTGATCCCTTAAAACCCCATTCATCACCTCTTTTAGGAATGGTGCCAGTTCATTAGCCATTGTCTTATAGAATTTAGCCGTAAGTCCATCTGGCCCTGGCGCCTTTCCTAGATTTGCAGATTGTATTGCCTTACTTATTTCCTCGTCAGTTACTTCACTATTCAACTTATTTCTCCAAGCTTCCGAGATTTCTGGAAGTTTGGTTTTCTCCAAATATGACGCTATTGATTCTTTGTTTACTTCTTTTTTATTATACAGCTTAGCGTAAAATTTATAAAAGGCTCTACTAATGGTAGCCTGCTCCAAATACGTTTTGTTATCTTCGCAAATTTTATTTATTATCTTCTTTTCCCTTTTCTTCTTCAATTGCCATGCCAGGTACTTCCCAGGTTTATTAGCACCCTCAAACGCTTTTTGATTCAGTCTTTTGAGATTCCACTCCAATTCTTTATTGCTCATTGCTGTTAGCTGTTCTTGAAGTATTTTAATTTCCTGGTATACCTTCTTTTTCCCTGGTCTCTTTTTTAGCTGTATTTCTTTGGCTTTTATTTTCTCCTCAATCTCTTGTCTTTTCTCCTCTTTCTTCTTTCTTGCTCTACCATTTAAGTCCATTAGTATGCCCCTTACAACTGCCTTGTAAGCATCCCAAACTTTATTGGTTGGTACTTCTTTATTCACGTTATATTGTATAAAAAACTTTGTCTCTCTTCTCAGTATTTCCATATTCTCTCTTTCCTGTAACAAGTCCTCATTTATTCTCCATGCTTTCCTTTTTCTCTTTTTTCCAAATTTCCACATAATTGGGTTGTGATCTGAGCCTACCATAGGCATTATTTCTACCTCCTTAGTCCATAATGCTAAGTCTTTTGAGGCCCGGATCATATCAATTCTTGATAATGTAGAATGCCTTGCAGAATAAAAAGTAAACTGTCTGCTTTTAGGATATTCTCTCCTCCATACATCTTCAAGAGTCTCTTGTTGAATCAACTCAAAAAAAAGCTTTGGTAATAGTCCTCTTTTCTTTTGTGCCGTTGTAGTCTTTTTGTCTAGTTCCAAGTCTGTCACTCCATTGAAGTCTCCAGCAAGAATTATCTGGTCGTATACAAGATCGTCTAAATGCTTCCTTAAATCCTCAAAGAAGCTTTCTTTTGCACCGTTAGGTGCATAAAGTCCGACTACCAACACTCTCTTTAAATTCCAAATACATTCCACTGCTACAAATCTAGCTTCCACATCTCTCATAACAAATTTTGGCTGTAGCTCCTCTTTTATGTACAACACCACTCCTCTTTTTTTCTTGTTGGAGGCCGCTACATATTCTTTGCCCAATTTTCCAGATTTTAAATATTTTACATCCTGCTTTCTGATATGGGTCTCTTGCAAACAAACAATGTCACATTTTTGTTTTAGTAGCCAGTGAAAAGTATTTTTCCTCTTATTCGGTGAGTTTAGTCCATTTACATTCCAAGATAATACTTTACACTCCATACTCATGATCTTGTTGGTAAGTCTTTTTCATTGTCCTTAATAAATCGCTCCATCTCTCGCTCAGATCTGATGCGTTTTTTGGCCCCTCCAAACTCAAAGGACACTCCTTCCGGTAACTCCCATCTGTACCTGATTTTCATGTCCTTCAAAATCTGAATTAGCACTTTATATTTTTTCCGGTCCAGTAACACTGATCTGGGCAGTTCCTTCATTATAATAATCGTCTTGCCATCAATCTCCAATGGATCTTGAAACTGTTTTGTCACAATCCTCTCTTTCATATTTCGTGTTGTAAACTGCACAATCACATCTCTTGGTAGTTTCCTCTGGGTTGCTATTCTCGAATTCACACGGTATGCCACATCAAGGATAGCCACAACTTCCTCCTCCTCCTTCCCCAGGTACTCAGCCAACACCTCAGTCATCTGTTCTTGCGCTGACTTTCCTTCCACTTCTGGCAAGCCACGAAAACGTAGCTGCTTCTCCATATGTTTAGTTTCTGCAACTGACATTCTCCCCTTCACCAATCTCATCTCTGTTTGTTGCGTGTCTGCTAAATTCTCCATCGCGTCTTCTACTGTTTTAACTCTCTGCTGCGTTCCTTGTAATTCACTTCGTATTGTTTCCATACCTTTTTTCACTTCTGACAGCTCCGATTTTACTGTCTGTGTAACCTCTTTAACCTCTTTTATCAGCTCCAATTTCGTGTCCTTAAGTTCTTTAATCATATCTAAAAGTTTTTTGTCCAGGTTTTTATCCAGGTTTTCTATTGCCGATTGCCACTCTTTTTTTGACATCGTGGGGCTTGCTTTAGCTCGCTCCCACGAATCCGCTCTCTTCCTTAACTCCGTGGCGTAAAATTTAACGTTTTTCTATTTTAAATGTCCCGGTCTTCTTATAGAAATTAAATTTTAAAGAGTCCAAAATGTCGGGCGTCTTTTCTCTATGGTTTCTCTATGATTTTGTAATCCAAGATGGCCTACTTCCTCTTCCGCTGAAGCCGCGACCCTTCCCCTTTCAAAAATGGCGATTCCCTACTTCCTGCCCTCCAGCAAGGGCCGCTTCTCTCCAGCCACTCTATTGTTATTACGCACTTCCTGTCTCCCGTCTTCCCACAGCAGATCTCACGATGGTGTCTTTTTCTCACAGCTCCAAAGCCACAGGTATTCAAAACAATAGTCCCATTTCTTTAATAACTTCTTTAAACTTAGTCTCTTTTTAAATTCGATTCCTGCCGAGTCTTCCCCTCCTTTTCACTAGTCTGTTGCAGTTTAAAAATCTACTTTTTTTCCTCTCTGTTTTTATCAATCTGTCCCGTCTCAGAAGATAATGATCTTTACCTTCTCTTCACTTTTCTCGGGTTGTAATCGCTGTTTCGATTTTAAGTTCTCCTCTCAGCTTCTTCCCCCAATCGATGCTTGGGTATGTAGGTCTTATGCCAGCCGAATTGGCCCCAAAACTGCCGCAGAGATTATAGCCGACCCGTCGCAAGGTGGGACCTCAAGGATCGGGGGGAGACTCGTTGTGTAGAGCCCCCCCTCGTCCGAGATCTAGCTCACCCTAGGGTCTTGAGCGTTCTTTGCCTGCTCCCCGCCTGAGAGCAGTCGGCCGCGGGCTATTTTCACCCCGCCGGCCGGTTAAAACGGCAGTCCGGTCAGCTCCGCAAGTGGAGCTGCGTTAGACCTCCATGGATCCCAAACAGGAAGTCCTCTTCTGTATTTGTTGAGCATCATGTCATGAACAAATCCGCCCTGAGCCTGCTTGTGGGGAGGGCGGAATATAAATACGATAAAATAAAATAAATAAAAAATAAACCTGGGTACTTGGTGTTCCTAGCTCAGCTTGCTTCGTTTTATTGACAAATGTGATTCAATCCTTGTAATACTTTGTTACTCTGAATCCACCAGGTACACAACTTTGCTTGGAAGAATTGTGATCCTTCAGACCCAGCTCGGATCAAAAGCCTGAATATAATTCCAGACCCAATTCGCATCCCAGGAGATGTGACAGTCAGTGTCTCAGGTGCCACCACTATAACTTTGGAAGCTCCTATGACGGTACGTGAAAGGTGAGGGAGCCAAACAAAGCTGAAATGGCTCCTGTCTATTTCCAGTGCTAGTAAGTGAGTACATTAAACATACTGGATGTGTTTAGTGCTCTTAGAATTACTAACTGAATTTGTCTAGGGGTTGTAGCTAGTCAAGTTATAAAAAAAGTTTTCATGCTGTTTGACACTTTGATTCACCAAGGATATTAAAGCATGGACATAACTTTTCCTCATCCCTCATTGACTTTTCTTTCCTGGATGCTGTATGAATGAAGGATTAGGAGGGCATGTCTCTGAAGAACACTTGGAAAATTCAGGGACCTCTTCAGAGCCCTTGGCAGTAGTTTAGAATAGTGGTTCTCAACCTTTTCGGTGTGGTGACCCACAAGTCCAAATGAACTTGGGTATGGTACTCGATCCAGGGCTGACCCAAGTTTTTTGGTGCCGTAGAACTATGGCCTTGGTGCCATTTAGTCAAGCATTCCATTTTCTACAGTGGCCAGCCAGATGTTTTTGAGAAACCAATAAATATCACAAAAATGGCACAGCTGTCCCCACTATGAACTTCAAGCAAGTGGCATTCTGACGTACACATTCTTTGCTTATAGAGGTTAGAAAAAAGTATAGCTGTTAGTTCAAGCCTGAGGCCTGAGAAGTTTGGCTGAGTGACTTAGATGCTGTAAACTTCTTTAATTTCAGATCTTTTCTTGTCTTGATGATTTCATTACCATTCTATTGATAATTTTACAATATTAATTTCACTTTGATGACTACTGGAGATAATTCCTGTTTTAGGGATTGGAAGAGGTGGGCTGAGGCAGCCATATATATTATTCAGTAACTGATAAC
This sequence comes from Eublepharis macularius, assembly GCF_028583425.1. NCBI lineage: Eukaryota > Metazoa > Chordata > Lepidosauria > Squamata > Eublepharidae > Eublepharis > Eublepharis macularius. The sequence goes on from NC_072793.1 coordinate 82,794,217, forward strand.
ATATTCCTTGACATTTTTCTCTGCCTCTATTCTCCACCCTTTTCTACAGTGGGAAAGAGTCGTTTTCTTCAGCAACAGAATAAGAGAAAGGCAACTTACAGATATTTATATAGTCCAATTAATTGTGTCATCTTAAATAATAGGCAAAAGAAGTAGTTCAGGTGGTTTTCCTTCCTTTTACAATGTTTTTGTGGTAATGTCTGAGGAGGAGGTGGAGTATGTACAACTTATTTCATATTAGGAGCTTTTACATTTTGCTCCATCAAGTTTTTTTAAAAATGCTGCACAATAATGTGATAAAAGGAACCACACCTACCTGTCTTAAGCTTCATGTCCTACCACTGCTTCAGAAGGTCTGAAGCTACACTTATACCAGGACAGGCATCCTCCTTAAGCTAAGGTCAGAAATTCCTTTAAGTATCTACACTGTGTTGTACAGCGAACTGGTCTTGAATAGAAATGTCTTAAAAACCACGTACGTAAGTAACAAAATAAGCTAGGGAGCTTGCTACAGGAGAGACTTAGAGAGGCAGTGCTATTTGTGTAAAGTCACTGCTAATCTTGGTGAGACTAAGGCTGGTTCAGTCCATAACTACAGCCTCAGATGGAGATTTGCCTGTGTGGACTTTACCTGCAATAGATGGCTGAGACAATGAATGCTGTTCAGTCAAGTTCTTTACACTTGGCTGCAAGTAATTATAGGAAATGGGAGGGAAACCAGCGTGTCAGCTGATACATCAGCAAAAGAAGAACTTGCTGGAATCTTTGGCATCACAAGAAGGCTGGCCTTAAGAGATTTTTCTATATGAGATCTTATCATGCTGGTTGGAGGGGGGCAGGGAGCGTGATTTTGAAGAAACTGGAGTAGACAGACCTTATTAGTCATTGCCAGCCAGAATACATATTTAGATTCAACTTTAATGAATAAAAAACCTTTATCGTTATTTTCTTCGGTGTCAGCACAGATTGGAAAGGGATAAGGTAATTAGTACAGCTCTTATGATTTCACTTTCTCCTTTTCCCTTCTCCTGCTAGTCACACCCATGCTTCAAGGGTTATGTGTTTATCCCTTTCCTTCTTAGCCAACCATCTGTGTGAAATCATGTTTTTTTAATAGACCCCACCTACCCAGGGTGGTGGTAGCTTTTGAGCAGTTAGAAGGTTGGCGAGGAAAAAAATGGCCCCCCTCCTACAACCACCTACAGATACTTTATAAGATGAAGAAGACAAATCTGAGTATTGGGAGGGGGAAGAGAAACTTTGAACTACACTAATACTTATATTAAACCTCTCCTCACTTGAAGTTCTGAAATGTTTACCTCAGTTTGTTGCATTGTGACTTGTTGCTCTTTACTGCCCCTTTGTGGTAATTTATTATGCCTTAGAATGTCAGAGCTGTCTTATTGAATTAGACCAATGCTACATCTAGGATATCATTCTATTTCCATTATTGCTCAGTCACCTAGGTGGCTTTGGAGGTCACCAAGGAAAGCATGAGAGCAAAAACATGGTTGAATGTCCCATGCCTTTAATATTCTGAGTTGCTTTTGACCACCCAGGTTGTCTTTTGGGGTATCTTGTGGCCTGCCCTGTATTATATGCTGCTTTACCCAAAAATACAATAGCTTAGTCAGGGTAAGTTCCTTAAATTATGTGTTCTAAAAAATTTTGTGAGTTAAGCAGAAGAGAAGATGAGATTTATTAGTACCCCTTCCATCAAAAAATCAGTTCAGTATTTGTATTGGGTTTAACTTTTGATAGGGCAACATTTACCATCAAACTGAGTAACTGTTTTGTTTTACTAATTGGAGAATTAGGTTGGGAGCACAGATTGAGAATTAGTATTGAGCATACTATGGACTGCTAGATCTTGTATTACAATCCGCTGGACAAAGAGAGAATTCCTCCTAGTAGCAGGGATTGGTTTACCACTTCCAGAATATAGTGTTTCAAACCAAAATTAACATATACAGCAGCAGAGAAATTCTAATGCTTATGTAGATAAATTTGTGAGAAAGTGGTCTTTATTATGTTTTGCAATGACAAATTTCAAAACAGGGTATTTCCTTATGTCCTTTGAAAAACATTGTAAAATGTATGATATTGTTACAGTGATTTCTAATTAAAAATCATAAAGATCAGAAGCAGTATTACTATCAAAGAGAGTACTGAACAAACTATATGCCCACTTGTTCCATCTGTATTGAGTGTTAAGCTGTGGAAGGGTTAGTGGAGAATTATGAAAAGCGGTAAATTGTGCTCGCATTTTGTTCTGATCGCTGGCGTAATGTTTTCTTCCAGGCAATTGTTACTTTAGAGAAGAAGATTGGTGATATGTGGCTAAAAGTTCCCTGTGTTGACCAGCTTGGAAGTTGCACTTATGATGATGTTTGTGCTATCTTGGACAGTTTGGTCCCTCCAGGCCAGCCATGTCCAGAACCTTTGCACTCTTATGGCATTCCTTGCCGCTGCCCCTTCAAAGCAGTAAGTCCAGTCCTCAGCCTGTTGTGCTTGGGATCTGAAACCAAGCCCACTTGGGGTTGGAGGCTATTTGCAGAGGCTATAAGAAGATATAAGTGGTTGCCTCCATGGTATGTTTTACTAAGGGTACTATCAAATTCCACCAAAACCAGAATTTGGCTTTAAATGTGCTGTCTCATTACAGCAGAATAATGTTTCGTAACTGCTGATCTTCTTACCACACAGTTTTTACTCAGATCTGCTGCAGCTTTACTCAGATCTGCTGTTTTAAATTTTACCTTTTTTGTGTTTGTGCAAGATCATCACATTATGAACCTTAAGATTACAAAGCCCTTCATGCAGTGAGTGCGTCTATGAGCAAACTTTGCTGGGTGTTTACAAGAAGTGAATCCTTGATTACCTTAAAGGGATGGCAGCACACATTTTCTTCAGAATCATCTGCTTGGGATCAGAAAGAGGGATATCAACGTGGATTTTTTTCATGCAGTTTTTGCAGAACCCTCATTCAGGCCATGCCTTGTCCTCCCTTCCATCCCCATAGTCAATGTTAATTGACAATGGACTGTCTGCCTATAAAGTCTCATTCAGGGAGCCTGTAAGGTCACCGTCATAGATTGCAGTCACGATCTGAGAATGTGTAGACAGCGCATTGGCCCTTACCAAGTTTGGGAGCTTGAAACTTTTCACCCTAATATGGCCACTGTTGCTTTTCAGGTGGGTAGTCATGCTATTCTGTAGCAGTAGAACAAAATTCAGGTCCAGTAGCACCTTAACCCCCCCCCCCTTTTTTTTTCAGGATATAAACTTGTCACAAATAAGAGTGAAGATTTGTGTTACAATTTTCTACACATCCCACCTCTGCGTCTATCTCCTTGCTGTAATCAAGCTGATTACCTTTTGCATTTTATCTTTGCATCCTGACTCCAACTGGCCTTTCTTGGTAGCACCTCTCCCACTTTCTGACTGATGGATCTTCCTTCATACTTACAAAGTAAACTTTGACTCACAAAATCTTATACTCTACTACTGGATTTGAATTTTGTTCTGTTGCTTGTAAAAAATGTTTCTGCATGGCTTTGGTCATGCAACGTGGATTAGCCTTCTGCTAACTCCAGTGAGGAGGTGGAGAGTTTCAGTGACTTAACCAAAAGGAAAGGAATGGGAGACTGTCTATGCCTGCCTTTAAGAATCTGCATATAGAATGCTGCCTATTGTGTTACCGTCAAGATGCTGTGATAGATAAACAAGCATTGAAAGGAGGGTTTGATTTTTTTTCTTGTGTGTTTCCCATTTCTCAGGGTTCTTACGGTCTGCCTTCTACAGACTTGTACATACCCAACATGGACTTGCCTTCTTTCCTCACCAATGGGGACTACAGGCTAAAGGTTATACTGAAGAATCACGAACAAGAGTTTGGCTGTGTGATGGTGTCCTTCTCACTGCATGCAGAGAGTCGCTGGTTCTGGTGGTGATTGCAGTGCAGACGTCTGTTGCCAAGTGCCCTGTTTCCTTCCTGCACTTTCTGTCCCATTGGCGTGCTAGTGCTGAGACATACTTTTCAGCCTTAAGGGGAAGGGGAATAAGTATTGCTTTTATGATTGCTCTTAAATCTCTTGGAGGTGCAGCCTAACTCAGTGAAGAAGTGTTCATAAATATTTTTAACACAAAACTAATATTTCTATGACCAGCCAGTATTCATTTGCTGATTAAGATAAGGGTTGCTTCGCACAGGATATTTGTCCTACATGGGAATAGAACAGAAATATATAATTGTCACATGTGTAGATCCTGTAAATGCATGTATGTGTATTGAGAATACACCTCCAAGCATGTGCACGTTCAACAAAATAGGTGAGCTATGTATAAAATTATGTATGAATTCTCCTTACATCCAAGGTTCTCAAATGATGGGGAGGGTCCCAAAGAGGCACTAAAATGGTTTGTACTCTGGGCAAGTATTGATTGGTGGATTGAAATATGTCTGAGCAAACTCAATTTCCTCCTTCCCACCTCTGCTAAGGGCCTGATTCTGGCTTCTTCATTCTTGCTCCCATCATTTACAAGAGAGGTTGCAATTCTGATAGCAGTGCCCATTTCAGCCAGCTTCATTCTGTCACTCCCAGTTGGAGCTAATGAGTGAGTAAAGGAATCTTGAACAAAGCCACAAGAGTAGAAACAGTGAGACAGATGGAAAATGGAGCAAGCTCCTACTTAAAGAAAAGATAGTATCTGTTTACTCCAAGTTGTAGATCTTTTGCTACTTGTTATAGATAACACTACATGGAACACATCTCCATGTGCCCATCTTTTAAACATTTTATGGTGCTTGGTTGAAAACAATGGTCCAAAAGATAGAGAAAGCAGTGCCTGTAGGGAGATTCAAAAAGTTTGCAAAATAAATGGCCTTTTTCTCCTACATAAAGGTGGGGGGCAGGAATCATGTGTGAAGTAGCCCTTATACACATACTTAATTTTATTCATTATGCACAACAGTTTTGGTTCTGATCGTGCATTGGCTTGTATGGAGGTGGCTCTTGCCTTTCAAGTCAGCCTCTGGCATCATCAGGAAGAAAATAGCGTGAAGATCTGTGCAGATAATTCTGAATTCTTTTACATTTCATGTGGAAGACTACTAACATTCCTAGAAAGGACCAAATGGTTGTAGATCTGTTGCAAAATATTGGTAGATTATTTGGGTACTCCTGAGAAAAACAACAGATTTTCGTTTGTATGGGCATTTTCTTTTCTTGTTTAACTAGAGAAAGGTGGCTATTGATCTTTGATTTTTTTAAAAATTAGCACTGCCAACCTAGGCAGAGTTATGCTATTCTCAATTCACTGAAGTCTCTGGTCTTAGAAGGGTGTAACTTGGTTTAGGAGTGTGACTGATTTCACACTCAGGTCAGAGTCCGGAAATATCAGGCTCTCTTACATTCAAAGAGGAATGGTCTTGACCACGAAACTAAAGAGGAGCAAACTGATTGGCTTTTGAACATTGCAAGCTGTATTGTTTTGGAGATCCAGCAACTCTGTAGTTAACCAAGTAATTTGAAGACATGGATGTTGGCTGGATAGATACTGTATCATATGCTAATATCTGTGTAACTGATTATTGGAATTTGGTTGATGCATTGTATTCTGTTACAAATGGTTGGACTAGGTTGTTTGGGATTCTTGTTAACCATTCAGTTCTGTGGAACAATGAACAAATTTGCTTGATATGTTACATGTGTTGCCCTGGCAAAAAAAAAATGTTGATTGCACTCTGTTAGGCATTCCACCTTCTATAGTTTATGGTTAATAATTTGACAGTCAAGAATTTGATAAGATTTCTGACTAATGATTAATTCTTAAGATGCGATCATGCTTGATTGATGTTCAGAGGAACTCTTCTACTAGCCATCCTACTTTCAGTATGGTCAGTCCCCTCCCGTTCCCCTTCCCTCTCAATAAAACCATACACTTCTGTATGGTTCTACAAGTTCTAATGAATTTGGACCTGTGATCTGTGTAACAAGAGTAACGACATACTTCATCCTGTCCATTACCCTTGATGTTCATGAGCTAAATAGAACTCTGTCTTTAGTATTATCTCTTCCAGAAGTGTTAGGTATTCTGCTATTATAACTTTCTTGATTTTGTGCCATTGCACTTAATTTGAGAGGATAGGCTATCATGATTGTGCATCCTGTTTCATATCTTAGTGCCGTCTACATACGACACCCTCTGTCCTGCTCCTTCTTTATACTTGACACGCTTCCCAAATTAAATCCCCTGCTACACACTACGTGCTCTGTGTTCCACTCTAATCTACATAAATATTATGCAACATTGATAAATTGAGAAAATGTTGATAGGTGGTCCAGAGAATCTAAAATAAGGAGGGATGTCATAGTACTTCTCTCTCTCCCTCTCCCTCTCCCTCTCCCTCTCCCTCTCCCCCTCCCTCCCTCCCTTGCCTAGTCCTAGGACTGTAGGGAAAATGTCTTCGTACCCATCAGTTCCAGTGAAAGATTGTGAGGGATCTTCCTGGAGAGATCACGGTTCTGCACAAGTATACCATGCAGGGTTGCTTTGTTTTCTGTAGGCCCCTAAATTGTAAAATGTGTTTAATATGCATGAGTTGAGGCAGGAAGTAGCACATGACAAAGAATTTCCTTGACTAGTTAAGGGGCAGACCATACCCCTCCGGCCCTATTCATAGCTCTCTTGTTGGACCCATAATTGCTCCCAGTACACGTGTTGAAGAGACTGAATCCCCCACACCCATCCTGTGGTGCTGCATATGAAGTGTGTGGATAAGGCACCAATGCTTGACTTCTAATCATGCAATTGCCATTGTGCAGTTCATTCAAAATTGTTGCATAGCAACCTTCTAGTACATAACACTTTAATGCAACTGTGCTGTTAAAGCATGATAAAAGACTTGCTTGATTTTAGCCACTAATGATTTCCTGATTATGGCTATAACACCATATAATTACATAGATACATGGAACATGAGAATTATAACTTACGTACTTGTGGAATGTTTTGTTTAGGATACCTTTCATTTTCCTTGATTTACTGCATTTAAGTTGATGATTGATTTATGTTGCTTTCATTTGCTCTTTAATCTCTTGAATTATTTTTTACCCCAAATGCTGATGAGAAACCATGTTTTTTTGTTTGGGGCGGGGGGTGTCCAGTTTTGTGTTTTTAAAAAACTGAATGGCCTTGAGTTCTGGTGCCATAGGGAAATACTGAATAAATCCTTTTTATGGATACTGCTGTGTTAGTGTCTGAGTTGTTCTTTGCTGGAAAATTGTTCAGGTTACATGACACAGACCTCAGCACTAAATTTAGATAGCAGGAATAATCACAAGGAGACATAGAGAAAGAAGATAGCAGGAATAATCACAAGGAGACATAGAGAAAGAAGCACTTACATGTTCAAAAGATGTAATTGTGAGTTTGGTGCTTGTGTAACTCTGGCTGACTTGTTTAAAGATACTCTTCAGCCTCTTACCAAGAGTTGCTGCTAATGTTTCTCTTCTGTTGCTTTATCTTTGCAATGAGAGACCACATAACAATTGCCGTTCTTAGGATAACCTTTAGAACAAGTTTTCTGTTCTTATCATCAGCGTAAAATCAGAATTAATTAAGGCGCTCTAAAACGAAGCTGAAGTTGGTTCCCAGTTCCCAGTTCCTTATTCGCAGTTCCTTATTTGTTATTCACAAAGCCAAAGAAAAATATTGCGGGAAAACTGAAAAGCTCTAAACTCCAAAATTAAATTTGCAGGGGCACATATTATACACCTCCATATTCAGAAGACTCAGCACTCTAAGTGGACCTATACTGGGTCATCCTACAAAACCCAGATCTTGAGTAAACAGCTTCAAAATAGGATGCCCCCAGAACATTTCAATAAGAAGAAAGGGGCAGCAGCTGAAGCAGAAAAATACTTTGGATCACCCCAAATCACACAGATCTGAACTCCAGAGATTGTCCCCTACAAGAGGACATGTGCTGGTGCTGATCCCGTCTCTGGTTCTGGACCTAAGGCCTCCTATGTGGCCTGCCTGGAAAAAACTTGTATTAGGCATTGCTGTGAATAAGAAAGTGGGGAACTATAAACCCTCTGAAACCCAAAACAATCTTTGGATCACCCCAAATCACACACCCCTAAACTCCAGAGACTGTCCCCTACAAGAGGACATGTGCTGGTGCTGATCCAGTCTCTGGTTCTGGACCTAAGGCCTCAAATGTGGCCTTCCTCCAAGCACCCAGTATTAGACATGGCTTTGAATAAAGAAGTGAAAATATAAGCCCTCTGCAACCCCAAATCATCTTTGGATCACCCCAGATCACACACCCCTGAACTCCAGAGACTGTCCCCTACAAGAGGACATGTGCTGGTGCTGATCCAGTCTCTGGTTCTGGACCTAAGGCCTCGAATGTGGCCTGCCTCCAAACACCCTGTATTAGACATGGCTTTGAATAAGGAAGTGGTGAAAATATAAGCCCCCAGCACCCCCAAATTATCTTTGGATCACCCCAAATCACACAGATCTGAACTCCAGAGACTGTCCCCTATAAGACGACATGTGCTGGTATTGATCCGGTCTCTGGTTCTGGACCTAACACCTCGAATGTGGCCTGCTTCCAAGCACCCAGTATTAGACATGGCTTTGAATAAGGAAATGGTGAAAATATAAGCTCTCTGAAACCCAAAACAATCTTTGGATCACCCCAAATCACACACCCCTGAACTCCAGAGGCTGTCCCCTACAAGAGGACATGTGCTGGTGCTAATCCAGTCTCTAGTTCTGGACCTAAGGCCTCGAATGTGGCCTTCCTCCAAGCACCCAGTATTAGACATGGCTTTGAATAAGGAAGTGGGGAACTATAAGCCTTCTGAAACCCAAAACAATCTTTGGATCACTCCAAATCACACAGATCTGAACTCCAGAGACTGTCCCCTACAAGAGGACATGTGCTGGTGCTGATCCAGTCTCTGGTTCGGACCTAAGGCCTCGAATGTGGCCTTCCTCCAAGCACCCAGTATTAGACATGGCTTTGAATAAGGACATGGTGAAAATATAAGCCCTCTGAAACCCCAAATAATCTTTGGATCACCCCAAATCACACACCCCTGAACTCCAGGGACTGTCCCCTACAAGAGGCCATGTGCTGGTGCTGATCCAGTCTCTGGTTCTGGTCCTAAAGCCTCCTATGTGGCCGCATTGCTGTGAATAAGGAAGTGGGGAACTATAAGCCTTCTGAAACCCAAAACAATCTTTGGATCACCCCAAATCACACACCCCTGAACTCCAGGGACTGTCCCCTACAAGAGGACATGTGCTGGTGCTGATCCAGTCTCTGGTTCTGGACCTAAGGCCTCGAATGTGGCCTGTCTCCAAGCATCATGTATTAGACATGGCTTTGAATAAGGAAATGGTGAAAATATAAGCCCCCTGCAACCCCAAATAATCTTTGGATCACCCCAAATCACACACCCCTGAACTCCAGAGACTGTCCCCTACAAGAGGACATGTGTTGGTGCTGATCCAGTCTCTGGTTCTGGACCTAAGGCCTCGAATGTGGCCTTCCTCCAAGCACCCAGTATTAGACCTGGCTTTGAATAAGGAAATGGTGAAAATATAAGCCCCCTGTTGTTGTATTCCTGTATGAGTGAAACCGGCCTATTTTCTAAGATCCTGGAATCCATTTTAAGTATGGAAAGCACCAGACTATTTTACTTGACACACACAGCTATGCTCATTTGGACGAATTCCAATATGACATATTCTGAACGGGAAGGGGCAAAGTGTTTGCTTTTGCTGTTTGCATTAGCCAGTGTACAGAAGCAAAAATTGATAGCAGGTCAGTATCTTGTCAGTCAGCCAGAACCTGATCACGCTCAGTGTCACAGAAACCTAGCAGAAAAGGAGGGGCTGACAGACCAAAAACTCAGAGGTTTACTTTAAACGGATAACTTTTCTCTCTTTTAAGATTCAAAGACGTTAAAACACAGTAATTCATACATTTATTCTTATGTCCAAAGAAGGAAGACACTATGCACACACTAACAATCAAGGGAACACAATTAAAGAAAGGAACATGAGGAAAATCCACAGCAAGAGAGATTCATTTAAAAAGCTTTTGGTTTTAGGAAAAGAATCACTGACTGACCGATTTCAGACTCAGCTCAAACCATTCAGAGACACTTAGAGACACTGTCTTGGCTGTAACATCACGCTGACACTAATTACATGATTGCATTACTGGAAAACATATACACATGCATGCATATATCTATATATTCACAGCTCAATCAATCTCACTATATCTCTACATGAAATAACTCAGCAATCACCATGCATATATCAATCACATAAGCCTCAATCATAAGGAACCAAAGATATACTGAACCAAACAAAATGGAGTCTAAATGAACTTTGAATGGAGACATGGCAATAAGCTAAGATCTAGGGGATTTTCGCTGATACATGATATTCATATGAGTAATGATAGCAAATACTAAGGGATCAGAGTGACCTGACCGTTTTACAGATGTCACGATCTCAGCGCAAAATCTGCAAATGCTGCAATTTTTAGGTGATTTCCAATGCCAGGAATGACTCTGAGGAATCTCATTGGTGAATTTGAATGGGTTGATGTAAGCCAAAACAGTATAAAAATGAGCAAGAAAACCATGGAGTCTAAGAAGCTAGGAGGAGAGAAAGGAAGGAACACCTCCTTGCTGGCTCTCTCCTTTTCCTTGCAGGTCGGGTAAGGTGCTCACCCATTCTTTCCATCAACGAGAATCTCTGGGACATCTCCAGGATTGGTAAGATGATTCACTATGCCTTATTCTTGCTGTATTGTTGATCAAGCTATTGCAATGCTAAGACCATGCTGTATCATGATATTTAGAGTCTATGTAACCTATGCAGAATGATTCAAATAAAACTTACTGAAATTTATGTCCAGGTCTGTGTTGTATCCTTGCTCTCTTCTCATTTGGGAAACTCTGATTCAGTTGGAGACATGTTAAAGACCCCCCCTCTCGCATGGTTAACTGTTGGCTGTAGAGCAAAGCTAACACTGTGTTGCACAAATGTGCGTTCCCCTTTGCCCCTCCAATCCGCTGAGCAAAAGAGAGGAGACAGACAAGGGCTGTTGTAACAGAGTATATTTGCAAATATAGGGTACCAGCTACAAAATGAGCTCAGAGTGTACCAGAGAACAAAGGAGCACATGCTACTTTTAAGGGCTCATGACATCATTTGGGAGAAACGAAAGTCACATTCAAAATAACCATCTGATCTTTTTTTACACCTTTAGATTGGCCATTCTCCATTTCTCACTCTCGCGACAGCATCACACACACACACACACCTCTCCAAAGGGGGGGGGGAGAACTCATAATTCTTCCTTTGTCTCTACCCCTGCCTCTGCATCACAGGAATGTCCAGTTATCTATCTCCTCAAGGCTAAACTTCTCCCCTCTTCTTTGGTATGTAGGCAGAGAGGCCCTGTGGGGACTAGTTATTTAAGACATGCATAGAGAATACATTTTGCATCTCTTACTAGTGTAAATTCATGATTACATGATTGATCCAAGGTCTCTACTAAAATTTGCTAATCCCACAAATCCCCCCCTTTGTTTCTCTTGAGATTTCTTAGCACAAGTGAAACACTCTGCATTATTAAGACATTTATGCACAGACACATGTGTTCTATATACTGATGAACAAATTCTATGGCAGGTACTGATATTTAACAAAACAGTGTAAATTATATGCAAGGGAATATCGTTACAATATGTAAGCATTGCCCAAAGGATTCAATATTAATCCCTAATAGAAGTACAAGACAATATATATAGAAAGGCAACATCATGATTAGACATTAACAATTAGCCACAAAAGGTGGTGCTGCATTTCTTTCCAGACACAGCAGAATAGCTGTGAAGATTTTAGTGTTTTCCACTCTGCCTCTTCTCTTGGTGTTGCTGGGAAACAGTTTGCTCTATGAAGTGGATTTTTTTCTTAGCTCTGGAGGCAGTTTCCCACCTTTTCCCTTTTGTTTTCCTTCTCACTTCTTGCTTGGCTTCCTCAAGTTGCTGAAAAGTTTCTTTTTGTAGCATTGGAAGCTATTTCCCCACCTTTTTCCTGGCTGGCGCAACAGAGTGTCTTCTACTCCCACCCCCTTCTCATGTTTGCTGTGAGACAATGAGAGAGAGAATTATGTTGTACTTGAAAAGGAGATACTTTTGTCTGCAGTTACTTTGTTTGTTTGCTTTCTTTCTTTTAGCTGACTCTCTGGAGAGCTAAAAAGGAGTAGTTTCCGTAAGGATTGTTCCTCTCAAGATGACTGAGACTTCTGAGATAACTTTGAGTCTCCTAGACTATTTTGAGATGCAGCAATGACTGGCAGTATTATCTGAAAGCAGGATGATATAACTCATAAGGTTTGCCTTTTTCGAGAGTTAATGATTTCATATTGCCTATCCAAAGCCATACCATACTGCTGTTATTCAAAGAACAATATACACGAATCGCTAGCATCTTTTTCACCTTAATAATTACTTCAACTGGTCCACTTTGTTGGGGGGAAAGGTTAACAAATAGCTTTTCTTCAGAGGTGCAATGGACCTTGAATCAATAGAGAGTCAGCACACGAGTTTAGCTTTTAAAATCATTTACTTCTAAAGGAAAAAAGGTTAACAGGATTGCCTACAAAATAACAAATGCCTGGAGCTACATTCTCACTACTGGTTACAAACAAAGAGCTGTGATAACTGAATGGAGAATCTTCTTCTTCCTCTGTCTTCTTGACCCTGAAAGAAAATCACCTGACCTGTTGACCAATAACAGTTTACAAACACTCTCAAGTTTCCCAGGCTTGCAGATTATTGGCTTTGAGCCAGGTTCCCCTTCCAGGTCAATCTAAACAATAGCATGGTAGGTAAACACATTAACCCCATAATGACTGAATCTCAGACCTTGCAACACACATATATTCCAACACATTTATGGTACAGGTTTCTCATATTTGTTTTACATATTGGGAAATGTCTTGTTGGGGTAGTGGTGCTCATTCGAGAGTCTTTCTCCATCAGGCTGCTCCCCTTGCCAAAGATTGCTGGCATTGATTGTGTGGGCCTGGTGTGGGATGCCGAGGAGAGTATAGCCATCTGTCTGGTGTACCGATTGTCCAGCGCACCAGCAGATGCTGTGCCTGGCCTGTTAGAGGCGGTGGCTGGCTGGGCCTTGGAGTACCTCAGGCTTCTGGTCTTAGGGGACATCAATGTCCATGCCGATGATGATACCTCCTCACAGGCCATGGACATGATAGCCTCCATGGCAGCATTAGGACTCTCCCAGTTTGTATCAATGCCCACACATCGAGCAGGACACACACTGGATTTGATCTTTGGGTTCGGGATACAGGTGGATCTGGATGAAGCTATAGCAGTGCCATGGTCAGACCACCTCATCCTGAGGGCTTGTCTGGGCACCATGACCCCCTCCTGCTTGGGCGACGAGCTGATTTATGCTCGCCCGTGGAGGCAAATGGATCCAATTGAATTGCAGAACACTCTGCAGGATCCGATGCCCCCTGGTGGCTCATTGGATGAGCTGATAGAGGACTGGAATGCCCATTTCTCTGAAGCTATTGATGAGATCGCTCCCCGTCGCTCTCTCCGCCCCCGAACTAGAGTCGCTCCTTGGTATACTGATGAGCTACGAGAAATCAAATGGGAGCTGAGATAGCTAGAGCGGGTGTGGCAGCGACTCCGTGATGAAGTGACAAGAACATCTTATAGGACGTTTATGAAGGCCTATGAGATGGCACTGAAAGCTGCAAAGAGAGACTACTATGCAGCTTCCACTGCATCCACTAGTTCTCGCCCAGCACAACTTTCCAGAGTGATTTGGTCTTTAACGTCCCTCACACATGGGACAAATAAAAATGTAAATTCACTAATAAGCTGTGAGGCTTCTGGAGACTATTTTGCGGATAAGATCTTGTCACTCCGCCGGGATCTGTCCACCACAGTTGATGCAGTATGTGTATTGGAGGCCCCTTGGTTGTCCTCAGGGTTGATATTAGATCAATTCAGGCCACTCTTCCAGGAGGAGGTGGACAGGGTCCTGCATGCTGTGAAACCTACCACGTGCCCACTGGACCCATGCCCATCATGGCTGGTGAAAAGTGGTGGTGATGGGATTTGGGCACCATTAGCTGACATCATTAATCTTTCTCTGAGTTCTGTTTTTTTTCCAGACTCACTGAAAGAGGCAGTGGTGCAGTCCTTATTAAAGAAACCATCACTGGATCCTGCTGATCCAGCCAATTATCGCCCAGTTTCAAATATTCTGTTCCTGGGTAAGGTAATTGAGAGGGCGGTAGCGGAACAGCTGCAGGTATACCTGGGTGATGCCTCTATCCTGGATCCATTCCAGTCCAGCTTCAGGCCTGGCCATGGTACAGAGACGGCTCTGGTTGCCCTCACAGATGATCTGCGGCGACACCTGGACCGGAGTGGGTCAGCACTGCTGATACTTTTAGATCTTACAGCAGCATTTGACATGGTCAGTCATAACCTTCTGACCCACTGCCTTGCCAATGTGGGGATTCGTGGAACAGCCCTGCAATGGCTGAACTCCTTCCTTCACAATCTAGGACAGAGGGTAGCACTCGGGGAACAGATGTCTGCTTACCATTCTTTGGTATGTGGCATCCCTCAGGGGGCGATTCTTTCCCCAATGCTATTTAACATCTATATGTGCCCCCTTGCCCGGTTAGCCCGCAGCTTTGGGCTAGGTTGTCACCGGTATGCGGATGACACTCAGCTCTATCTGCTGATGGATGGTGTTATGACCTTTACTTTCTCTAGGGTAGATTTTTCTTTTAATCTATCCCTTAGCCCTCTGCTGCCACCAGGAATATTTTATTCCAAGATATTTTATTTAAATTTTCCCTTTGGTAACTTTCCTAAGCGTCAGGCTCCTTCGTGGTTCTATGTGGCCCTGAAGATAGGAATGGGATATAGCAATGACAGCTACACTGGGATATAACAAAACAAAAATAAACTTTTATTTAGTCAAGAAGCGTATCGGTTTCATAAACGTAGTTCTCGGTTCTTAAAGTTACTTCATTTACTCTCATTCACACAGCTGGCCTCTCTTTCCCTGACTGAATGTCCTTTCACAAACATGCACAGTTCAGGTTCCACACAGGTTATATTTCTCTCATAAACACTTCAACATATTCAGGCAGCACACAGCCAGCCTGCTTTCTTCTGACTAAAAATTTTCTTTCTACTCTCAGTCTCAAAGTGCATTCACTCCGCCCACCCTCTCAGTCCTCAACCAATCATATCACTCACTCATCGATCTCCTTCACCCCCCACTCTTCACCTATCTCATCAAGCATTTAAAGATACATGCACACATTTACTTGGAATCATTACAGATGGCCAGTCTGATCTTGCTTTGGATTCCTTGGTCAAGGGTCTTGAGGCTGTGATGGTATGGTTACATCAGAGTCGCCTGAAATTGAATCCCCTGAAGACAGAGGTTCTGTGTCTGGATCATGGGGCAATCGAGCTGGGAACCGGCTCCCAGCCCTCGATGGGGTACAATTGAAACCTTCACTGATGGTGAGGAGTCTGGGTGTGACCTTGGATGCCACACTTTCAATGGAGGCCCAGGTCATGACTGTTGCCAGGTCTGCCTTTTTTCATCTTCGACAGGGCAGGCAACTGGCGCCCTATCTTTCACCCCAGGACCTGGCCACAGTAATCCATGCAACGGTCACCTCCAGGCTAGACTACTGCAACTCACTCTATCCTGGACTGCCCTTGGGCCTGACCCGGAAGTTACAGCTGATCCAGAATGCAGCGGCACACGTCCTTACTGGAACGCCCATCCAAGCGCACATTCATCATGTGCTGTGCCAGCTGCACTGGCTTCCAGTGGAGTTCCAGATCCGGTTCAAGGTCTTAACCTTGGTATTTAAAGCCCTTCATGGACTGGGACCTCCATACCTGCGGGACCGCCTCTTCCATTACGTCCCCTGAAGGGTGTTGCGCTCTGCAGACAAGCAACTCCTGGTGGTGACTGGCCCAAAGGACATCCATCTGGCCTCAACCAGGGTGAGGGCTTTTTCTGCCCTGGCCCTGGCCTGGTGGAATGCTCTCACCGCTGGAGATCTGGGCCCTGTGGGACCTGTTACAGTTTTGCAGGGCTTGTAAAACGGAGATGTTCTGCTGGGCCTTTGGCTGAGTGCCAGCGAGTGTCCTTCTTCTTCCATCTAAGACCACCATTTCTTCCGGAGGTGTTTTCAGCCATCTGCCATGCCTGTATACGGACTCCCAATATTTGTTTAAATAGCCTGCTCCTGGAGTATTTTAATCATTTTTTAAAAAATATTATTGATTTTATGTTTCTGTGATTTTAATGTATTTTTTAATGTTGTTAGCCACCCTTAGCCCATCTGTGGGGAGGGCAGGGTATAAATCAAATAAATAAATAAATGTTACGGTGAGCTTTTGAGCTGCTTGATGTCTGTGGACAGGACCATTTAGGGGGTGCTCAATAGGTTTTCTCAGTTGCATTTTTTTCAAGAAAGTAATCTGTATAAAACTATGCCCCTCTTGAGGTCTGTGCCCAAGGCGGCTGCCTAGTTGGTCTAATGGTAGCACCGGCCCTGTCTATAGTTATGGCAAACAGAAATGGGGAAAGGGGACAGCCTTGTCTAGTTCCCCTTGCTATATGGATATCTATCGAATGTACATTGTTAGTCCTAACTGTAGCTTTTGGAGAAAGATAAAGAGCATTAATGGCATTTTAGAATTGGTCACCAAAACCCATTTTTTGAAGTAAAAGTTTTAGATATGGTATTTCCACTTAATCAAATGCCTTCTCTATATCAAAGGCCAGAAGTAATGCAGGGGTTTTGTATGCTTCACAGAAGTTAAAGTGTTACGTGTATTGTCAAAAAGATTCCTTATTGGCATAAAGCCAGTCTGGTCAAGGTGAATGTAGTTGGTTATTTAAATTTAGACAATCTTTTGGCAAATATGCTTGTAAAGATGTATTGTCGAAGGCTTTCACGGCCGGAGAATGATCCAGTATTCAGACCCACCCGAAAAATACAACAGATGCTATGATCAGCAAAAGACAGTAGAGACCCCCTCACCTCTGCAGGAGTATACCGTATACCCTGCAGCTGTGGACAAGTTTACATCGGGACCACAAAGCGTAGCATCCAGACAAGAATAAAAGAACATGAAAGACACTGCAGACTTGTACAACCTGAAAAATCAGCAGTGGCTGAACATAGCCTAACTCAAACAGGGCACAGCATCTTATTCCAGGACACCAAAATACTGGACAACACTTCCAACTACTTTGTCAGACTGCACAGGGAAGCCATTGAAATTCACAAGCATAAGCAAAACTTCAACAGGAAAGAAGAAACCTTAAGAATGAACAGAGCAGGGTTTCCAGTTCTGAAAAACACCAGGCTAACAAAACACTCTATACTCGACAATAGCCCTGCAGAGAAGATTAGCACATCAAGCACCAATCCATATGCAAAAGAACCTCCTCAGGATACAGTGAAGTCTCCCTCCATTAGCATTCCACACCCTGGGAAACTCTTACAGGATGACTCAGCTCAACCCCACCCCTCCCGAGTAGATACAAATGACCTGCCAACATCTTTTCCACACTGTGACACTGAGAGATCTCTGTCTTTTGATGCTACACCTCTGAAGATGCCAGCCACAGCTGCTGGCGAAACGTCAGGAACTACAATGCCAAGACCACGGCAATACAGCCTGGAAAACCCACAACAACCATGCTTGTTAAGATCTTTTGGTCTTGATTCAGTAAGGGTATTGGTTGAGAAGATTTAGTATTTGTAATATCGTTGTCCTTTTTTGGAGTAACTACTATTTCAGCCTCTGACCAAGATAGAGGGATGCTACCTCCTATAATAACAGAGTTGCATGTGGCAGTTAGTGGAGTTGAAAGCAGGTGAATGTATTTTTTTGTAAAAATTTGGCAGGGAATCCGTCCCTGTCTGAAGCTTTGTTATTTTTTTCAAGGATTTGATAGTGACTGTAACATCTTCTGTTGTGATTGGTTGGTCCAGATATTGTTTATGTTCTTGTGAGTTTTTTTCCAAATAATTTCCTGTGATGATAAATAATTTAAAATATGATTAGTGTCAGGATTGTCTGATGTACAAATGGTTTGGTAGTATTCAGCAAATACATCGGCTAATTTTACAGAATTAGTTTGAGTTTTTCCTGGGTGCCTTTAATAGCTTGTATAGAATGTGAGGAGGTTTTTTCCTTTAATTTTCAAGCAAGTAAGTTTATAGATTGGGTGGCCTTTTTTGTGTTCATCTTCTAGTTTTCTTATTCTAGATATCATTTCATTTCTAATGTTTTCTTTTTGCTCTTCATGACAGGAGGCAATGGAGATTAATTTCCCTCTAAGTACCACTTCCATAGCATCCTACACGTGGATTTGAGGAATGCCACATAGTTTATTTGTTTCTATTGTTTAATTTGTAAAGAGACTTCAGAAGAAATTTATTTGTTAAATAAAAGTGATTTATTTAGTTTCCAATTTGTTTGATGTCATTTATTCTCAGTGTACATTCTGTCCAAGCATAGTCTGTCCACAACTTGTCACCAATCCTTGATGTAAGAGTTTGACTAATTAATTTAGGAGATAAGAATATGTCATTTAAATATGTAATTTAGAAGATAAAAATATGTAATCGATCCTTGTGTATATATTGTGGATAGAAGAGAAGTATGTATAGTCTGTTACCAGCGGGTTTTGAAGATGTCACTAGATCAATAGATAAAGCCTAAGAGCCATTAATTGATCTTAGCAGCTTAGTAACTGTATTGTTAATTTTAATTGCTTTGACACGATAGGCAGTAAAATTTAAAAGGTCATTCAGAGAGGAGTGATACAAATGTTTACTGCTGACACATTGATTTACCCATGCTGAATGAAAGCAGAATTGAAAGCCAAGAGAATCAAGTGCACTCTGCATGAAGACAGCTCGCCAGGTTGTTTTGATCTACAAGCAGCTCTCCACACTGAAAGCAGTGAAAGCAGCTTTCTCAGTAATCATGCTTTGCGGTATTATCCAATACAATTTTTAAAGTTTGTATATGTACACTCACACATTATGCAATGCATTTATATTTTGTATCACTTTCATATTTATCAAAATACTTAATTTCACAGGTCAAGGGATGGTGTCATGGAAATATAAATAATAATAATAACTGTGCTTATATACCGATCTTCTACACATATTAGTGCCTCACCCAGAGCAGTGAACAAGTTAGTGTTGTTCTTATCCCCACAATGGAGCTGGGGCTGAGAGGAGTGGCTAACCCAAGGCCACCTACTGAGCTCATGTCAGTAGTGGGATTCAAACCAGTAGACTGCTGATTATGGTTTAGAACACATACTTAGTGAAACATATGCATTCTAAATAATGCTGTATGAACTTCACTGTAGTTCTTTTTCTAGTATGGTGTATAACTGGTGCTTCTTTATCTCTGACAGCCAATTAAAAATAGTGAACAGTATCAGATAAATGTTCTGTAATTGTTAGCAGAGACCAAGGATGATCTGGTCATGTAACTTTTCCTGTCATTTTTACTATCCATATCTCTTATCTTGCAGCTGGGCATAGTGGTACTTTTGGCTAGGTAGAATGTCACATGATTGGAAATAGTAAAAAAGAATTAAATTATGATTGGTTTGATATTTATGTTATCATATGAAAAGATCTTAGATTTCTGCATAAGATAATATATAAAAATGGTAATCCAAATAGCAGATCAGGGTTTTGGCCAAAAGAAATCTCATGAAGATCTAGGCAGGAAACTTACCCTTTTAATATGTGCTATGGTAACTTGAATGCATTTCATTGTTAATCTAACTGAGTTAGATTTCATTAAGAAATGTTAGGAAACTTAATTATTGTGTTCATCTGTTCTATTTTTCTGTTTTATTTAAATAAACATTTATATTTTGATACCTCACTTAATGAAAAAGACTAGCGTTTGTTAATGAAAGAAGCCATTAAACTCTTAGGAGGAGTCTGTCTCATGGTTGGGAGAGTGCAACAAAAACATCCATCCCGTTTATTTTGTACTGACATATAGTTTCTCTAAAACAGAGAAACGTGTTTTCAGTTCTCACTTGAGGGTTTCAAGCTGCTCAGGATTTAAGATAAAACCTTCAATCCATCTCTACCGAGTATTTAATACTTTTTACTTAATGTTTAAAAGTTATGTTTAATATTTATGCCTAATATGATTATAGAAGCTATACTGTTTGAATTATCTATATACTTATTTGAGTTGGATTGTTAGTAAAATTACAATTTTATGAAATTTTTACCATTTTATAACATTACAACTTTGCACCACAAAAGTTTTAAGTTTTGCATGTAGAAGAGGTTGCTAAAAATAAATTTCCCCATCCCCATCCCCATCCCCAAAGACAGGGACAAGGGACACCGACACCGACATCCCGGTGGGGGGCCCCCCCGGGGGGTCATGGCTGCAGAACCAGAGATTAGATCAAAACCAGCACATGTCCTCTTATGCGAGATAGTCTCTGGATTACAGGGTTGTGTGATTTGGGGTGATCCAAAGATTATTTTGGGATGCAAAAGTCTTATATTTTCTCCACTTCCTTATTCAAAGCAATGTCTAATACAAGGTTCTTGGATCCAGGCCACATTGGCTCCAAAACCAGAGACTGGATCAGAACCAGCACATGTCCTCTTGTGCGGGATACTCTGGAGGTCAGAGTTGTGTGATTTGGAGTGATCCAAAGATTATTTTGTGGTGCAGAGGGCTTATATTTTCCCCACTTCCTTATTCACAGCAATGTAAAGTACAAGGTTCTGACAGAAAGGTGAAATAATAGGCCTCAACTCTGGAGCCAGAGACTGGATCAGAACCAGCATATGTCCTTTTGTAGGGGACAGTCTCTGGAGTTCAGGGGTGTGTGATTTGGAGTGATCCAAAGATTATTTGGGGGTTTAGAAGCCTCTTATGTTTCCCAGTCCCTTATTCACAACAATGCCTAATGCAAGGTTCTGGGAGAAAGGTGAAATAGTAGATCTCAGCTCCCGAAGTAGAGACTGGATCAGAACCTGCACATGTCCTCTTGTGGGGGACAGCCTCTGGAGTTCAGGGGTGTGTGACTTGGAATGATCCAGAGATTGTTCTGGGGTGCAGAGGGCTTATATTTTTCCTACTTCCATATTCAAAGCCATGTCTAATACAAGGTTCTTGGAGGAAGGCCAAATTCGAGGCCTTAGGTCCAGAACCAGAGACTGGATCAGAACCAGCACATGTCCTCTTATGTGGAATAGTCTCTGGATTACAGGGCTGTGTGATTTGGGGTGATCCAAAGATTATTTTGGGGTGCAGAAGCCTCTTATGTTTCCCAGTCCCTTATTCACAGCAATGCCTAATGCAAGGTTCTGGGAGAAAGGTGAAATAGTAGGTCTCAGCTCCAGTAGAGACTGGATCAGCACCAGCACGTCCTCTTGTTGGGGACAGCCTCTGGAGTTCAGGGCTGTGTGATATGGGGTGATCCAAAGTTTTTTTCTGCTGCAGCTGCCGCCCCTTTCTTCTTATTGAATTGTTCTGGGGGCACCCTATTTTGAAGCTGTTAACTCAAGATCTGGGTTTTGTAGGATGACCCAGTATCGGTCCACTCAGAGGGCTGAGTCTGCTGAATATGGAGGCGTATAATATGTGCCCCTGCAAACTTCATTTTGAGGTTTAGAGCTTTTCACTTTCCCCACAATATTTTTCTTTGGCTTTGCGAATAAGGAACTAGGAACTGCGAATAAGGAACTGGGAACTAGGAACCAACTTCAGCTCCGTCGCTTTAAAGGATTGTTGCCACTCTTCTTATGCTCTTGAACTCTTGATTAATCAAATAAAGCTGCAGTCTTTTGTGCATTTACCTCAGGCATAAGACCTACTGGGATTTTATTTGTAAGTAAGCAATACGTAGATTTGGACTATACATTATAACCAATTCCTAACCTGATTATCTTTTTGAACATAATGCTGAGATAGGTTTTAAGTTGTAAAAAATGTTTAGCCAGAGAAGCCATCTTTGTCATTTTCATTGCAGTTGTGAAGCAGGCAACACTTTCTGAGTTGACTTCTAAGGCTGCAAACCTTTGCCCATGTGCCTGGAAATAGGAACCATTGAATACAGTAGTGTTATCTTCTAGGTAAACATGCCTGGAACTAGAATGCCTGACAACTGAAGCTGATCACTCCATGGTGCAGTGAACCCTTATTCCTCAGCTATGTTCTTAAACACCACTGCTTATTAATACTGGCATAGTCAGGAGTAATGTGTGTTCACATGGTGCATACCATTGAGTGGCAGGATGACAACTCTTTTCCTAGCGCCACCCTCTGTCCACGACCGTGGAGAAAAGAGACAAGCCACTGTAAGGCCATGGGTCAACAGATCGTGATCGACTGTATCGAACGCTGCCAAGAGATCTAATATCAGCAGTGCCGATCCTCCTAGATCCAGGTGTCATAATAAACAAGGTAGCATAATAAATAAAAACAATTCCAGCTAATAATCTGTCAACAACCAAAACCCATGGGGCGGGTGGCAAGCTGTTGGATGTTGTACAGATGGGGGGGGGATGTCCCCCTTCTGGCAGGAGGCTGGTTAAAGTGGGGGGTTCGGTCACCTCAACTACCATATGTGTGGCAGAACATCTCTGCCTTACAGGCCTGGCGAAAACATAGATTTTGTTAGGCCCATGTTTCCATAGAAAGTTCCACCAGGTCAGTGCCAGGACCAAACAGGCCCTGGCCCTGGCCGAGGCAAGACAAACCTCCATGGGGCCAGGAACCACCAGCAGATGTTGATCAGCCGAACGAAGGGCCTTCTGGGGAACATAACAGTGAGAAACAGTCCAGCAGGTATGCTGGTCCCAGTCCACTCAGGGCTTTAAAGGTCAAAACCAAAACCTTGAACCTAATCCTGAATTCTATTAGGAGCCAGTGCAACTGCGGCAGTATCGGTGTTATATGTGACCAGAACACAGTCCCAGTCACATGCCACTGCATTCTGGACCAGTTGCAGCTTTTGGAACAGGTCCAAGGGCAGCCCAACGTAGAGTGAATTGCAGTAGTCTAATCTGAAGGTGACAGTCACATGGATCACTGTAGCGAGGTTCGGGCAGAAAGATAAGGGATGAGTTCCCTGATCTGATGGAGGTTTGTTCATAGACCGTGAGATGGATCAGATGAAGAAATAAACATTCTGCTATGTTAGACCACCGGAAATAGATGTGGCATTAGTATACAATTGCGTTCCACCGGAAATAGATGTGGCATTAGTATACAATTGCGTTACAGGGCCAGAAATGAATGATTTGGCAGTGGTCAGTGAAGAAACTTCCCTGCATTGTGAACTGGAAGGCTTGCTAAAGTAACAATGGGAGTCGGGGTGTGGTAACTCCCTTGGAAGCTTTGGGAGGGAGGGAAGAGTCAATTTTCCTCCCCCCCCCCACACTTGTGCACTGACTATGGAATGCCTGCTGTGTTGATTGCATCAGCTGTTCTGGTCCCTATCTCAACACAAACTGAAGCACTTGGTAGGTATGACCTGAAGGCATCCGTAAAATGTTGAAACAGATCCAGATAACTGGCTGCAGCACCCATCCTGGCAATCTGTTACCCTGGAAGACTAATTTAAAATATTCCTAGATTGTCTTTCACTATAACTGCTTGTGTGGTGGAAGGGCATTCTACAACTTTGAGGCAGACTTCATTTACCATCTCTCCAGGCTGGCTGTAGAGTGCAGACTTTTCTAGTGATGAGGGTATGCTGTACCACATTTTAGCTTTATTTCAAGAGATGTTTTCCAAATGCACCAGTATGGTGTGAAATACCTTAAAACGGGTGGAGTATCTGTGTGATTTCTCTCTATATAGAGAAATCAGAATCAAGAAGGGTCTAAGGTTTGGCTGGGAAACGAGCTTTCCGCTTACAGAGAAACACAGAGATTAGATCTTCGAACTAAGCGGTGACTCACGAAAGCTCATCTTATAGGTGCTACTATTCTTGCTTTTTTCTACTACCGCAGAGCTCCAGAAGCTGACGGGGCTGTATTAGAAAAGGGGATCTCGGCAGGTTTTGCTTTCCTCGCTCCTGCAGTACAAGCTTCGTCGGCCCCACCCCCCTCTAGTTTTAGGAGCGCCGTCGGTTGCTGCTTGTTCGTAGCCCGTCAAAACAGCCGCAAAGGGCTGCACGCTGAAGGCCAGGTCAGCTGAGGAAAAAGCAGATCTTGTGGGGGCAAGGCAGGCACTGTCCTCCAGGTGGCGCTTTAAAAACAACCCTCCCCCCGCCGCACTCTCCTCGCATTCGGTCCCCGCCTCCTAAGACGCCCCCTCAGTTCGGGCGGAAGTACGGCCGGACGCGCTCGGGAAGAGGTCAGCTGACTCTCATTGCTAAGGCTGAGCCGGCGTCGTCACGTGGGCAGGGAAAGCGGTTCTGTCAGATGACCTGTCTCAGGAAGAGGCTAAGATGGAAAGGGAGAGCCGGTGAAAGCGGAAAAAAACAGAAGCTGGCAGTGTAGAGGTGGGGGCTGACGCGAGGAGGGTAGGGTCCGTGGTACCCGGATGGAGGCTCGTGCCGGGATGGGTGGGAGAGGCTTGCGGGAGGGGTATGAGGGCCGCTCATTGGTGGAGGCATGTAGTGGTCTGGAAGGGTGTGGGAGAGCAGGAGCCCGAAGGAGAGGCACAAGGGGATGCAGAGAGGGGGTGTGCATGCCCACATAGGCACTGGCGGCTAGAACAGGACAGGGCGCCCGGTGAGTGATGTGCTATGCTGACACCCCCCCCCCCCTCCCCGCCCGGTTTCTCTGTGGGTAACTGCTGTGTGGCAGGTATGTAACGTGGAGGTTTCTGTCACAGAGGTGAATTGGTGGCAAATGGTGTGTCAGTCGAGTTTTTCCCAGTCGCAGTTGTTAAAGGTATAGGAACTTTCCAGCTTATGTGGTGAGGGGTTTGACAGTTTGTGGGGGGTGCATGCTTGGAATGGTAATGCTTGCATGTACTGTGGTGGGATGTGCATAGAAAATTCAAACTGTGTGGGAAGGATTGGTCTTGTGCTATTGAAAAGGAGAGGAATTCAGTATACTTCAAAAAACCTCGAGTGAATGGTTTAAACAGCTGTACCTGTGGTATGGTGAAAGGGTGCACACATACATGGATAGTTAAACATGTGAATAACGATGGTTGTTGTGGGTTTTCCGGGCTGTATTGCCGTGGTCTTGGCATTGTAGTTCCTGACGTTTCGCCAGCAGCTGTGGCTGGCATCTTCAGAGGTGTAGCACCAAAAGACAAAGATCTCTCAGTGTCTTTGTCTTTTGGTGCTACACCTCTGAAGATGCCAGCCACAGCTGCTGGCGAAACGTCAGGAACTACAATGCCAAGACCATGGCAATACAGCCCGGAAAACCCACAACAACCATCGTTCTCCGGCCGTGAAAGCCTTCGACAATACATGTGAATAAGATTACTATTTTGTTCTGTTCACTTGAGGTATATTCTGTGATCAGAAACATGGAGCTGACGCGTAACTTGTATTGGAAAAGAAAGACTAAGAGTTGTATAGATGCTAGGATGTGCAAGTTAAACGTTCGCCAAATATAGTTTTTAAATGGGGGGGGGTGGCTACTAGATTGCCTATCAGAAAAGGAAGATGAGATCTGCTTAATGTGCAAGATTATTATTGCTATTTTGTTGTGCTTAACATGCAAGATGATTATTTTGAGATCAGTATATGCCAGTTTGGTGTAGTGGTTAAGAGCGCGGGACTCTAATCTGAAGAGCCGGGTTTGATTCCCCACTCCTCCACTTGAAGCCAGCTGGGTGACCTTGGGCTAGTCACAGTTCTCTGGAGCTCTCTTAGGCCCACCACCTCAACAGGGGGGTTTGTTGTGGGGATAATGATGACATACTTTGTAAACTGCTCTGAGTGGGCATTAAGTTGTCCTGAAGGGTGGTATATAAATCGATTATTATTATTATTATTATTATATAACTGTGGCAAAATAGACACTATACTTATTGTTCGTGACTCTCTGCCCTGACCTGGGTAGCCCAGATGAGCCTGATCTTGTCAGATCTCAGAAGTTAAGCAGGGTTGGCCTTGGTTAGTAATTGGATGGGGGACCTCCAACAAAGACCAGGGTTGCAGAGGCAGGCAGCGGCAAACCACCTGTGTTAGTCTCTTACCATGAAAACCCTGCCCCGGGGGTGGGGGGTGTCACCATGTCAGCTATGACCTGAGGGCACTCTCCAGCACATGTGACTATGTAGATATATCGGTTGATGTAATAAAAAAATTACACACACACAAAAGCACACTATTTCTGTTTATTCTCCCCCCCCCACACACAAACAACTGCAGTTCTTCAATTCTCCCCTCATATTCCTCTGGGTCCCCCATCCCCAGGAACAGTATTGATAAATTAATTATGCTGGTATAAGCTTTTAGGAAGAGCAAGAAACCTGGAGTCCAAATACAAGACAGGCTCTAGTGAACCCTTAAGTATTGGCTAGCATTTATCCTGCCCTTCCCAAGAGTAGTTCCAGACATTTTATTAGGGGAG
Source organism: Eublepharis macularius (assembly GCF_028583425.1). Classification (NCBI taxonomy): domain Eukaryota; kingdom Metazoa; phylum Chordata; class Lepidosauria; order Squamata; family Eublepharidae; genus Eublepharis; species Eublepharis macularius. Next base: position 82,820,924 of record NC_072793.1, read on the forward strand.
ATTTTGAGTATGAAACGATTCATTTACGTAAGCATGCACAGGGTTACGTTCAAACAAGAACTGGACATAGGTGACCCCTTTGCTTTTGCAAACGTTGCTCATATCTAAGATTGCAATCCTTCTTCTAGTACTTTTCCAAGTTCCACCTTCTCTAGCAGTTTTTCTTGCTGATTGCAGTGGAATTGGTCTCGTGCTTCCTGCTTCTTTGCAGTCTCTAATCTAGAAACAAAGAAGTTGTATCATTGACGGACAAGGTGAATTTGGCTGCTGTTCAAAGAACAGCACTGAAGCTTATTGATGGGTAATTATTCTGTAGGGGTAAAGAAAATAAAAGAGCCATATCTTTATTTATCTACATTAGTCAGACTTTAATATGCAGTTTAAGTCTCTTGCTTAAATTATGGTGTCTGTAGTGCCATAGCAGGAGTAGGTGGCACAGCTTTTGCTGTATAATTATCTGTACTTGGATTGCAAATTAGGAAGAGTTTCTTTGTTCCCTAGCCTGACAGCTAGTTTTGCCAACAGCTTACAATATATGTTGATGTGTCAGGGGGCTAACTGGGACATTTCTCATTTTGTATAGAGTATACAAATTGTTGGGAGCGTTGGGGACAGCATTTGGAATTTTTTTTCACTAGTGAAATCTATGCTTGTCTTCCTTTGGTAGGGTCATATTGATGGATGGATGAAAGTGAGCTAGATGTATCTAGAAATTCTCTGCTGAATTTACTGGAAAAACTATCACTGTATTGCTATGTTCTGTATTTGTGCAAAATTATTGGGTGGTATTTGTCACAGGTGTAGGGGTTTGAGTCATTGTAATATAAGTTAGTCTGTATTCTGAAATCCAATAAAATGGTTCTTTGCTTGAGGGTAACGGATGCAACCAACAAGGCTAGAGCAGAGCCCCATGAAGCTAGTGAGCAACAAGCACAGGAAAGGTCTAAATATAAAGAGAGTGGTGGTTGGAAATTAACAATCTTGGCACATTTCTGCTCTATAAACATGGCATTAGGAGCTTGTGAAATGAAAGTAAAATCTGCAGAGTTTCATCATACAATTGATATTGTCATTAATATTTTCTGTATCCCATTGACAAAAAAGTAAAAACAGTCTTTTAAAATTCTGAATTCATAGCACCTTCTGTTTATATCCTGTCTTTCTGCATGGCTGAAGGCAGCTTACAATTCACAATTAAAACATTACAGTTTTAAAACTCACAAAATAAATAACCTCCTCTCCCCAAAAGGTGGGTACAGCTTATACCCGATTAAAAGTCCTGGCAAATAAAATGGCCTTACAGAGTCTCCTGAATATAAAAAAAAGATGGTGCTTCCTATCACCTCCTCAGGGAGCCCATTCCACAAAGTGGGAGCTGCAGTGGGAACGGGGCGCACAGGCTTAGGTTCATGCCAGACAAGTTACCGTAAGTGAGGGAACTGCCAGTAGGTGGCAGCCTGAGGACCATAATTAGCTCATGAGGACATCTGAAAGGAGAGGATACGTGGGACCCAAGCCTCCATTAAGACCTATGCTGTTTCTTACATACATGAATAACAGTAAAGTGTTCATGTGTGTATCTACCATTCAATTTGTTCTGTATATCTTAACATTTTTTGTATTTCCTAAAGACGAACCAGAATTAAACTTGCTAAAATATATCTTTTCAAAAAGAAAAAAGTCTTATTATGGTGTGAACGTCACGTCACACAGTTCTTCTGCAGTGCAGCTTTATTACTGCCATCATTCTGGACCAAAATTCTGTAGAATCTATTCTTATCCTTCTCCTTGGAATAAAAACACCACAAAACTATGTTTTGGAAATCTGAAATGTGCTTGTGGACAGATGACATGAATAAAAGGGATAGATAGGGCATGATCTATGTTGCTGTAAGTACAACAGGGTTTAACATAGGCGTTATGATAATATGGGAGCAGAATTCTGTCATTTTAAAAATGGTTGGAAACTCTGAAGGGGAGAGAGACAAGGCTTTCAGTTATTGTTTAATCCAGATTACAGAACTCTCTTTCTGGCTACTGAAATCTGAGGCTCATGTCTTAAGACAGATGATGAAGATATAAACCTTTATTGTCCATATTGTTCAGAGGCGAACTGCAGACCTTAGAAATAGATGCCATCTGCCCACCATCTTTTCAGAGTGCAGAGTGTACCTCTTTATCTTTTGGGGGAGAAACTAATACAAATGGTACAGTTTGCTAACTTTGAATTCCTATGCTGATCATGTTCAAGGTGGTGGTAATGGATGGACAAATTAAGAGTAGATGTCCTCTTTTCTGCCTTGGGGATGGGGAAAGTGCGGGTGTTAGACTTTGGCAGGGTTACACTTTGACACCAATTGTAATTATAGGTAAGTGCTGATCTCAAAGCTCTTCATTGATCTGGAGTTCTCCTGTGAGTGTGCTACTAATGCAACTTGCAATGCAGGTCAGGAGGTGTGTCACTATATAACGCTTCTAGGCAGAATCTACTCAAGTAATAGCAGCAGCAGGACAGTCATACTGCAACCATGTCACATCCAGAAAAACCTCAGGCACTGAACACAGCAGCAGTCCAAGGAGGGAACATTGAGTTAACAGGGACTATGGTTTCTACTGTTGCTTCTCCCTCAGCTACAATGTCTGCCAGGAGGTTACGCAGTGAAGACTACAATGACTACAGTTCAACAGAAGGTTCTCCTGATAGCAGCCCCCCAGAGGGTTTAAGCAGCTTTTCTTCCCCATCATCCTACCAGCGGTTTGGAGAGACAGATGGGACAACGTAAGTGATAGCATTTTTGTTCAGAGTTCATGTGTGCTGGCATATAAGCTAATTGCTCCTAGCTTGGGGGTGGGGTGGGGGAATGCCTGCATCATGTAAGTGTCTTTCAGGATATAATTATAAAAGAACTAAATGCCCATTTGTGTATGATTGAACTTGCTCTGATTCTTTCATCTGAGAACCATTTTGCTTATGGGCAAGCTGCTGCATCTCTCAGACCTTTGGGAAGTGTGAATTTGGCCAGCTAGGAGGTTGTTTCAGATTGTTTAAATATAAAACTCTACCTTCTTCTGGTTCCTTATTCCCTCAGGAAAACATGACTTGCATTCATTTTTCAAAGATGTGTTATCCATTCACATTATTTTCTCGAGGCTCTTCTGAACATGGAAAACCTGTTCTTTGCCTACATTTGGTGTACTGAAACAGACCAAAATAATGCATGTTCTCAGTTTATGTACTGAGTCACTTGGAGCCAGAGACTTGGAGTTCCTGATCTGTAGTGGTTATGTTTGAGAGAGCCATTTAGATTTTGCTGAAGTGAAAAGTAATGTATTCGTGGTTTGCTTCTGGGAAAAATGGTGTTTCCAAATCTTAAAATGTAAATAAAAGCATGTCTTTTTTCTTTCTTTTTAAAACAAACTTCTGATGTAGATTAGTATGTTCTCATTATATAGAATGTTTGTGCCCCTACTGAAATCTGTTTCACTATCCTTCTAAAATGTATGTGGGCTGCATCTTCTGCCTGGGAGGAAGTTGTGACTACTTTCTAGGACTGAGTTGTCTCAAAGATAGATGTAGGGAAGCATCTTTCATAGTTCTTGATCAGTGATCCCCAACATGGTGGCCGTTGGCACAGTGGTGGCTGGCAGTGGGTTTCTTGGCACCCATTTGGGATGTTTTTGACAAAGTCTCTCTTCCCAGAACGAAGAGCCAGTCTGGGCTTTCCTCCACCTTATTTGAGAAGCAGATGCTTTAAAAGAACCCAGGAGGCATCATTTTAGTGACCATGGGGAGTGGTCATTCAGAGCAACTGCTTCTGCTGTAGGAAGATGCTTGATTTGTAACTCCCCAAAATTCTGTGATTGGCCGTAGCACTCTATGGCAGCTCTTTTGCGGTGGTACCCCAAAAGAAGTTGCCCCTTCTCAAAAATCTGAAAGTGCCCACAGGCTCAATGACTTTGGGAAGCTCTGTGCTTGATGATTTATTTTATTTATTTTATTTTCTCAGATGGTTTCAAACATTAATACACCTCTTGAAAGGGAACATCGGTACAGGCTTGTTGGGCCTCCCCTTAGCAGTGAAAAATGCTGGCATTGTGGTAAGATTTCTGCTGCTGAATTTAATGAAGTTACACGTTTTGGGATAAGGTGATATTCTTGGTTGCTTCTTATAGAAGCAGATCTTGTTTACTGGCTTCATTAACTTTTTGTATTCCTCTATGCTAAGGAGTGATACTTGTGCTGATAGTTCAGGGGTGCTGTTAGAAGAGAAATGAGCTTACCATCTCTTTGTTTTTAGTTCTTTCCCTAGCTACCTAAGTAATTATAAAATATAACCATCTAATGGCTGGCACCTGGTAAGCTATTATTTTAGCAATCAGCCATAGCTGAATGACCAAGAGGCCTTAAGTAACATATGGGACATTTCACTCTATTCCTGTGTTCCTTCATGGGATCTGTTTCCGTAAACCAGGCAGACGTATCCAGAGATGGAGTGTCTGTGTGCATATATGCAGGTATCAGGGTGGGGGGCATTTCCATTGAAGCTTTGAAAGCTATTCTAGTGCCCTACTTAGTTTAGGATGCAAGCAACAGTGGAGAGCATGTGCTAAGTGCTGTATAAACAAAAGAAGGGGGGCAGTGGCAGAGCTACCTTGCATTTCTCAGCAGTATGTTAATTCAAAACATCCAGTTAAAGATAGTTTCAATGTCCATTCTTTTCTCTGCTGTAGTAGTTCTAACCAAAACCAGTAAAGCCTCTAACGACAGGGAAGCTCCTGTTTTGTTCATTACATAACATCAGTCCAGCTCAGTTTATAAAAATAATGTATCTATCATCTATGTAATTATTTCATAAGACAGAGCAAAGTATGTAGGTCATAAATTTGGAAGCACTGCCTGAAGTAGGAGCACGTGATGTCTTAAATTGCTAGTGTGAATGTTAACATTCTCCCCACCATACCAGGTTCTTTGGAGATATGTATTCAAGATCATGTAAGCCACAACTAAGCGATGTTAAATCAAAACATCTCTAATTTCATGTTAAAATATATTGTATACAAAAGCATTTAGCTACAAACAGATGTTCATAATATTTTAACCCATGTTTTAAACAATAACTATTTTTCAGTGCTGGATACTGTAAATAGAATTACAGTCCCTGCCCACTGACTTCTAGGCTGGCAAACAAGGTGGCTTGGAAATGTAATAGAACAAAAAGGAAGAGGCAGCAATCACAGGTTTGAGGCTTAGAAGAGAAGGCACAGGCATGACCCTTCCAGAGTTAAGCTTTTTGATTGATTTAATGGGAGAGCTAAGCATGTGCTAAACTGTCTCACTAGTATCATATCAAATTACTTGTTTCAGTATTGTTTTAGCTTGGTATCAGATTTCTGCTTGTTTTTCAAATTTCTATAATCTTTACCCTACAGTATTGTTTATTGAATGTCCCAGCCATTGATCCTATTGATTTACACTATGTAATCTGCCTTGAGTCTCAGTGAGAAAGGTAGACTATAAATAACATATATAAAATAAAAATGTTGAAAGAGGAACGAGGAAACCAAAGCCTTTGCAGTAGAGTGAGATGTCAAAGAATAACTTTCAGCAGCATCTAAAAGCTGGGATGACAGAGATTCACAAAATCTTGGCTGAAAGGAGGAAAAGAACGAGTCAGAGCATCCAAAGTTATGTACTCTGGAGAAAGGGGGGGGGGGGGGGAAGGAAGTGTTTCCTAAAGTAAAAGGAGGAGTAAACAACAGAGTGGGTTTTATGTAAATTAAATGCAAGACAGCGTTTCATTGCAAACAGGAGCTAGATATGAAAATGAGGACCTTTGCTTTTTTGCAGGATGTCTGTTTCTAGATCTTAGTAAAATGTTTGGATTTACTGAAAGAGATGTTGCATTTCTCATTTGGCCATACGAGTGTGCTCTTAATCTCTTCTCCTTGTCACATTGTTTAGATGGGCCCCATCAGTTTGTTTGTGATAGGAATAATCGCTGTGCACTGTATGCATATCCTGGTGAAATGTGCCCATCATTTCTGCAACAAGTAAGACAAAATTCCCCACTTTTGCTGTTCCACTACATATCTTCCTTCTTTCTATCTTCCACCTCCAATCTTTGAACAGATGTCAAACCACGTAGCTAGTTTCATGCTTCTTGAGTACTGTTTTTGTGTTCTCTCTTGCATCAAACCTGTGAGATAGAGATGAAAAATGATTTGTTTATTGGAGGGATTGAAGTGGAGAGATGCCAGCTTGCACCAAACCAGTGAGATAGGGATGAAAAATGACTTATTTATTAGAGAAATTGCAGGTGGCAGATGGCAGCTTGCCCAGGGCAGAATCCAGGCTAAGCTGATCTTGAAGCCAAGCTCATCTAGTGCTCTGTACATTGGACTATGCTTTGTTTACATGCAACAGCCACCAGAATAGTTATTTGCACAGTTCCGATTTACTTGCATGAGAGGTAAAAAACTCATCTTATCCTTTTTCCTCTGAGAGGGGAAAACTTAATTCAAGCAAAGGAAAAAAGCCAGTGTAGTGCAAATTTGTCCAGATCCCTTGTTGTAGACAACTGAATGCCTGGTATATCAGCAGGCAGCATTCTGCACCACAGCCACATTTTTAAAGATGCTTTTTAAAAGGAAGAGTGCTGCAAATCCTCCACCATCCATTTTTCATAGAAGTAGCAACATGATCAAAGCCATGTGTTTTTGTTAGATATACATATATTCTATGTGCCAGTTGTCTCCCATTCACCTCCACTTAATTCAGTGTTTTGACATTCAGGCACAGTCCTGTGAGGATGTAGGAAACTCAGCGAAGCAGAAATTAATTTGAATTACATCTTCTTTTCTCTGTCTCACATGTGGGATTACACTGTGGAGAAGTGGAACTGCTGTGGGGGTGGTTTGGTGTATATATCTGTGTGCATGCATGTCTATGTGAAGCTTTTGAACAGTAATGCTGGTCCAGTAGTTGTGGGTACACAGCTGTGATACAGGTTTGTCTAGCTCAGATTCTAACAATGTTGCAGTTTCTTCCATCTCCATCTTGAGTGCATGCATGTGAAATGACTGGTGCGTGTTTCCAGACCTCTTGGCTCTTGGAATACCCTGCCTAAGTCACGCAGGAAAACACTGGAGGTTTCACGTCATGCAGTAAACTCACACAAATGCCCCTATGTAATAGTGCCTTTGTTGCAACACAGTGTGCTTTATTCCCCAACAAATGCTTGTACAGCAAGCTGATCAACAAACTCAGATGTGCTTTCCCCCCTCCCCTCTAGACACCAAAAACCATTTGTGGATTATGGGGATACTGTGATGCATGGGCTGGAAGCCAGCCCCAGCGCCTGGCTCAGGACACATTCCATCTGGGGAAGGTATGTGTATTGTTTGCATTATGTAGATTTCGTAAAATAAGAGAACTGATTTGGGTTGTTTCAAGTAGCAGTGGAGGAAATAAGAGGTCCTGTTTAAGGGACAGCCTAGTCAAGCTGCCAGGAGATCTTTTTATAAAAACAGTGCAAGGGGTAGAGTAGTCAAAAGTGGCACTGGGGAGGTAGTGACTGTGTGCCTTTCCTTGTAGGGCAAATAGCAGGGGTTTTATTTCAGGGGGAAAGGCAGTTAAATTTGAAAAGAGTTAGATCTTCTTTCCCCAGCTCCTCTTCCCTGACATGATTCAAGATTACTTGTGACTACCTTAAATAAATAAAATAAAAAGAACTAGATCATGTATCTCTCACCAAGCTTGTCTGCAAAGGACAATGCTCTTTAGATAAACTGAAAGTGTGCTCTGATTTCAGAGATGGGGTAAACCCACTCCCAAACTGGCATGTTTAGCATGGAACCAGCATATCACTTCTATAAGTTTGACAGACAGCTAATTATGGTTGCTTAGGTATGCTGTGCTTATTTCAAGTTCTCGCTGTATGAAGGACTAGGTTCATAGAAAGCATTAAAATGCCAACTTGATAACTGTAGTGTTGAAAAGCAATGTTTTTAGGCTTTTTAAATTGTCCCCTTGTTTCTGAGCTTTTAGCAGTTTTTGCCAACATGGTTTCAAATTTCTGGAACCACAAGTAGGGCTGTGCATGGGCGGGGAGATTCGGTATTCCAATCTGGAATACCCCCAAATCCGAAGCAGCTTGATTTGGGTTCCAGAATCTGAACTGATCTGGAATACCCCCAAATCCGAAGCGGCAAGCCGCTTCAGATTCGGATTCCAGAAATCGCTTTGGTATGCTCCGTGAAGATTCGGAGCATACTGAAGCGAGGGGGGGAAATTCCCCACCACCCACCACCCTCCCTGGGGCAACCCCTCCACCCCCACCCAACCCTGGGGAGACCCCTCCAACCCCCACCCACTTACCTGGCAGTGGGAGGGTTATCAGCTGGGCGGCAGGCTGCTGCCACCGCCACTGAAACCATGGCGGCAGCGGCGACAGCAGCACAAGGCTGTGTGGCCTGGAGCCAGCCGGCTCCTCTGCCGCTGCCTGAGCCTGCGGGGTGGTAGGGAAGGCCGGAGCCGCCTCCTTTGGCCCTTCCTGCCCCTCAAATGACTGTGGTGCGCCGGCACTGCAGCGGCCATTTGAGGGGCAGGAAGGGCTTTCTCCGCCTCCTCCGGCCCTTCCTGCCCCTCAAATGGCTGCCGCGGCCCTGGCAATCCATGGCCTTTTGAGGGGCAAGAAGGGCTGGAGGAGGCGGCTCTAGCCTTCCCCACCACCCCCCAGGCTCGGGCAGCGGCACGGTGCCAGCAGCAGCAGCGGCAGCGCGGTGGCAGAGGAGCCACCCCGGAGCCACCGCAAGGTGTGGGGGGGAGGTGGGGGGGTTGATGTTTAAAGGGCCCTTCCACTGCTTGCAAGCAGCGGCGGGGCCCTTTAAACAAGCCCCGAAGCTTTCTGAAGCATTTCCGAATGCTTTGGAAAGCTTTGCTTTGGTATTCCGAAGCAGGGCCAGTATGCTGGCCCCGCTTCGGGAATACCAAAGTTTTCCAGTTTGGGTCCGCTTCGGGTATCTTTACCCGAAGCAAAACCTGAATCGCACAGCCCAAACCACTAGGGCTAGAAATGTTAAGTGAAGTTAAGGCTGACAGGCAATACTACTTGAAATTTGTTGGAGAGTTTCAAACATGCTGAATTTTTGTGATGACTTCGCTCTCTAAATAGTGTTTCTTATATTCTTTTCAGGCACATAGTGGGTTTTTTCTTGATTCTCACTCAGCTGGGATTCTGTTGTGTGTATTTTGTATTCTTAGCTGACAATCTGAAACAGGTAAGAGTTGATAGCGTATTATTTTAATGCTGGTGCTGGTGATAGTTTAGGAATGTAAGAATTCTTCTAATTTCAGCATCCCCATGATTGATGTAACCAGTAGAAAATCAGAGAAGATTTTGTTTCTGTAACTAAAGATGCCCTAGCTGGCACAAAAGCCTATGTTCCTATTTTACTTAGGTATGATACCCTGCCATATGTGGGCTGTGTGTATGTTGCCTGTGTTTCATCCTAGAGGAGGATAAGGGCCTTCTTCTAATGTACAGTGCCTTACAGAGAATGGAGTGTTAGAAGCATAATTCTTTAAATGAATCACCATCATATATTGAATGTATGAATATGGTAGAAGTAACGACTGTATTTGGCCTTTGATGCTGATGGTAGCATGCAGTTACTGGGAATGGCGTGCTTAGAATGGATGATGTGAGGGCTGACCTGTAAAAAAGAAGTCTGTGGCATGTGTCCAGAGGTAATCCCAGGTGGTTCTGAAACTTCCTATATTAGTTTAGTAAAATCCAAAGAATCAAAAGGTAGTTGTGCTGTCAGTCCATATTGTCTTCCTTGTGAACTTCAGGACACAGACTGGTTTCCTCTTACCAATATTTCCTCCTGATTTCTACTTGAATTGTTGAATAGCTTATTTTTGGAGCTCAGTTAAGTGCATGCCTTCCTATTTATTGACCTGAACTTCTAATTCCCCTTCAGAGTCATAATGCAGCAGTGAGTGTAGCTCTCTAATAAAGAGTCTAGTTCAGAAACTAGTATAGCCTGGCATATTATTCATTTTGCATGCTGAACATGTCTTTGCTTAAGTTTGCACATGTGTGTGTGACTCTCCTGGACAAGAAGCAGTAGATGTAGAAGGACAACATTGTATCAAAAGAGGCAGACAAGCTGTTGTTTAAGTATAGTTGGATCCTTTTAAACAGGATCCCCAATGTTATCATACATCTAATACATCTGATGCAGTGTATACGTTCTGTATTACAAGTACTTGTAGTCTCATAATAATTTATGATTAAATTCTGTCTTATAATGGACATAGCAATCAAGCAAAGAACTTGCCAGATTTGAAACAATTTTTTTCTTGACTTCCTCATAGGTGGTATCTGCTGCCAATGCTACAACCAGCAACTGCAACGGCAATGAAACTATGGTGTTGGAACCCACCATGGACTCCCGGTTATACATTCTATCCTTGTTGCCATTTGTGGTATTGCTAGTCTTCATCCAGAACCTCAAGTTCCTTTCCATTTTCTCTATGCTGGCCAATCTTGCCATGATCTGCAGTCTGATAATGATATACCAGTATATTGTCAGGGTATGTACAAAGATCATTATAGCAATGATAACATTAGATGGACTTCTTTCAGAATTTTCGTGTAGTGATGATGGTGATGCCATCACAGTGGCTGTCTAGTTCTCTGATCTGTCCCCCTGTTCCTCCTTGACTCAGTTGAAAAAGGCTTGCTTATTGTTCTCTCTTTCAGGCAAGTAAGATTTGTGATTGTTGGCTCTGGAATCTTTTCAGTGATGGCCTCCACTTGGTAGAGTAGCTTTTGAAGTAGCATCAGACATGTCCCCTCATTGCTGCTTTTTAGAAAACTCTGTAAGGCAGCATTGTTTAGTAAGACAGTTCTATGAAAACTGTTCTTGAAGACGATGTTGGTTTGTATTAGGATTCTCTGTGTTCACCTGTTTTAGACTTACTGATGTGTGTTTTTATTTAGGTTTTAAATATTGTAACCTACTTTGAGTAATGTTGGGAATAAGACAGGTTAAAAATGACAAAAACAGATCCAGTCCAATGGATTGTATCTTTGATTTGGACCTAGGTTTAAATCCATCACTGGGTGGCCTTAAATGTTAGATTCTCATTTTAAAGGTCCATAAGGGTAGTGTGTGGCACTTAGATCTTTAGGCTATGAAAGGATTGTGTTATTAATGCAGCACATGGATAATGAACCTGTTATACCAGTTCTGTAAGAGGCAGAGGCAGTGTTTGTTTCTGGCCATCCAGGCCACCCTACCTCCCTTCTGCTGTGCTGCTGTCTCTTCCTTCACTCAGCAGAGTAAGAAAAAGCCACTCTAACCCACAGACTGTATGGGAACTTTAAGGAGAGCTGGAGAAGGACTGCCTAAATAGCATTATCCATGCAGAATTCCCCTATTGGGTCATTTTGGAGGAGCTCCTCTTTTTTTGTAGACAAACAGCTGCAGGTGATGATGTTAGTGCTGGGCCCTTTGATGGTTAGCTATATTAATATAGTGTCATTTCATTAATTTAGTACTACCTAGGCAATATGGCACATGACAGAGTAAATAAGTAAAATAGATCTTAGACAGATCTTGGCTCTTGCTAACTTTTGTTAAAATATTTGACAATTGAGGGAAGGGAAAGACAAAAATATTCATATGCACCAATGTAATTACATTAATTTGTTTTGCTTGGGGGGAGGTGAGTGCTGAGAAGTTAAGCCCAGAAGTTCTCAGAACAAGTAGGTTTTGAAAATTAACTTGAAGAATAAGATGGTAGAGTTCTTGGTGCAAACTGCAGCAAGACGGAACAGCCATAGTTAAGAGAACAGAATGCTTAGGGGACTTTGGGTCTGGTAGATTTAAAGAACAAAAGACACATTTCAGGAAACAGGGTGAGGCAAAGTTATGGAAGGCAAGGTCAAAGAGTTTCTGCTGGATATGGAAGGGAGAGGAGCTAAACGAAGGGATTTGAGAAGAACATTGCATAGGTTGAATGGGGAGAGAAGTTAATTGTTCTGGGTAGAAGATTAATATGACAAAGAAAAGACAGTGAGAAGAAGGTTGCAGTAGCTGAGGACAAGTCAACCAGAGCAGTGGTTTCCAACCTCTTTGGTATGGTGACCCACAAGTCCAAATTTACTTCATATGGTGACCCATCCAGGGCTGGTTCAAGAGATTGAGAAGGGTGTGTGCTTGGTTGAGGAGATGCAGGAAGATGGCAGATGTAGGCAAAGAGGTGGGTGGCAAGTGGCTCACTGATGTACATCTCCCACAGTAGGCAGAGGGCAGCAAGGCACTGCAGGGGGCAGGGCAAGAGGTTGGGCTGATGAAGGAGCAGTGCCAAGACACAACTTTCACTCTCACACACCTTTTTCTCTCATCTCATTTTTCCATGCACTGAAAATCTACTCTCCAGGCTCCCCACCCCCCATGAAAGAGGGTGGGGAATGTGAGAATGAGAGAAGCTGACAAGGAAGGAGAGGAGAGGAAGAGAAGGGTGCAAAGTGTAGAAGCCCCCTATAGGGATGGCAGTCCTGTGACCCACTTTCAGAGGCTTTGTGACCCAATTTAGCGTCTCCCAGGTTGAGATCCCAAACAAGGACCACCGCATTTCCACAATGTTATATAAGGAAAAATGGTATCGCTTGGCAGTAGAGTGAATTGTGGGTAACAGGGAAGAGTATAATGTTTCAGACTTGTCCAATAGTATGCTTTCCCAAAAGACTGGCAATTAATGATATTGAATGACTACTACTGTGGGTATGATACTAGGCACAAAGGGAAAACATATGAGATGCTGCATGAGCAGCTACTATGGTGCTGATTGGGTTCTGCTAACATTAGTTCACTTGTGTTCATATTCAATTTGGGTAGCTTCCAATTCCTAGTATCCTTACTTGGAAGAGGAGGGAGCAGAAAACCATCTTTGTTTCCTTTGCTGTCACATCTAAATTTTCTTTTTGTTCTTTCCCCATTGTCAGGGCATTCCAGACCCTAGTTCCCTGACTCTTGTGGCCCAGTGGAAGACATATCCTCTGTTTTTTGGCACTGCTGTCTTTGCTTTTGAAGGCATTGGAGTGGTAAGTCTTGCCTTGAGTATGCTTGGCTGGCATTGCTAGAAGCAACATTAGAGTGTTAATTGCAATAGGGATATCTTCAACCGCTGTTTCTTAGTGAATACAGCAGCACCTGATCATCCAGCTGATGAGTCATCTGTGTGATTGACAATCCTATATAGTTACTCCTACATCAAACTTCCTTTCTGCTTCTGTTCCATACTTTCAAGAAATAGCATATGCCCTTTTGTAGTATATTGCTGAACAGTTGTCTTGACCTAGTGATAGTCCAGTAATGCCTTAAGATCAAGCATTTTCAGATTGGCTTTTCTAGCGTCAAATCATTATAGGAAACTGGTTTTTCAGCAAAGAGCAATGGTGTGGGTGAGTAGCCTCCCTTAAAAAGCACTACTGCCTTGTTGGAGGAAAGTAGGATAAAAATAGAAATGTTTGATCTATCCTATCTTTCTCTCCCTTGCATTTCTCTCTGGTAATTTATCTCTCTTATCTTGCACTGGTTTAGGTTGAATTTGCAGAACTGATAGCTTCCTGAACTGCAGATATCATTCTAAGATGCTTTAGCTGAAGATGTGTAGCATTTAATACAGGGAAAGCAATAGCACAGCTATATTTGACACTGGTTTGGTTTCAGCCAGACCACTGGGTTCTATTCCAGTTGTGTTGCAAAATATATGGACAGATTGGTAAGGAGAACAAAAAAGATGCTCAAGGGTTTAGAGTGCAATACACATTTTTATTTCATATGTTTCTGAAGAAATGAAGTCTGGCTCACAAAAGCTTATGCTAGAAAAAACTTGGTTAGCCTTAAAAATGCCATGACTTCTGTTTCACTTTTCAACAGCAGACTAACGGCTACCCTCTTGAAATTAACGTCAGATTTCAAATGATGTAGGTGTTTTTAGTTGAGAGTGAGAAGTTGAACACTCTTAAAAGGAAAAATAATTTTCTACCAATGTTGAGATTATGATGTACTAGAGAAGAGTGCCAACACGTGTTCATATCTGTAAGAACAGCTGAGCAGTGAAGGCAGTTGATTTGCATAGCTGCAGAACTCCTGCTTCAGACGTTAAGGCAACAGTGGATAAACTGTCTCAGATGTGCCTCAGTGCCAAAGTGCAAGAGTCTGTGTGCCATGAGGTTGCTCTGAGTACGTACTGGGCCAAAAAGATAAATCAATAGCCTTGATCAGGTTATGCAGCCTAAGAAAATGTGTGGCTTACTGTCTGAAGTAGAGGTAGTGCAATATGCTTGTGCTTCCGATACAGCCTTCTGAATTTAGAGGACTCTAGTCTCCTCTGTACCTGATGCAAGGTCTGTAATTCCATTCTATATAAATTGCCCCTTATCTTATAGTTTACTGGTTGACTCATAAATTGTAATTTCACCCATATGTAGGTCTGCTTCACACATACGAAACAAAAATATAAGTCAGTATACAGCAGTGTTCCTGGTTGACATGGGAGAAATGCATTCACGTACAGTACGTGTACAGGCAATGTGCAAGCTATGTACAAAGTTGAGCAGGCTTAAGTGCTTCCTTTCTAGTTCCTGTGCCAGAGAAAAATAATCCTTAGCAGGGCTAGAATATCAAAGATCAAAGAAACCGAGTTTCAGGTGGGATGAAGGACTGAGGAGTCAGCTAGTGCCCCTGGGAGAAGCATAGATGCACAGATCACTGCATTGACCTGCTGAGTATCAGCATGTAAAGGGGAGGAAGTAATAGAGGGTGTGGAAGGAATGCTACATAATTACTTTACCACTTTGACTTTATCTGTACTAGTTCACTGTGTAAATACAGAAGCTGCAAGCTCGAAAGTCCATTAAGATACCTGAAGGGTTATAGAACATCCTGCACCCTATGCCAGTACTCCTTGCAGACACGTCCTGGTCTGGCTTGACAAAGTTATGAAAGCTAGCAAGCAAGCAGGAAAGGGAAGAGCCTAAACTCAAAATCTGGTTTTGCTTCTCTGTAGTCTTTTCCTCCAGGAATAACATTTCAAACAGTTTATTTTTAAGCAGTGCAACTCAAGAAGCAACTACTAACTAAAGCATTACATAAATTATGTTAACTGACAAAGTTATGGTGGAGTGATGGTTGCTGTGCATTTTGTTTCTCAAGTCAATGATAGCAAAGAAATGCCTGTGAATAATTGTACAATCATTACTGTCCTTTAACAGTGTGTAGTTGATGGATTATATCACCATTTTAGTATCATTTTAGCATTTTCTTTTCCAGCATGCAATTATCAGCATGCATTTTTCTATGTGTAATTAAATTAGTGGGTGGCAAATGGGATGATGTATTATTCATACTAGCATTTAAGACTTTATAAAACATCTTCTAAACATATGTAATTAAGCATGTGACTGAAGAGTTAAGCAATGCTGCTGCATCCTCACACAGTAGATAATTAATCTATAGTGTGCATTGTCACAGTGTGGTATGATAGGACACTTCCCTAAATTATTTCTTTCACAGATTTGATCAAAATTGGCTGGGTCTAGTAATCATGGTAATAATATTTCCTAGTGTGTTCACAGTATATTTCAAGCTACATCATTCTGTACTTTGAGATGACCTCCTTGGCATCTTGCTGTTAGGAGAGAGCATGCTAAGAGAGACAGAACATTGGGCTGCCTTGCATGAGTGGTGAGCAGGTTGTGACACAATTATCAAGTTAAGATTGAGTTAAAGTGGTACATTGATTCAAATCTGTTTCTCCCCTCTCCCCAAGATACTCCCTCTAGAAAACAAGATGAAGAACCCTCAGCAGTTTCCCACCATCCTCTATGTGGGAATGGGACTTGTCACTACCCTCTACATCACCCTGGGAGCACTAGGATACTTGCGTTTTGGAGGGGACATCAAGCCCAGCATAACACTCAATCTGCCTAATTGTTGGTGAGTCAAGAGAGGAAGAAAGGCTCTTTCATTTATGGTTCAAATAGGAGTTGAGAGTTACAGGTCTTTGGAGTGGTTTAGAATGGGAATAGCAGGAAGAATGCTGAGGGGTGTTTGCAATATGGTGAGAAGCAGTTCTCAAGGGGAGGGAACTGCAAAGCCCTTCAAGTATTCTGGGTCCTCAAGAACTGTCTCGTCTCGTGGTTATGATCTGTCCTAGCAATCTATCTGTGTTTCTAATTTGTTTGCCTTCAGCCTATCATGTAGTACTTCATGAAGCATTATCAATTTTACCCATTGTACATACTATATTTGTACAAGGAAGCATGCGTCTCCTCCCCACAAATGTCACCAAAACCATGCCTTTTGAACAGTGTACTGTTTGAAGCCAAGCAAATTTTGTTATGGGACAGTAAGTTGTTTGTTGGTACAGTGTAGTTGCTGGATGTGTAAGCAAGTTCTAACAGAGCAATTTCTTGTCATCATCCACATACATTCCTAATATACTTTAACTCAGCTCTAACAAAGCATCTGATGAAGGGAGTGCTTACTCTCACGAGCTCATACCCTGGAAATCTAGTTGGTCTTTAAGGTGCTACTGGACCTAAATCTTGTTGTGTCTTAAGTCTCGTATCACTTGTCAACATGGTGTACTGGCAGCAAAGAGACAGTGATTTTTCTTGAGATAAAGTTGTTACATAAGTGCAACTTGTACATTACTGGAAAATGATTCACTGGGGAGCAGAATCTTTCTTGTGTGTAGAGAAGAGTTGTGCCATATTTACAGCTGAAAAGTAATGGTCTCTGTGAGACCTCTTCTTACCATATTATTTGGATTTCTATTCTGCTTTATACCAAGGGTTCAGGGTGATGATCATCAACATAATAGCTGTGCTGAGCTCTCACACACAAAAAATCCCAATAAAATCCCTGGGGTGGAGTTAAAGAGCAGAATTTTAAAATATTGAACAGAGACAGACCCTCCTATTCATCTTGAGCAGTTGGTGGTTCTTCTGGAGCAGAGTAATATGGAATGAGCAGTTCTCTGCTGATCCAGGAGCTTGTATTCTACCCCTACTGATTGTAAGCTTGCATTGCCTACATTTGCTCGGTCACGTATTCCTCTATTAGTCCTCCACTTTTAAAACTTTTCAGATTTTTCTGAATTCTTGGATAGAAAAATCTCTTTTCTCCATGGCTCTGACCCACAGATTTAAGCTTCAGCTGATAGGGCCCTTTTGAGAGTTAGAAATATTGATTGCTCTAATAAATACCATTTGTGCCGATGGTTATTTCAAAAGAGTAGCATGGCAAACGCTGTATTTGCAAGTTCACTCATACTTTCCTTTCCCTGATCCAGTATCAGAAGTTTTGCTTTCTCTTTTCTTGATTCTGAGATTCTGTGGTGAATCTGTGGCTACTTAAGTCAACTGATGATGCATGTTACTACATCTTGAGTATTGCCAAGGCTGTTCTGTCAACACTTTCAAGAACTCATCCCAAAGTTCAAAACTGAGCTGGACAAGTGCCTGCACTTATTTTCTTTGAAGAAAGTTACTGGTTTACTGGCAGCTTCCCTAATGGAAGCTTTTTTGATTGGCTGCTTACTGTTTGTGATGCAAGATGTGCATTTACAGATTTTTTGGAAGGCTAACTGAACCTAAAGGAACACTACAGACCCAAAAACTCATACCAGAGATGCATTTGTTTTCTGAGGACCTGTTCATCCATTCTTGTTCTGAGGAGCAATCTTGACTTGGCATGATAATCAGGCTGTTGAGTTATCCTTGAAGAAAACTAATGAGTGAACTGGGTAGCACCACTTCAATTTGAATGCAAACCTTTCCTATGGAAGTAAAAAGTGAGTTTCAGGTTTTGCTTGTAGAAAAATGTTCTTCTGAAAATTTATGATGCTTGCAGAAAGTTGGTTTTCAGAATGACTTATGGTTAAGAAACACTAAATTCTAGTTTTAAAGGATTTGGAAATAACCTCTTTAATTACCACCATTATTGGCAGGGTAGTTAAATAGAAATGGAAATACTTCTGATTACCATCTGCATGCTTACTATAAGGAATGAAAGTAAAGCTGAACAAGAGGAACTATGGTACTCCCTAGTGGATTCTTTACTTTAATTAAATAAAATTTAATTTATTAAATTCCTAACCCACCCTCCCTGCACATGGTCTCAGGGTGGGTAACAACACTTTTAGACTACAATAACAATAAATACAGAGTAAAATAATAATATAATACAAAGTACAAAACATAATTTAAAACCATAAAACCATATCCAACATTAAAACTATACACTAACCTGATTCCTCCAGTATCCTTCTCAAACTAAGGGCTAATAATTTCCAAAATGGATTAAAGGTGGAATGCCCATGAGGCTAGCATTTCATGTTTTAGTCTATCACAGAGAGGCACAGTTCAAAGCCAGATGCATCCAAGTTTTGTCACTTGTCATATTATAGCTAGTAAGTGACTAGGTATTCTGTGTTGCCAGCTTACACTTGCTAAAAATCACAATTTGATATTTAAATAAGCATGCTAATAGGGTGATGTCAGGAAGTGCCTTGTCAAATAGAGTATAATGATAATTTAGACTGCTTTTGCGAAGAATGTACTTCATCCAAATGAAAATAATGTGTGCTTCTTTTGCCAATATGAACCAGAGTTTAAGGCTTTCTTTTGACTGTGCCAGCAAGATTCAAAAACTCTTGGGCAAACTCCAAACTCTCTGCCCACAGGTCAGTTGTGTGCTTATACAGAAGTTTCCACTTGTTTATTAATTTGGCCATGGATTGAATGAAACATATAGATTAGGAATTTTCTGAAGTTTGGATGTGTCCAAAGTAGTCTGGTTTACATTCTCGATCCTGGTAACAACTAGATTCATGGGAGTGCTTTTTTGTTTAGTCACAAGCAAGTGGTGCAATCTTCCTTTACCTTCTTGCTTTATGTAAACTATCACCTACAATAGCTCTGACCCACAGTTGAGGTTGGTTGTCATATCAGGTCTGTTCTTTGAGTTCTCTCAGCTGGTTGTTCCAGTCATGCCAATAGTTTCACAAACCTCTTCTCTTGTCAATGGGATCCTGTGACCTTTAGAGTTTCTTGGTATTTTCCAGCTATTCTTGTGCAACTCTACAGTGCTTGTTTCTGAACAAAAGAGATCAAAATCCTTTCTCCCCCACCCTACCCTTTATCTCAAGGATGGCGTAGTTGACTCTTTCAACATACAAAGGACTGTATGTTCAGACTAGGAGATTGTACTGCATTTGGACTTTGATGCCATAAGGATTGGAACAACTTACTCTTCTGTTACGTTGGCATGTTGCTGTATAACATAACTCCTTCTTTGTCCCTTGCAGGATAGTGAGAATTTTTTTTATCTTGCCTTTACGTCTTAGAGGTTTAGTGCCTCTGTACATGTTTAGGACACCAAGGAATTATCAACAGAAACTATCAAACACCAAAGAATCACCATCCTATAGAATCACAGGGTGAACATCAATAGTAACAAAACAGATCTTCCTTTTGTCTGCCACATTTGCCCAAAAGCTTCAGTTTTATGTAAATAGTTTGTCTTTGAGTCAAGCCAGTAAAAGTTCAAATGATAATGATGTCAGAATTACATGGAACGTTTACATCAGGGCCAATGCTGGCAAGTACACTGCTGCAGTAGAGGGGTAGTAAGTGAAAACTGAAATATTCATTAGTGAGCCAGATGATAACTGCTTTAAAGATATGCTTTAGTTTTTTAAAAATTAAAACTACGATAGAATCATGCATGCTTGAGCACGGGATGAAAATAATTTAAATATATGTATTTTAAACTATATTTTCAAACAAACACTCAATGTTACCATGAAGGTAGAATGTAAAGGTTTGAGATTTCTGATTAGCTACAGTTAAGGGCCAGGCCTGTTTGTTGCTAGTATATTTTTGATAACAGTAGTAATGTCAGTCTGTATACTGCATGTACTATCCAAGTACTGAATCTGGTATCCTCAACAGAAATATCCAGAGAACCATGAGCTTCTCCTTGTATGCGTTTTGTGTGTTCTAATTTTGGCTCTTACTTTACACATCTGCCCTTTTCTCCAAAAGTTTGACTATGTGCTGCTAGTGGTGATTCAAAAATGAGAGGGAGATTGAAGCAGGACTTCAGTTTTATGGTACTAGAGCATTTAATTTCTTAAAATTTGATTTCTGCCCTTCTATTTCATCCAGGAAGTTCTGCAAGTTAGCTTAGTTACAGAAATACACTGATGGGTGTGTGTGTTGCTCCTCTCTTAACACACAGCTCTGCTTTGTAGTGGCATCTCCCTCAAACCCAATTCTCATTAGGCCACTGTGGTGGATTCCCCTCATTTTCATCTTGCTTGCACTTCTTATTCCGTTCTCCCCTGCCAGAACTACAGGTCTTCTCCCTGGCTAGGGACACAGGGGAAAAGCCAGGTATGATGCTGAACAGTAACCAGTTGTGTGGCAGCATGCTTTTTACTGCATGCCCTCTAAGGCTCAGAGCTTCTCCCAGTCTGAGGACATTAGGGCTTGGTCTTCTTCTATAATATTTGCTCCCTACTAATGTCCATGCCTCCTTTTTCATTTAATTTCCTTTTTTTCACAGTTTTGGATTATCTGTAACAAAAACATATAAATCAATAGAGGGTCAAAAAGGATACACATTAAACAATATAATTAAAAGGCCACTATTTAGTCAGTTTACTTATACATCTATCTGTTGTATCAATTTGTTGTATGATTTTCCTTCATCCATGGAGAAGGGAGGTGTACCTGGTTCTCCCTGCTACCATTTTATCTTCATGACAATCCAGTGAATTAAGCTTGGCTTAAAGAGAGTGACCGTCTCAAGATCGTCCAGTGAATTACATGGGTAAATGGGGACTTGAACCCAAGGACACTCTAACTGCTACAGTGCTGTAAATTAAACAGAAGGCCAGGGAGGAGGCCTTCTGCTTAAATTGTAAAATCATTTGATTAGGGAAAGTGCCTTTTCTTAATCCTATTTGATCTCTGCAAAGTCTCGAGTCACTCATTCAGGCTCCTGCTGTCCCTTTCACATTCTTCTGAAAACAGTAATTACACGGCAAAGCCCCTGGAAAAAAGTGATGTTGATTTTTGTTTTTTAATTTAACTCCTTTGTATCATAGGATGAATTGATGTAACTGTTGATTCTTGTATCATTTGCAGGTTGTATCAGTCTGTCAAGCTGCTCTATTCCTTTGGGATCTTCTTCACTTATGCATTGCAGTTTTACGTCCCTGCAGAAATAATCATTCCAGTGGCTGTGTCACAGGTCCCTGAACGCTGGGCATTGTGGACCAACCTGTTCCTGAGAACGTGTCTGGTTTGTGCAACATGTAAGTATAAGGCAAAAACTGATGAATGTTTTCCTTGTCATTTGTTAAGAAATGTGTTCTTCAGTGGTTGAGATTCAACCAGTAGAATGATATTCAATCAATGTAATAACTCATTGTGAGTGTGTGCACACACTTGTAAAGTGGCACAGCTTGTGCAAGCCAATGACTGTTAGGAATAAGGAAGAAGTCATGACAATTTATCCAGCCTCTGCCTAGTAAGGTAGTTATGCTCATCTGTTTTAACAGAGTAATGCTGGTTGCTGGTAGCGAGAGGCTGGAAATTCTCTTTCTGAATGTACAGGAAATTTGCCAACATAGCTTCCCATGGCAAAATTCACTTGTGGAATCCATTTGGCTGCAGCTTATGCTGATTTCAGGTCATTGGAACTCTAGAATTTACATTCTTAAATGCCTTCTAGGAATCTTTTCCCTGCACATGCCTATGTTTCAACAAGGTCTGCAGGTCCCAAACAGCCCTGAATCCATGTCCATGTCTTGAGGCATAAAATGTATGTGTTCTATTGCCAAACAGTTTTCTGGGCACTCAAGAGAGTAAAGAATGAATATTGGAATAAATAAATGAATGAATAAAGGGATAAATGACGTTAACCTACCAAATAATGTGTTAAAACCACATTCTCGTGTACAGCCAGCTCCTATATTTAGAAATTTTCTGGATTGCTATAGAAGTGTGAACAATCCAGTCTGGCTGTAAGAAGTCACTTAGTTTGATTCTCTGACCTCCTGACTCTATGGCTGTGGAATGCCTGCTGGAACACTGTTGTAATGTATCTGCTTTTCACCACAAGTTCTGTATGCTTTAGGTAGGGTTATACCTGCTTGACTTTTCATCTTCCTTTTTTGTGCTTATGACCGTTTCCTCTCCTGCTTTTCCATTTGATTACTTCTCTTTTACATTCAGGTTTTTTTTGTGCTTCATCCTTTCTTGATTCTGATCCACATAATTGGGCTGATGGCTTATCTTGTGTCATATCATTGCATCATTCTCCAGGTTCATTCTTCAAGCATGAAATACTTTATATTCCAACTTTTGTGCAGCTATGCCATCAGTAACACTGAGCCAGAGAAGAAACAGAGAAGTGAGATAAAATTTCCAGGGTCAATATCAGATAGTTATGGAGACTAACTTCTTGAAAGTCAGTTGTGTTTACTATAGATTCAACCATTTCTTTAGTTCAGCAGTCTGCTTAGTACTTGTGACCACTTCTTATGTCTGCTTTGTTCTCTTTGGAACAGATTATATTATGACTTCATCCATTACCCCAATATGGGAGTAGTCTGGTTTGTGTTTAGATATAATCACAACAAATCCTCTTTTCCTATTGCATTCATGTTTCAAATCCTGTTGCTGTGATTACTCTTCTTTTGTTTCATTAACTTTGATGTTTCATGAATGTTGTAAGCAAGGGTATACATTAATTAATTTATTTAAATAACTTTATGTCCCACCTTTCCCACCAATAGGGATCTAGAACAGTCTACATCATTAGCCTCTCTCCCATTTTATGCACACAACAACCCTGTGAGGTGCATTAGGTTGAGAGTATGTGAGAGACCCAAGGTCACCCAGTAAGCTTCAATGGCAGAGTAGAAATTCAAACCTGGATCTCTCAGATCCTAGTCCAATATGATAACCACTATAGAACACTTTCCACTTGGTTTGACTGATTTCAACAATTTTAGAAAAAACAACTTGTCAAACATAAACTTGCTGTAGTGGCTGAAGCTGTTTGAAATAGCTGCAGTTCCTTCTCTTGTGGGATGATAGCACACAGTGCCATTTTCAAGCAACTTTATCTGAATTATAAGAATTATGCTTGAAGATTTCTATAATGAGTGTGCTTAGGATTGCAGTATAAGGAATGCATTTCTAAAGCTGAGTCATAATAGAGCTGGAAATTGAATACTTATTTCTCAAGTTGTCTGACTGCTTTCCCACAGCTTTAGCAGCTTGATTTCTGTGGGGATGAAAATGAGCTACATTTTTGGTAGAGTCTTTAAATCTATAGAAAACTAGGTTTTGTGAAGCAAAAAGGGAAGGTGAACATAGAGCCTAGAACCTAAGAACGTGTGAAACTGCATTATATCACATGAGGACATGGATTCATCTGGCCAAGTATCTATTCTGACTGGAAGTAGCTTTCCAAGGTTTCAAGCAAAGGTCTTTACCAACATTGTCCCACGATAATTATATATGTGCAAAGCATGTACTTTACCACAGATCCCAGGCAAACGCAGATGAGCTTGTATGATTGAGAGAACTGTTTTGGAATGGAGGCTCTCTACACACTTAAAGGTGATGCCTCCTTGGATCGTCTGAAGTATCTTGTGCTCCATTGAGGGTACGGAAAAGCTAAACTTGCCTCTTTGTTTGGGGGAAGAATCAAGTCAGTGCTAGGAGACACATCAGTGGGTGATGTTTTGCCCATGGAAGCCACATTGGGGATCACTGCTCTGTTCAATCTGTCATAAACTATTGTTTAGCTAGGTTTGTTTAGCTGGGAATTTATGTTCTGGTTTAGATGTCAGTCATAACAAATGTACCCTTTTTTGTCTCTCAGGTTTGCTAGCAATTCTGATTCCTCGGCTCGACATTGTCATCTCTCTGGTGGGTTCAGTGAGCAGCAGTGCACTAGCCCTGATAATTCCACCTCTTCTGGATATTTCCACATACTACTCTGAAGGCATGCATCCGGCTACATTAGCCAAAGATGTGGTGATCAGTCTCTTGGGTTTTATTGGATTTGTGGTGGGGACCTATGAGGCTCTTTTGGAACTCATCGTGCCAACAGTTTCTAATACCACAAGTGCCTGACAGTAACACTTTAACTTGCACACAGCTCTCAGTTCTGCATTGCCATTGATTTTTTTTACTCCCAGCCATCTGGTCAGGTTCTTGATTCTTCTAGCAGCTACAGTTATTTTGGTCCTATCCTGCTTTCTGAGTAGCTGTGTTCTGCAGCTGTAAGGATTGGAGACAATGGGAAAAGATAGCACGGAACTTTTATTTCTCTGGCTTGATAAGGCCTGAGAGCCCTAGGGATTAGCCTTTGGCTGGAATGGAAATACCTCTTTCGGTTTATCTGTGAACCTACTCCCATTAGAAACGGAATACTCTGTAAGGATTTGAGTTTTAGTTATACACTATATTTTTCTGGATTTAGAGCAATGAATGTGTGGGAACTAAGAATCTCAGTACTTTGAAGTCACCTTTAAACATCATATTACCAGTCCTTGAGAGGAGAAAATCCACCACAGACAGACACACACACATTCTCTCTTTGATTCTGTTCCAAAACACTTCCTCTTGATAACTTAGAGATTGCATCAAGCTCTTACCTAAGTTCTAGTGTAATCTTAGTTCTAGTGTAATCTGTGATAGTAAATGGTGTGACCTGAAAATGGGAGTGAGAACGAAGGAAAATAGTGGCCAGTGCTGAGAAAAAGTAAGCTGGCAGCAGCACTTAATAAAGTTGGGCTTCATTTCTTAGGCGCTTATAGTATTTGTGAGGAAGGAAGAGGCAGGGAAAGATCATTAGCAAACATTTATATGGATACCATATGTTTAAGTATACATTACTGTCTTGTCCATTGCTTGCAGCCAGGCCCCTTTCTTTATTTGCGTGTATGTGTGTGTGGAAATACTTGTGGAGTCATGGACAGGCTTGGGCAACATATAGTTATATGACCCATAATAGTAAGGCAATATCAGTCAGATTATGGGCAGAAGATTGTGATGAGAGGGAGTAAATCTAATATTCTTTATTTAGGTGAGACTTCCTGGTGCTAATGTCATCAAGTAAGGAGAAAGATGCATGTTAAACTTGGGGATGCAGTATGGAAAGGACTTTTTAAAAAGAAGTAACTTGGTAGTTTGTTGTGTATTCACAGTGAGTGAGTGAGTTTTACAATAGAAATTCTCATGCTCACTTACTAAAAACAGGTTCTGAACAAATGGGAAGCAATGACCATGCAAAATCTAAAAACCAAATTTTTTGATGCTGTACTAGTCATAATTCAATAAGAACCTAACTTGAGTGACATGAGGGCCATTTACTTAGATGAGGATGCACATGTCTCTCTTGGCTTACTTAATGCTGAGAACATGTGATCATGACTTTTCAATGTGGTAAAATATACATGTGCCATCTTCATGTGAAAACATGTATTGAAGCAAACCAATCCAGTAAACTCTAAAGGGGTTAAATTGTGTCAATACATGTTCAGTTTTAATATTTATATCTCCCCCTTTTTCCTCAATCATGGAACCATAAGCGAATTGCATCATCTTTCTCCCCTCCTTTATGTTATCCTTACAACCACCACTCTGTGAGGTAGGCTTAGCTTAGAGCAACAGGTCCAAGGTCACACACAGCAAGTTTCCATGGCAGAGTGGGATTCAAACCCAGAAAATTGTCCAGCATCGTATCCATTACACCACACTAAAAATATGAATATTCCTAAGTGTTTTGGTTGGGTGGAAACTGGCCTTTTTAGTAGAAAATATTGAGTAGAATGTTACACATTCTCACTATTTTGCTGTTATAAGTCATAAGAAATGGTTCTTCTTTACAACCCTGGACAAAAAAAAATTAAAGTGCCAGTTTGCTTTGACAGGGCCCACATAATGTTGTCTAGGCCATGTGCTAAATACATAACTGTAAAGTGAAAAAATTGTGTGCTAACATGTGAAGCTTCCGAGTCCAACCAGATTGTTAGGTCATTTTTAAACTTAATTTTGGTTATAAAATATATTTCATTGTGTGAGGTATGACATCCATTTATTATTGAATATATCACTTTCCTACAGTCCTAGAGTCCTGTGGCACAGAGTGGTAAGCTGCAGTACTGCAGTCGAAGCTCTGTTCACGATCCGAGTTCGATCCTGGCAGAAGCTGGGTTCAGGTAGCTGGCTCAAGGTTCATTCAGCCTTCCATCCTTCTGAGGTCGGTAAAATGAGTACCCAGTTTCCTGGGGGTAAACTGTAGATGACTGGGGAAGGAAATGGCAAACCACCCCGTAACAAAGTCTGCCAAGAAAATGTCATGATGCGATGTCCCCACATGAGTCAGTAATGACTTGGTACTTGCACAGGGGACTACCTTTACCTTTTTATATCACTTTCTAGCTTCTAAAGTTTTAATATGCATATAGGCTGAACTGAGAAATTTAATACTTCTGTTCAATTAGCCAAAAGCATCTAAACTTTGTTTCCCAGCTCAAATGAGCATATGATTCTTACAGAAAGTAGAAGTTCTTTATTGGAGCGGTCAAGCAATATGACTGCTTCACACACCTGTGTCAGAGCCATATTTGGGACTTCTCCTAGCCAGAGCTGGGAGCAAAACAGCCAAACAAGCACTTCAGTGTTTATAGTAAGTTTCTGAACAGAATAGCTTCACTTAAGTGTAGGTAACTTAATATGGGAGATTATTACTTAGAAGCTTATTTCCCTTTTAAAACATTTGATATACTCTTGCTTTAAATATGAAGAGTGATGAATTACCTATTTCTCCCTACCTATTTCTCATGCTCCAAAGTGCTCCTCAGATTGCTATATTTTCAGTGCAATTTACATTGGAAGAGCGCATCTCTCCTTGTATGGTGAGTGAGGCAGGAGGTTCCAGGCACTTCAGGGTAAAACCAAGCAAATTCATCACATGCTCTTGCTGTTGATGAATTAATCCTGAAACATGGGTTGGATCCAGAGTAAATTTTTCACTACTGGAATTAGATTACCTGCCTCCAATGTCACTCTGCAGTTTACTGATCAAATGCTGCTCTCATAGGATAGAAGATTCTGAGGAACAACAGGAAGGGGGTCTGCAGCAGGAATGGTGAATCAGTGGAAACAGTCAATTTAGTCTGGATTCAACCCATTACTGTTACGAAGTTTTGGCTCAGTGAGTCCAGATCACCAGCATGAATATTATCAAAGCACAGTCCTGCTACATAAATAGGTAGAAATTAGGTCCTATACTGCTAAGACAAGATGTGTAGATTTTATTTTATGCAACATTTGCACTAATTTTAAGTGATATTACAATGATACTAGCTCAGTGGTATATTTGCACAAAAAGTTTACACATTAGTAACTTTTATGAGCTGGCTTTTACACTGAGCCTCATTTTACAGAACATTTTTGATATTAGAATAGCTTTAGCATAGTTAGTAAGGCTTACCTTTCTGAAGTCTCTCAGTGGGAATGCAGGTATAATCTATGGCCATGAATACTGTATTTTTCCATGGAAGAGAGATAAATTGAAGACTACCATTGTATATGAAGGAGAAGTTGTGAGAATTTGCACCTGTTCCTGGCAGGACAGAATTAATTTTTTTGAAAACGGGATGACAGTAGGAAACAAGAACAGTGAGATGGCGAAACAACCTTTGTAGAACTTACTTTGCCTTCATTTTGCTCTGGAGCTCATATCAGTGGCATAGGGAAAAATGTGTGCACTTTTCAATATAAACTACTGGGGAATGGCAGACATGCCATTTTGGAGATTGGAACCGTGCTCTCTTTTGTTGCATAGAATTTCCACCAGGTGGAAGCTTGGCAATACTTCATTGTGTACAGAGAGGTTATCAGTGTAAACTGGCTATCCTTCATGCCACTAGATATTATGCATTTGCTGTTGTAGCATTTAAAAACAAATGCTTGTTGTTACCTGTCTGTGGTTGTCTTAATTTGTCATTGTAAGGAGTTCTATAAAATATTTATTCTGATTTAAGTCTGGGAGAAATATTTCTTCAGAGGGCATGGCAATGGTTCTTGATTCCCAAATAATTAACTGCTTTAATATACCTTAATGGAAAAAGTTACATATATAGTAACAGGCTTATTTCTAGTTTAACGTAGATGGTTGGAGATGGGGATGATCTGTCATTTTGTGGATGTTCCCAGGTTCGTATTAATCTTTAGGGGTATATGGAATATGAATTATCCTGCTTCCTTTCATCCAAAGTACTG
This sequence comes from Eublepharis macularius, assembly GCF_028583425.1. Classification (NCBI taxonomy): domain Eukaryota; kingdom Metazoa; phylum Chordata; class Lepidosauria; order Squamata; family Eublepharidae; genus Eublepharis; species Eublepharis macularius. The sequence goes on from NC_072793.1 coordinate 82,849,327, forward strand.
TAGAGGTAAACTTCATCTTAGTTGCATAAAACACTAATAACAGTTCAGGTTTACAGAAGATCTGGATCCCATACATTCGCCCCTATATATGTTAACTACAGTTTTTTGCTGGAGAGGAATGAGCCTGGAGCTTGCTAGTACTGTTTACTATTTTCTGGGCAATCGCCACCAGATAATTTTCAATAGTCTGTCTCTAGTTGAACATTAGTCCATTTTTACAAATGCAGATTCTATGTTGTTTGTTTTAACTTGACAATGGATAAAAGGGCATTTCAACCAAATATGTGCTTGGGTTTTATTTATTTAAAAAAAGTGATGGCAATTTTGCAGTCTTTGTGTATAAAATTCAGATGCAGCTAGGCTCTTCCTCAGACTTTTGTAGGAAGAGACTTGTCCAGCTTTCCAGCCGTGGCTCCCCATATGAACAAACACAGGTTGTGTGATGCATGCACACATTTGCTGGGCTCACCATAGAAGACCATGAGAGAGTCTGTGTTGCTTGTGCAAATCCAGTCCTTAGAGTTAATTTAAGCCCCGCAGTTAGTCTGGATTGGCAGCATTGAGGCTTTGTGTGTGATTAACTGGAAGATATAATGACAGTACTCCTTCAAGGAGTTTGGCGTTTTTGTTTTTAATATTTTAATGTTACAGAATCAAACTTTAGCAAAATGAAAAAGGAAGTGCATAAAATTAGCCCATTGAAATTATTTTTCTAGATGAGGTGGGTTTGGTGGACAGGAAAAGGTGTGTGATTTACTTTGAGTTAGTCCATGTGTGTGTGTTTGTACCTCAGTCTGTATATATTGTGCACATACACTTTGCTACTACACATACCAAGTGGAATAGCTGCCTTGGGGTGTGATGGTGCTTGTACACAGATCATGTACGTTTATTCAATAAAGTCTTTTTTTTTACTTTGACAGTGCTTCTATGATGACTTCATTTTAAATGTTTTGTATTGCTCTTATGTGGCTTTTAAAATCTAAGTTTAGTAGATTACTCATTCTGTTTATTTATTTACATTATTTATAGTCTGCCTTTCTCACGGAGACTCATGGATTACCCAGTTTTAAGTCCATACAATCAAGAGGATGGGACATCCAATAAACAATGCAATAGAGTTCGGATTGCAAAAAGCTAAACAGAGCTGAAACAAAGCATAAGCATTTTAACACAAGATGTTAAACAACACAGAAATTACATGGTAGAGGCATACTTACAATATCAGGCTGTACACAATAATATAGTCCACAGTGTCTATTCCTTTCATCTTTCTGAATTCCAGTTACATTTTGCATTAAAATGTGATACGTTTATCCCACTTTGAAGTGTTAATTCCAGTCTCTTTCACTATCACATCTCTTCCTCCTCCTCCTTCCAGACTCTCAGAACCTACGCAAATGCTGAGGAGCAGTCCCTGGTAGTCTCATTTGTCACTCTGTAGCCATGTGCATACGATGAACCCTAAATGGGCTCCCTTTGTCTTGTAGCTTGCCAGTTCTGTGTCCCACCCAAGAGTACAATTAACATCACCTGGAATCTGCAAGCATATTCTAGTCCTTGTCCTCAAGAATTTGCACAAGAGCCCATTCATGAAACCCTGCTGCCTCTAAATACTGTACAGTAAACAACCTGAATTAATAGCATATTGGAGTTTTTAGTACTCTCCATTGCTGGATTCAATGGGAGGATGTGGATTAGAGTGAACGAGGGTGAGAGGAAGGAGAATTCTAACAGGGAAAAGAGTCCTTCCTAACAAGTGTGGGACCGCAAGGAGGCATCTCATTTCCCCTTTCCCACTGTGTCCTCTTTCTGTTCTCTGTTCCCCATAGCTTCTTCCCTTTTCCTGCTTCCTTCTCTACATCCCACCCACTTTTGTCTGCCCTGATTTTCAAGCAGCTTCTCCCCTATGGCTGAGTCAGACTCGGTTTCATGGTGGAGACCTGTAAGGACTTGATGGGGGTGGTATTCACTTTTCTCTGTATCCTCTTCCCCATACTGTTTCCTTTTTTCCTTTTGGCAGCCTCCATATGCTCACCTTTCCCTATGTCCTCCTCCAAACCCACTAAACAACTTATCTTTTACCTGCCCCCATCTTCATCTAGATTTATTAATTTGCTTCATTTACATACTGCCTTTCTCCCCAATAGTGACCCAAAGCAGCTTACATCACACTCCTCGCCTCCATATGTAACCTGTTTTGTTCAAGGGCAATACCAGATACATTTATCTTAATTTGAGAACTGGGAGAGTTCATGTCTATGACAGTGTGATCCCACCTTGTGACACTTGCATTTATAAAAGATTACAATGAACAAACTTGAGGAAAAAAACCATCTTATTGGAACAATACAATAATAAAGCATATATAACAACAATCATGTAAAAAACCAGGCCTGTTTTACTCAAGCAGACCCAGGTCTCAGTCTTTCTGACTTCTGTATGGTGGTCAGTCCCTTGAATTGCAGCAACTTGTAGCTGTGCTCTACGTTGAGAGGCCTTCTGTTCTTCACAGGAGTCCTATAACATTAATACAGAGTTCATAGAAAGGAGTGTTTCTGAGGAGAGAGTGCTTCTCCCTGCAGCTTCAGGCCCTCCAGTCTCTCAGGGAAAATTGCGCCTTTTTTTCCTTATAAGGAATACCCCAACTGTCTATCTCCCTCTAGTGGGCAAGGGTTACACATATTCTCAGAAACCTTAGTGGTGGCTGGGAGTGTCACCCCCCAGTAAACTTCCACAGCAGAGCAGTGATTCCATCCTGGGTCTCTCACATCCTACTCTGAAACTCTAGCCACTACACTGCACTGGCTTGGGGGAGGAGGTTGAACTGTAGCAAGCAGCCATGCCTGGGTGTGTCAGGCAAGTACTGTGGTATTAAGTCACCCAGTGGTTGCTTCTGGGCCTGGCCCGAAAAAGTCCTCCCTCAGGCCAAAACAACCCTGGAAAGGGCCCTGCCCCCCACCCTGCCTTTTACTGACAGAAACCAATCGTGGAATACTGTTGTGGTTGCCTAGCAACAGCCACTGAGAGGGATCTGATTCTTAAAGCTACAGAGTCTCATCTTGTTTTTATATATTTTATTTCTGGATTTAAGCATCCACAGAACAGGACCACTTGGTTATTAGTATATAAGATAGGCAGATTTTTCATTCTCATGCAAGAATTTCTGTGTGCTGGGGTGGGGGAATTCCATAAAGTACATTGTGGGGGAGGGGGGACACTTTAAGCATTTCAGATATAGCTTGAGACTGTAGTAATGGCAATGTTTCTCTGTGGCTTTATTGGGGTCTTTCAAAGTATATTACAAGCTTTATTGGTTTACCATCTCCTAATTCAGTTTGTACTGAATTACATCATTACATTCTTTCCAATGGCATGATGAGTTCCCTACTTTAGTTTTTCTTACCTATTTTACACACTCTGCACAGTGAATGCAACAGTTATAATGAGAATTGTGATAGTTAATTGTTGTCTGTTATTCCCTGATTTGGAAACGAGAACATAGCAGCAGTAGTTTAATAGTCAATGAAATCAGAATATGGCAGTACCGCAAATTTTTTTAGAAGCCTTTTTTGAGCTCAGCACATTAACAGTACTATAAAGCAGCAGGTGACACATCATCCCACAGGGAATATTGACTCTTTCCACTGAAGAATTTTTAAAACAGCTTTTAAAATTTGTGACACTGCAGGTTGCACAAAGAACAGGAAAATCCCTGATTAAAAATCAGGAGTAGAAGTGATTAATGTCTGCCAAATAGGTCCCAGTTCTGTTCCTATCACTCCATTTTTACCCTGGTAATGCTCTGTCCAGCCTATGCCTACTTTTTGGGTCAAGTACAAGCTCACATGATAGTCCTTCCTCAAACCAAAGGTTACCCACAGCAATTGGTACTCTTGGGATTACATCTTCCAGTGAGGACAAAATTGGAAGATAGAACATACCTTTTCTATCCCTTGTGTGCATATAATAACAAAACAAATCACTTTGCTTCCTGATACCATGAATTGATAAAAATTGTTCTGAAAAGGAAAATGGACATGGTTATTTTTTTTAAAAAAAACAATTATGATTTACATTATGCAGATGGAAGGTGGAGATCTTGAAGGACATGGTGCTTCCCATTTTCAGTGGGGTTCAGTTGACCCTTGCAGACTTGGTTAGGAGCCATGGAGTCATACTTGATCCAGCATTAAGCAAGTGAATGCACCTGCAAAAAAAGGCCTTCTTCCAACTTAGAGTAGCCTGGAAGAGGGTCCCCTACCTCGATGCAGCCAATCTGACCACCTGGATTCGTGTCACTGTAACACAGACTAGACTACTGAATGCATTCTACATAGGTCTCTCTTTGAAATCAACTCCAGTTGATGTAGAATGCCTCAGCTCAATATCCATCAGGTGCTAGGTGGAACATGCATATTACTCCCATTCTGCAATCACTCCATTGGCTACCCATCAGTTACTGAGCTAAATGCATACCTTTTCATATTGTTTATTGAATATCCAAGCTGTTGATCGTGTTGGTTTATATCAAGGATGGTTGTACCCAAGAGGAAAACACTCAAAACTGGTGGGTGAATCCTCAGTTCCCAGGATAATAGTTGTGGCAAGATCTCTCTGGCAGGATGGCTTCTGGTGCTTTTGGGGAGCATAGTTAGCAGATGCCGCGGCAGCATCAGGCCCTCCCTGATCCCACAGGTCTACCCAATTCCCTGGCCTTGGTTCCTCAGGCTCTTCCTCTGAGTGCTCTGAATCAGAGTCACTAGGCTGGTTAGAGGGGGTCATCATGAGCCCAGGGCATTCATAACATATGACTGATTGAAAGCCCTTGTGGCAGACCCAGTCACAACCTGAAGACTTTGTAAAGTGTAGTTAATTCAACACTACAGTTCTATTACTTTGACTTGTAATTTTTTTGTTAGTTCCTCTTTCATGTTTCAAATAATTTTTAGAGGAGCTTGCTTTGGGCTACATTTTTTTAATTTCTTCTTTATTTTAATCACTGACTACAACCCCACCAACTACTCATCTCAGGTCTGTGGTTAGCATGGTCTTGTTTTCATATATGAGGGCTCCAGAATCATAGAGTAGCCCCTTAGAGACATATTTTACAGCAATGTCTGAAATGTGGCAAAAATGCTATAAATTGCCTGCCTTGTCCATGACCTCACAGCGGGAAATACATTAACGTATTATAGTTGCAAGTACCCAGTAGAGAATAATTCTTTTTAGGAAAAATGTAATGTAAAAAGCATGTTGAGATATTCTGAAATTCTTTTTCAGAAGACAAGAGAAATTTTCATAAGTCCAGTAAAGCTTGTAGTTTATCACCAAGATACGTGGTCTGGAGCTGAAACCTAAAATCCATTACCAAGCACCAGCTGGCCTTTCAGGCCTTTGAATATTGTAATAGACCTATTGCACACTGTCTTTTTCCCAGCATGGAAAATGTATGTGCATAAGAGAAGCCTGCCTCACATGTCTGGGTGCTCATCTCTTATCACAAAGCACATCCAAGGGGTAAATTGATGAATACAACATTTGGTATCAATGGAGATGCACATCCACATCTAGGGACTATGTAACATTTCTGTAATTACATCTGGATCAAGACGACTGTCTTTATAATGAGCTGAATCAGCACTCGAGCACTACGTGCCCTTGGTTTTTTTAGAGTGTTTGAAATCTGAATCAAAATTCCATGCCCAGTCCCTCATGTCTTTATTCTGGGCTATCTAGACTGCTACATGACTGTCAGCACGCAACCAAAATTAAGTAAACCATTTTTAAAAGGCTCTTTTATTGCTTTTTATAAACAAATTACACAATAAACTCTCACAGAGAAATAGTGCATAAGGAAGCATTAAAGATATACAGGCCAGCCTTGTATTAAATAATCTACTCCACATTTCATTTTGGGATGAGATTGCATAGACTCTCCCCCCCCCCCCCCCCGGCAATGGTTGCCGATAAACAGACTCTTTTTCACACACTCACACACACAACCTTGCACTAATTTGTGCATGTACATAAGGACATCACATTAGATATCTGTGGTTCATGGCATGTGTGAAGGCTGATGTAGGTGCATTTTCTATTTTTCCTTATCTCCTTGGGCAGATGAATGGAGATGCTTAAGAGGCTCTGGTTAATTATGGGAACCACAGAATCGAATATGATTCCATCTGAGTATCTTGATTTGATTCCTGTGGGACTTTTGTGTTGTTCTTAATAAAAAGATTCAATTTACATGGAAGAAGCCACGCTTGTGGTACAAACGAGGCAAGCAGCAAATTTCCAGGTGAAAAAAATGCACCCTACTGTCTTCCATGGACCTCGACCATTTGTGGCATGGTGCTGGAAAATGCCACCAACTGCAGCCAGCTTATGGTGACCCCACAAGATTTTCAAGGCAAGAGACTTACAGAAGTGGTTTGCCATTGCCTGCCTCTGAGTAAGCAAACAGGTCCTTCCTTGGCAGTCTCCCATCCAAATACTTACCAGAGCTCAACTCTACTTAGCAGTCAAGATCTGATGAGATTGGGCTAAACTGGTCCATCCAGGTCAGGGCATTTGTGGCATAAAATGAGGCTTTCTGCTTAGCATAACTTTTTGCTATAGAAATGTTGCTGTTCTCTCTCCCCGTCCCTTTCCTTCAAAGGGCTTGAGGGTGACAGGCTAAGGAATGACCAAATGTAACAAGAGAATGTTCTTATTTTTAGTCCAATCCAAAACCTTTGGTACAAGAACCAAAGAAATAACCGAGAGATTTTTCATTGTTATTTTGCCTTTACTAATGTTTCCCTGCACTTTACAATAAATAATCTGTTCATTCTTAATTTTCTGCTCTCCTAGCAACTAGCAGTGGCTGCCATTCCTTGATTATAATGCACACTTATTTTTTTTCCAGTAGAGAATGCTTCTGCATAAGGGACAAGGAAACAGTACTGCAATTCGCACTCCAGTTCTAAGAGAACCACCAATATTGGTGAGAAGAAACTGCACTTAGTGCTCAATGGAAATTCAGTAAATTTCTGATATGCACCCCTCCAGATGCAACCCAACTCTAACCCAACAACAAAGTCTGCCTGAGATTCAGTCCAAAGCAACAGATGCTGCACCACTGCTTGTTTTCAATATTGTTGTGCATCATAACATTGCTGTTAAAAACAGGTCAAGAAAGCTGTACCCAAAGGAAATGGTCTCGCCTTCCAATATATTGTGGATGCAAATGGAATAAGAAGCACCCTATTCCTTCTCATGTCAAGTGAAAGTCCTCACTAAAACATCACTTCCTCACAGCTTCCATAGTCACTCTCCACCATGTCAGAGCCCTCGTAATTTGGAGGTAGGCCTGGCTGAGTTCTGACGTTGGATGTATGCCTTGCCTCACAGTCTGCATAGGAGGGCTGGGCCACACTGAGTCTCATGCTTACCCTCTTGTACCCACTGTCTGGAGGGTAAGGTGGACCCTCATGCTCCACCAGCTGAGAAGGGTAGTAACTAATAGCTGTGTATTCATTCTGACACTGTGAAGCAGGCAGCTCAGCAGGGTCCGGGGGTAAAAAGTCTTCCAGGTTCTGGTTGCTGTAGCGTGGTGGGATAGGGGCTCGCTTGTTGTTTTGGTCTAGTGGAAAAGGAAAGCCGCCATAAAGACCAACTGGATCTGACTGTATGGAAGGATGGTGGCGATGGCACGGAGAAGGTGGAAGGGGACCTTGAATAACCTCATATTGATGGTACTCTTGAACATCTGTCGGTTGGTACCTGGGTGGCCAGTAGATTGTCTCTCCTGGGTACACTGGAATAAAATAAAAAAGATATTAACATTTTACAATGAATGTGTAACTTGTGATCGTTTATCATATTTATCCAGCAATATATCTTCTTCTGTACAGCTGTCTAGGAAAATTAAGACACTAGGATGTTAACTCATGAGATACTGCAGTGCATCATTCTTGAAAGATATACAGAAATCTCTTGGGCCCTCGACAACATATTTTTTCCTTTTGCTTCTGTTGTTTTATGTGGACATGGCAATGAATAAGGTTATTATAGTTTAGAAAAACATACCAAGCATGGACTCGTGCAATCCCCCGCCCCCAAACCCCACATCCTTGCAGGGATCAAATACCTTTTAGCACTAGTATGCTGTTCTAGCTGTAAATACTGAACAATATAATGGCTTTATGAATATGGGACCTGAAGGAACATTCAGCAGATATATTTGCAGTTTTGAAACTAATACAGTGTACCGCCGGTGTGTGGTGTATGAAAGTGCACCAAGATTCATGCATTTCAATGAGAGGAAGTATCAGTGACAAGGATAGTTGTGTCACTGGAAGGATAAGGATCTTGGAGATTAAAATGGGGATCAGTTAGTGGAGCTCAAAGGAAAATTATGTGCTTACACTATTCTATGCTGTTGCCTGCATTACTGGTCCATGTCTACTAACCCTCTGTGTGTATGTGTGAGAAAGAGAGAGAGAGCACACTTTTAAGGTCTTTCCAGATAATAATTTTAAAAACCTTAAGACTTTTTAGCACTTGCTCTGACACAACACTGTAAGTGAAATTACCTGTCTACGTGTGATGTCTTTGGTGAGTTTTACTATAATAGTAGATATGTTTACTAGTGTGTGAGTGTGGGGGGTGGGGACACAGCCATCAAAGAACTAGTTTTCTCCTCTTGTAAATAAGTTTCATGAAATGGTAAGGCATTGTTATGGAGGGAGGAGGTATATTTGCTAGTGCGCTGTGTTTGAGTGGTAGAGTAGAAAAGCCTCTTAAGAAATGTGAAACAAACTTCCTGAAAAATCACAACATGATGGGAGTTTATCATTTTCAGAAATCCATGGAACTTGTACACCTGCATTCCAAATGAATGCACTAAAAAGGGTGGGATGGGAATGGCATCTGCCCAGTGACAGAATGTTATGATTTGAATGTTGATAAATTGTGATATCCTTGCAATAGAAACACCTGTTTGAAGAGGTAAACGGCAACAAATAGATGGCAATTGTGTGTACTTACTACACAAAAAGAATAGCATCTGGAAAGACCATAATATAGCAGAGAGAAGGGAGAGAGAAAGAAGGTCAAACAAACCCATCTTTTCTCCAGCCCAGGTGCTCTTGAGGATGGACTCGCTGTCAGAATTAGATGAGGGTGCAGCAAGTGGGAGATTGGGAGCCACACTGCACACAATGGCACCTCGCTGTTTCTGGACATTACTTGTATTGAAGGTGACAAACTCTGGTGAGACAGTAGTCTTGCCTGGATCAAGTACATCACGGTTCAGGTGGCTGTGGTGGCCATTGCTGAGGTTATTCAGTTCGATGGGGGGAAGACCTTGAGTACCAACCCCCACGCTTTTGGAGAATTCACTTTTGGAGAGCAGATCTGGGTCTTCTTTGGCCACTGGCTTGTGGGCTTTGACTTTGCGACAATAGCCTTTGCGGATTACCAGGAATGCTGTCACCAAGATAATTAAGCCTAATGCCCCTGCTGAAATTACAGCAATCTTATCAGGTCCCAGGATCCAGCTGGATGGCCCAACTGTCGGGGTCACAATCCTCTGTGTGCAGAATGTCCCCTGGAAATCACCCATGCAAATGCAGTGAATGGAGCCACCAGAATTCACACAGCGACCAGAGTTCAGGCACGGATTCTCCAGGCATGCCTCAGCAATCTTTTCACATCTGTGGAGAAGGTAACAGAAGATAATGTGACATTAGAGGAAGTAAGCCAGACTCTCTCTGTAAAATCAGCAAGGCTTTCACAGTGCCTAAGAAATGAAACATCTGGATCTCAAACCTTTCAATAGGACTTCTCCCAAACTAACTGTAGCTTATCAGGAATCTGATTCCGATGAACCAATACAAGATGTTTATATGAAAAGTAGGATAACAGATAAAAATCTGTAAAAAACATTTCCATTCATAAAACAACAAGGCGACTTTCCTTGCTGGGAACTCCCTTAGACCAAAGTTTCCCTGGAAAGTCCTCCAGTAACCTGCTGCCTCCTTCAAGGACCTCCTGAAAACATCTATACTGACCTGCTGGAAAGGTGCCCTTTCAGCACAGTACCAGAGCAATAAGGAAATTACCAGGTGTAAAAACTGAATGGTACAGTCTAGCATGTAGGGAAGAGATTCAGAGAAATATAGCAGAGAAAATATATTGCACTCAGGGAGCCAAAAAATGCCTTGATAAAAAGGAGGCTTGGCATTCAAAGAATGGCCTGTAAAAAGAAGCATGATAACACAGCACCGCCATCTAGTGACCATTTATTTTCCTCATCTAATGATGAGGATTACTAATACATTGATCCCTGTAATTTTTTTCCTTAGTCAGAATGTTCTTCAAATATAATTTCACATGGACTGTTCTCCATTGCTCTGTGCTCCTAGCTGTATGCAGGAGATAAAAGTGCTACATTATTCCTCAAACACTGGTGATGTGAATAGGAGATACTGTAGTGGGCTTCCATCTACTGCTGCTATGCATTCCATGGCTATCCCCATAAGCTGTGCAAGAGGCAGTAACATGACTATTTCCATACTGTCAATTTATTTCTTTATGTCAAAGAACTGGACAATATAACAACAACAACAACAACATTTGATTTATATACCGTCCTTCAGGACAACTTAACACCCATCCAGAGCAGTTTATAAAGTGTGTTGTTATTTATTATCCTCACGACAATCACCCTGTGAGGGGAGTGGGGCTGAGAGAACTCCGAAGAGCTGATTGAACTGAGGCTATAGGGCAGTAACACAGGCTATCAAGAGTGCAGTCACTGATTTGCTCAGAACAGTGGCTCCCTTCTGCTCACCAGCAGTTTGCATTATACAAAAGGCTCTGTGACAGCAGCAGAGGGGCTCTGTACATAGGACAAACCAGCCAACCTCTGTGCAAAAAAATAAATGGATGCATATCTGACTTCAAAAATGGCAATATCCAGAAACCAGTAGGACGCTTCAGTCTACCAGGATACTCCATCAAGGACTTAAAGATCACCATAGTTCAACAGAAACATTTCAAAAGCGGAATCCAAGGGGAAGCTGCTGAATTGGAATTCATATGTAAATTTGACTCAATTAGACTTGGACTGAAAAGAGACTTTGGATGGTTATCTCATTATCAGAAGTAACTGCCTTTCAGGCATTCCATTCAGATTCAGCTATGGAGGGGAGGGGGGAGGGGTCTCAGGGTCCCACTCACCCAGTCTGAATTGTGCACTCCACCTCTTTCATGTTTTTTTCCAATTGATCTTAATCCCCCTCCGCTCACCACCCAGGGCTCATTTCGAAGGGGAACGCGCAGGAACACAGTTCCGGCAGTTCCCCAAAGAGGTCACATGTCAGGTGGCCCTGCCCACCTGACTCTTGGCCATTTTGGGCCCATTTCAACTTGGAGTGGGGCCAAAATGGCCCGGATCGGGCCTCTGACAGGTGGTGGATCACTCTCTCACTCAGCAGCGGCCTGATGCTGACCATTTTGGGCCCCTTTTTGGCCATTTTCAGCCCCTTTTTGCCATTTTGGGACCAATTTCAGCCCTGAATGGCCAGGATTGGGTCCAAAACAGCCAGGATAGGTGATGCCAGTGGGTGTGGCATATGCAAATCAGTTATGCTAATGACATACTTCCAGTGATGGCAAGGGGCATGGCATATGCTAATGAGTTATGCTAATGAGTTCCTGCAGCTCTTTTTCTACGAAATGACCCCTGTCACCACCTATATATCTCTGGCCAGTTTCTTTATACCCTCCATACATCTGACAAAGAGAACTGTGGTTCTAGAAAGCTTATGCTACAATAAAGTTGGTTAGTCTTAAAGGTGCTACTGGACTCAGTCTTTACTATTCTGCAACTACGGAGTAACAAGGCCAAGTCCTCTGGATCTCTAATCTAGGTGGTGACTATGGAATCACAAGAAGTTGAATCCTACCGTCTCCTTCATTGGTGCAAGAGGTGGGAGGGGCAAACTCACACCATTCCTCTTCTCACTGCAGCCCCATCATGCATTTGCTGAAGATGCCTGTGATCCTCAGCATAGTTTTTGGAGGCGATCAAAACTGCTTCCTCCACCCACTGAGCTACTAGAAAAATGAGGAGGACCGAAGCCCAGGCAATTCATTAACTGCCTGATACATAGTATTCCAGTCCTGTTCCAAAACTACAATCAACAAACTCTTGTTGGTCTTTATTTTTCACTTTATTTATACCCTACCTTTCTCTCCAGTGGGGACCCAAAGCAGCTTACATCATTCTTGTTTCCTTCCTTTTATCCTCACAACAACCCTGTAAAGTAGGTTCGGTTGAGAGGGTGTGACTGGCCCAGGGTCACCCAGGGAGCTTTCATGGCAGAATAAGGGTTTGAAACTGGGCCTCCCAGATCCTAGTTTCACACTCTAATTAGTATCTGCACTGGTTTCTGGATGTGCTACTGTCCTCAAATCTTGCTCATTAATCAATTAATCACTTTAAACTTAAAGTGAATCTTACAAAATTGTTAGAGGATTGTTAGTAAGTCACCAAGGGCTGGGCTGCACAGATAAACATGCACATAACACTCTCTGTCACTAAATACTGTACATTTGGAGTGGTTCATGCATGCATATTTATCAACAGTGACTGAAGTATGGGAAAGCTTGATTTTAGAGATAAATTTTGAAAGAAAATATTGAAGCATTTTCATAAATATACAATAATAAAGATTAAAAAGTACAATGACAATTTAAAGAAAGTAAGAGTAAAGTAACTCTCCCCAGTTTCCTGGGGATAAAGTGTGGATGACTGGGGAAGGCAATGGGAAACCACCCTGTAAAAAGTTTGCAAGAAAATGTTATGGCTCTGTGCAGGGGGACTACCTTTACCTTTTAATTCTCCTTGTATATTGTATCTGAGAAGGGCAAGTGGTTGGAAATAAGCTTATAATTTAGTTACATAGAAGTGATAATGTATTGGGTTGTTAATAAAAACTGATTATGGATTGGAGGAGAGGTAACACAAAGATAGGATAACAGGGCAGGAGAAAGACAAAGATGGGAAAACTGGGAGATAGATGGTACTTTTTATGTTAAATATAAAACTAAATCATACATAAAAAATAAAAAAGCAAAATAATTGTCTATTTTTTTAAAAAGAACTATCAACCACTCAGAATGTGTGTTCTCTCTCCAACCTTCTTAAAAAGAAGGTAGAACGATCCTCAATAACAGGAAAAGCTGAAAACATTTCCTATTTGTTTCACGCTCAAGAGAACACACTTCATCTCCTCCTCGTGGTTGGACGTTCCGATCACTTTCGAAAGCACTTCTCTAGTTATTAACTATAGAAATGATCCCTGAAAGCATGATCTTAAACAAACACCCTCTCAGCTACCAAGTGAGGTTTTTCTAAGTGGCAGTAAGGGCACAGCGGCCAGATCCCAAGTGCACCAGTTTCTTTCAGAGGATTCAGTTTAACAAAAAACAAAAATATATTTTAAAAAATTACCCCTGCTTCTGTCTCAACAACATTATTACAAGGTTACATCCACAAAAATACTAATATCTAATCACCCGACCTTCTAATTTACATAAAGGAACAAAGCAACCAATCACTTTGTTCTTCTGCTCTTCCTGGAACTTGCTTTCTTGTTCACTCATTGGCTCTTCAAGCCACGTGTTTGGCTTGCAACGTAACCCTTTTTTCTTTCTTCCTAGATTATACGACCGGGCTATGGCTTAGCTATTTCAGTACCGTGTAGTTTGTAGGCTCTTTTTTACCATTCAAATACTCCTAAATAGCTAGGAAAGGATAGTAGTGCATGAAAATCGTCTCCAAGGCAGGAAGTTAGCATTAAAATGTTTCCTCCTCTCGGGAAAATCTGAAAACTTTAGCACAATCCGGGCGCTAAATTAGAAACACATTGATCTCGATGGGTTTCAACTGGAATGCAAAAGATCGCAGTTACGGGGGTGGGGGGTTCCGCTGAAATACAGCTGCTGCCTAGTAATTATAGATCGGGCTGCACGCGGCCTTAAGTAAGCTATTCTTAGCACGTGCAACATCGTTGAGGTAAATCTAATGGCCAACTTCAGACGGCAGCTACAAAAGATTTCCACTGACAAAATTTATGCATCTGCCGAAGAGATCTGTGGTTCTTGAAAGCTTACGCCTCAACAAAGTTGGTTAGTCTTAAAGGTGCTACTGGACTTTTTTTTTTTTTACTGTTTTGTAACTATAGACTAACATGGCTAACTCCTCTGGATCAAAATTTATGAGGGCACTCTTTCGAGACTCCAAAGTTGTAATCCTGTGCCCAAACGTGACATTTAAAAAGGCAATACAATATTCTGAAACCACTGGGAAACATTGCAATTTTCCAACTTGCCTCCCTGAAAGTGGTCACCTACTTCCCCTCCCCACTCAACTTCCAACAGAGACTTGAACAGACCAGTGATTCTCCTAGTACCAGTGATAGTTTAGCAAAATCTGGGGTGATTGCTACAAACAGTTACTGCTATTTTTCTTGATTTTTACGTAAATGTGCCACCCAGCGTTTCTTGCATTTCATGCCCATTTCAATTTTCCACTTAGATTTTGCTGTATATTTTAAAAGTGATTTTCTCATCAAGTAAGGGTGATAATTTCTTGAGCAGATAAACACTTTCACATATCTATTATATTATCATCTAGATTTTTTCCCATTCTGATGTACATTTTTATTCAACTAAATATTACAAGACCGAGAGCCAAAGCCTGTCATTATTCTCCCCCTCCCAAATCTCATCAGCTGTCTCCTACCTGCCTTTTCTTGCTGTGAGAGCCAGTGTGGTGTAGTGTTTAGACTAAGATCTGGGGAAATCAGGTGTCATCCTGCTCCATTGTGCCCTCATAAACACTCTGGTGAGGTAGCTTAGGTGGGAAAGGGGCAACTGTCCAAAGGTTACTAGTGAGTGAACTTCATGGCTGATGAGGAATTTGAAGCTGGGTTTTCCAGGACCAAATCTAGTTACCCATGCCATTGCATCACACTGAAATTCCTTCTGAATTTCTTCTAATTTCGGAATATTATTTTGGTGTTATTCTAGAGATATTGGAATTAATTTTGCACTTAATTCCATTGACAATACCCATTGACCTTTTTCTTAAAAGTGAATTGAATAGTATTCTTTCCAGGACCTTTGCAGTTAACAGAAATGCATGGTATTTCTTCCAGCTTCATAGTTTTATAAGGCAACCAAATTAGATGACCTTCAGTATCGCCTCATATCTCCTCAGACCTTACTGTTTTCAACAGAAGTAGTGCAAACATTCAGCTGCTCACCATCAAGTGTATACAATCAAGGGCACAGGAATCAAATGCTGAGCATGCATGTGTGAACCAGGTTTTGCAGCACAATCCTATGTAGTTACTCCAAGTTGAAACTTCCTGATTTAAATTGTTTTAGACTGGCATATCTCTGCATAGGATTGCACTGTTAATAACTGTCAGCTGAACATGTAACTCTAATCCACTGACAAGCATTGTGTTTGGAGTGACATGAAATTATATGAAACGTGTTTAATTCTGTGACAGCCCATTGGTACAGGCATGTTATCACTTGATTCTGCAATCGCTAAGTGCTGAACAGGTATGTGTGATCCAGTTGTGATATCTGTAGCAGTGTGATTTCCAAGTCTTCCTTGGAGGTAAAATCCTGTGTTTACTATGTCATTTCAGTTACAAGCGTGGAGGGGGCTGTGCATTAAGGGGCACTCTTACCTTTCTCCCCAGTACCAATCTGGGCAGTGGCATCTATAATCGCCCCTCTCAGAGACGGTGCAGGTCCCTCCATGTAAGCAGGGCTTAGCTTCACAAAGGCTATCAGCAACTTCACAGCGATCCCCTGAAAACTGGACGGGGCAGATGCAAGAATAACCTAATAATAAAAGAGAGGAGTGTTTTAAAAAAACCATATATGAAACCAAAATATGCTTTAGACAATGATGCTTTTATGTATACAATACACAGTTAATACCCATTTCTTGTTGCGATGGATCCAAACAATGCCCTCTTCCCACAGCTACCACAGAATGTTTCCATAAATTACATTTTCTGTGTCCTTGAACACACACAGTTATTGGGAAAATGTGATTTCCCCCCCATACCCCCAAAGCCAGAGAAGTAACTAACACTGTAAATTGTGATTTCACCAGCATAGACACTAAATGAGCCTTTGTGACGGTGACTAAGAGTAGAGCTACATATAATTTTTGTTATCCTTCTAATGGACTGTTGCATTTTATGGAATGCAGCTCCTGGTAACTGTAATTTTAAAGGAAAGATTGGCAGATAGGGGGAGCGGCTTTTTAACCATTCTACCCCCCAATGCTGGCTTCCCACCACTTCCAAACCGCTTTATCCCTGCCAGGAAAACTTACAGCACAAGATATCAAGAAGGCAACACAGTTCTGTGTGCAGAATAGGACCCCTATCTACAGATAGGACCCCTATTACATCAACCACTGAGGGGCAAGTGAACCCCCCCCCAGCACCCCTTTCTGACACAGCTGTCAATATGAAGGCGGGATTTCACTAGTTACAAGAATATGAAGAGAGAGAAAAAAAAGAGTTTCTTTTCCCGAGCTCTTAAAATGTCCACAGTATGCTGAGATACTACACCTGTGGCTGAAATCGAGGACATTCTGACTGTGCCTTTCACATTTATGCAAGTGATAGGATATGAGTATTTTTGCATAAGCACACATAAATGCATGTTCCCAACTACACCATTACCATGTGATGCATACACAAATATCGTCTTCAAGGACATGCACTTATACACCCTGCCCCTGTTGATTTTATATTCTAACAAGTTCTCCTGTATTATGAAAGCTGTTACTCTGACTGGAATTCTACTCTATTTTTATGAGTTGAAGGAAAGGCAAACTTGTGCTTGCTCCTTTTTGATAGCCACTCACCTGCCAGGACATGCAACACAGCAGCAGGCCCCAGGCAGAAGTAACAAAGGTGCACGTGTCTATAAAAGGAGATTCAAAGAGTTGCTTGGTACATGTCTCCCATTACCACACACACATATCAGAGCCACCTTCGTGCATCCCTCAGTCATACCCTCACCCTCAGGCGAGGGGAAAGTCTCTGCAAGCCCAGAAGTATCTCATACAGACTTAGCACTGTTGTGCTGATTCCTCTCATATTTTATTTATTGACTTCATTTATACCCTGCCTTTCTCCCCAATGGGGACCCAAAGTGGCTTACATCATTCTCCTCTTCTCCATTTTATCCTTACAACAACTCTGTGAGGCAGGTTAGGCTGAGCATGTGTGACAAGCTCAAGGGGCACCAGGGATGCTGCAGGACCCTGCTCTGTGGAAGGAGGGACGGTATACATCACCCTGACTCCCTCTCAATCCACTTGCTGGCCTGCTCAACCTGGCCTGCTTACCCCCTGCGTCCTCCATCATCTCCTCCTCCCAGAACTTTCCTCCAAGCCTCCATTCTCACTCTGCTCTCACTCCACACCATTACTCCTTACTGACACCCACCACCCCAGAGCTCTTCCCAGCCAGCTTTTATAGGGCCTCCTCTCAGCACCCCGCCCTCCTTGCAGGTCCTGCCTGCCAGGCCACACCCCTTCTGGGCCTCCCAGCATTGGCCTGGGCTGTCTCAAGCTGCTGCAGCTGGGGGAGCTGGCTGGGCTGCTGGGATCAGCAACAGCTGCAGTATGTTGGCTGGCTGCCAGGCCTCTCTGGCTGAGCTGATTATTGAAGGTAGGCCCAGCTGTGGCCCCTTGGCTGGCTGCCCAGCTCTTCCCGCAGAATGCCTTCAGCAGCTCCACCTGGAGGGGCTTGGTTGCGAGCATCTCCTGAGCCAGGCTGCTGTCTTCAAGATGAGGTGGAGGCTGGGGCGTGGCTCTGAGCTGCTGTGGCTGCTTCTCCCTGTCAGGTAAGAGTTCTGTTTGGGCTGCTGCTGGGTCCCTATTCCCCCTGTCCTGGCCTGCTTAGCCCCCTCTCTGCCCCCTGGAGGGTGGGACTAGCTGGTCTCTCCTTGTTCCCTCCAGCCCTCTGAGGCTTGGGCCTTTTGCCCCTTCCCCCTGGAGTAGGCAGGTTCTGGTCCTGGTTGCTGGCTGGGGTGGCAGGGTCGCTGCCTCCAAGTTGCCTCCCACAGTTCTCTCCTGGCAAGTCTGGGGGCTGGGACTCAGACCCCGGGCACACAGCACAGCAATACAGTACAGTAGCAGCAGACCTTTCAGATGGTGGATTTGTCTATATTTCCCTGCCTTGCTCCCTGATGCAGCCATTCCTCTTCTTTGCTACTTGGGGGCTTTTTCCAGTTTTTTAAAAAATCAGTAATTGACATACAAATATACCTCAAAAAAGCCCTTTACTGGTGCAGGGGTGAAATGGATACTGCAGAAATTGGGGCAGGAGAAATGCTGCTGATGGGGGCAGGACCAGGAAAATCTATACTTTCCTACCCATAAAGAAGCCATCCAGGCTTTGCTGTGATCTTTCCCAAAACACTGCAGCAAAGTCAGGGAAAACCTGAGAGCTGCATGAAAGTACCATGATGCTGTGGTGAACTGGGAGGCCTCCCCCCACCCCACTTCCCAACAGCATACATCTCAAAGCAAGTAAGCTGTGTTTAAATCACCATAGATTATGATTATACCCTGATGTTATGATCGACTTTAAGTTTGTTTATTTAAATAAATGCTCATTTAAATACATGGAGGAGAGGCTGAGTGTTGTATACTCATGACTTCAGTCTCTTTCTCAGTCCTGTTCAGAAGTTTGTCCATACAGAGTTTCTGTAATCTGACCCATATGACTACATTTTTCCATGCGAAGGAAAATGGAGGAAAGAAAAGGACAAAGACAGTAGCAAAACTGGCCAGTATAATAAAGCAACCTGTTTTATGTTGTTGCAGGGGACAGGACATTCAGTGAATGTTCTGGCTTGCAGTAGCAGTCATTTAGCAGGGCGTACCTTTGTGTCACATTAAAAACTTTGCTTTCTAGCCCTTGTAGTTCAACAATTTGTATGGAACGGGTACCATGGGTCATATTTGGAATCCAAGGGTTTTATGGTTGCCAGCCCCAACAGAAATTTTGATCTAAGTGTGCAATTGGCTTTAATTTTAGATAATACAAGTTCATGTTGGCTTGCCAGTCCCCTGCTGGGGGTGAGGGTCCAAGGATCTCCTGCACCCAGCCTCTGCCCTCCCGCCACCTCCCTGGCTGGGAGGGGGGAGGTGAGGGAACACAGTGGTGGGGGTGAAGCGTGCCCCTGCATCACGTCAGGAATGATGTCATTTCTGATGCACCATGGAAGTAATGGGTTGCACCAGGAGCTAACTGAGTAAAACTCAGCCTCAGTTTTGTGTTTGGGGGTGATTTTTATTCAATCAACCCCTGGCACAACCCATTAGTTCCAAGTCACTCTATGATTGACATCATTTCTGGTGCGACGCAGAAGTAACGGGTCGTTCCAGGGGCCAATTGAGTAAAACTCGGCCCCCAATTTGGTGTTTGGAGTTGATTTTTACTCAGTTGGCCCCTGGCACAACCCATTACTTCTGCGTTGCACCAGAAATGACATAATTGCTGGGAATTCTATGGTAAAACCAGCAATTCCAAGCTACCCTTTGTCACTTCATGGTTTGTGGATGAGTTTTTATTTTCGAAGTTGGGACTGTTCCAA
Source organism: Eublepharis macularius (assembly GCF_028583425.1). NCBI lineage: Eukaryota > Metazoa > Chordata > Lepidosauria > Squamata > Eublepharidae > Eublepharis > Eublepharis macularius. Next base: position 82,869,031 of record NC_072793.1, read on the forward strand.
AATCTTAAAAACTGTACTATTAAAAAATGTTTCCTTCCTCTTAGCTGACAGGAGAGGAGAGGCCAAATGCTTTCTAAACTGCGCCCCTCTTTGACCTGCCCCTTTGAACTGCCTGGGGGGAGGGTCAAAGGGAGATGATAAAAACCCCTGGCATAGAAAGGGAAATCTTTTTGGCCGCTTTCATCTGGAGTCTGAGGCCGCATACCTGGCCTCCTTGCAGGCGGTGGCCATTGGCCTAAACTAGGACAGCAAAGTTTAGGCCTAGGACTGCAAAGTTAAAGAGTTAGAATGAGATCTAACTAGGGCATATATAGAGTGAAGGGCAGAGAAGAATGGCATTTTTACATTTTTCTTTTTGGACCTTTTGCTTAATCTGTTGTTGTGCTTGAAAGTATGAGTATGAGCTTTCCCCCCTTTTTTTAATAAATGCTTTTTAATACTGGTAGCTGTTCTCGGTACCACTTCTGCTGCTTGAATATGCTATTTTAAAACAGGCACCAAAGAAAGATGTGAACTGCTGGCAATTTGCTGATTCCTAGTGGTGTATAAGTGCAGCAAGCAGTCCTTGTGGTAATTAGGTGCTGGGTAGCGAGGTGGGGCCTTAGAGAGGCAAGCCTACACAGGGGAGTGAGGAGGCTTCGTCCTCCCCACAGGCAGTTCCTGTAAAGGCCAAGTAGTTGTGGTGGGTACAAGAGAGAAGGAGCAAGAAGTTCCTTCCAAGAGGTGGGAGAGCTGGATGGTGGCATGTGGCAAGTGAAGATTTGGACTGCCAATGATGCCCAGATGCCTTGGAGGGCAAAATGGAACAGTGCCTGTGAGACTAATTTGCCTCAGGATTGTAACCAGAAATTATGTAGCAACATCAACAACATCGCTGTTTTTTAATTTTATTTTTCTCCTGTCACTGCTCCAAGTGGCTGTGAGCAACAGGGCTTGCCAGCAGGAGGCCTCCCACCATAGCAGGAAACTTGGCACGCCTGAGCCTAACATACTTTGCAAGCTTCTTGTGGAAATTCAATAAAATAATTCTCAGATAAACTCTCTTGAGTTCATTGCAAGACCAATGGGACAGAAATGTGACATTAGTTATTACACTTTTCAATCCTCTAAAGAGCCGAGGGCAGCGCACAGGTTTCTGTAATTACCTTCAGCCAAATACTGTGGATATGCTCAGGAACACTCTCGCTTTATAATAAAATTCATTTGAGCCCTCTGCTGTTAGAGCAGGATTGCTTGTTCGTTTTCCTTGACAGACTAAACCTAGCACAAATGGACACTTTAAAAAGCTCTTTTTCCAGCACTTAAATTGTGATGAGAATGAAACAAGAAAGTAAAGTGGAGGAAGCTGTTCTCTGGTGACTTTTCTCCAGGTTCTTGGGACGCAAGCAGAGAAAGGAACCCAAAGCATAGTAAAAACAGCCTGGTTCTTTCTGTTCTTTGATGCACTATCAGTTCCAGCACTAATAGGTGTGCATGTTAAGTGCTGTCAAGTCACTTTTAACTTAGGACACCCCTATGACTTTACCCCCAAAGCATCCTATCATTTACAGCCTTGCTCAGAACTTGCAAACTGGAGGATGTGGCTTCCTTTGTTGAGTCAAGCCATCTCATGTTGGGAAAGACTTCGGAAAAGAGAATTTACATAAAATACACACAAACACAACATGGAAAACCAAGCAACATCTGCTTATGTCATACGTTTTTGTATTTCACTGGTGGGACATGTTTGTACAGGAACTCCATGAAAATTCCTGCCCTTGAAGTGTGACTAAGTCCAGCTCTTATTTCCCTAGCAGACCCCGTGTGTGAAAACAGCACCTACCTCCACCTGGCTTCTCAGTACACAGCCCATCGTTGAGGCAGGGGTTGCTGCTACAGGCGCCAGTCTGGGAGCAGCACTGCCTAATGCCTGCCTCTTCAACAACCCCTCTGGACCTCTTTTCTTTAGGCAGAATGACCATAGCTCCTCCGTCAAGCCTGATGGCATCCAGGCAGCCTCTGAACCCACTGGTGACCTTCTGGGCCTGATGATGCTGAACAAGCCCCCCAATGAGCAGGTCTCTTCTGGAATGGGAACTGCTGCAGGCCTCTGGTAATTGTAGAGAGGCATTTCCCAAGCTGTCCACTAGCAAGTGGATAGAACTGCCTTTCACTTCCAGAAGAACGGAGTGCCAAACGCTGTCACTCACAAAATGGTTGGATGAAAGGTTCCCACTGAAACCATTCCGACATTTGTATCCAAGGTGAGGAATTCCATTAACAAGCTGCAAAAGACAAAGGAACAGCCAAAATAAGAAAAGCTGCCTCCAACATTCATTCTCTCTTTAAAAAAAAAAAAATCTAATAATTAACCACATGCTCTTAACAAATTTAAATCTAAACAGGCTCTCAGCAGATCTTCCAACCGGTCAAAACATACAGAGGCTTTGATTTGAAACCTTCATTAGACTGGAGTATGGAGCATATGAGGAACAACACAACAAACCATAACATTTTAGCACTGACTGTACCTTTGGTTCTAATGATGTTTGCCAACCATCAGATGGGGCTTGGAGATCAGTTCCCCTGCAGCAAATGGCAGCTTTTGAGGCTGGACTCTATGGCATTGTACCTTGCTGAGGTTCCTTCATCCCCCAAACAGCATTCTCCTCAGGCTCTGCCCCCAAATCTCTAGGAATTTGGCAAGCCTACTTCCAATGATGTTAAGCAGATGTAGGCCTTTTGCTGGATTTCATCTAGTGTATTTGTTGTTTTAACTTAGTTTTTCCTAGTGTTCTGTTTTTAAAAGACCAAAATATCGAACCCCTGCAGCTTATCTCATTAACAAATGCCAAGTCAACTGAAAGGCACCAGCTACATTTGCAAAACACTTAAGGCCTTTTCAGACAATACCATTTGACTTCCGGGATCCTGCTAGCCATGCCACCTGACAGACTGATCACAAGTGGCTTCTGCAGGCAGTTATGTCAGGTGAGACATTAAGGAAACAGAAAAAACAGTAACTTTTAATAAAGTTCTTCTATAGGAGAATAAGGATGTTAAGCAAAGAGGCTGAAATGAAGTGATGCTTGTTGGGAAGGCAAAGATCTTCAAGGATATTCTATTCCCCACTTTCGATGGGGTTCATCTGACCTTTGCAGATGCAGTTAAGAGCCTAGGAGTTATACTGGATCCAGCGCTACTGCTAGAGCAAAAAACGCCTTTTACAACCTCACTGTAGCCTGGAAGATGGCTTCTTACCTCAACATGGCTGACCCAGCCACTTGGATCCATGCTATGGTAACATCAAGACGTGACTATTGTAATGCACTATACATAGGTCTTCTACCAAATTAACTAGGAGACTCCAATTGGTGCAAAACACTGTAGTACGACTGCTATCAGAAGCGAGCAGGAGCATGAACATCACCCCATTCTGCATTTACTCCATTGGCTACCTATCAGTTACCGTGCTCAGTTCAAAATATTGATCATCACATACAAAGCTCTTCACGGCCTTGGCCCGGCATACCTACTGGGCCACCTCCCTCCCTATGTTCTTCCATGGCAGCTTCACTCATCTGAACAGGATCTCCTACAGGTGCCACCTTGCACATGGGCAAAATCAACAGCAGCCCACACACGGGCTTTCTCTGTGGTGGCCCTTTCCCTGTGGAACGGCCTTCCTGAGCTTTCCACAAACCATGCAAAACCGAATTATTCAAAAAGACTTTTGTATTGTAGGAAGGGGATCTCAGCTGCTTCACTAATGCGTTAAGGACCATAGACTTCACCACTATGTTGCCTTATGTACTACCTGTTGTCCTTAAGTATGTGCTCCTATGAGCTACTGGTGCTTCATGTGGTCTAATGTCAGCCCTAGAATTGCTTATGTTCTGTTTCAACATTTCTTCAACTCTGTTTGGATTCTTACTAATGCTTTGTCTTTGTAAAATTGTGTTTATTTAACCTATGGCATTGTTCATGGAAATGTCCTCGAAACTGACTGTATTAATTTCATACTGTGTAATCTGCCTTGAGTCTCAGTGAGAAAGGCGGACTATAAATGACATAAATAAATAAAAATAAATACAAGTATAATCTACAGAATCTGCTGGACTTATTTTGTTATAAATGGTTCAATTGTCAATTCCTGGGTGCAAAGAACAGTTATCAACCACGCTTTTAAAACTCTTGAGGTTAATCTCTGGCTTTTCCACAGCCTTAGGAATCCCCTGTATATGTGTGAGCTCTTCTGGAAATTCCAGTTCTTTAGCCAGCTGTCCCCTGAAACTAGGCTCTGAGATCCCTCCAGTCTTGCTCTCTGGAGGCTCTAACCCTCGCTTAAAACATTAGATATATTGGTCTGCTCTTTCTAAAAGCCAGGCTCTGAGACCTACAAGTCTCCTGAGAGAGGATTCCTTCAGTCTCACTCTCTGGAGGTACAAACCCTGTCTGACTCGAATGATTTTACCACCTTCTTTTCATTCCCCACTCCCTAAAAATCTGGCTCCTCCAGCATTGGCTATTAGCTGCTCTGCACACCCACCACCCAGCTGGGTGACCTTGGGCTAGTCACAGTTCTCTGGAGCTCTCTCAGCCCCACTCACCTCACAGGGCGTTTTGTTGTGGGGATAATAATGGCATACTTTGTAAACCGCTCTGAGTGGGCGTTAAGTTGTCCTGAAGGGTGGTATATAAATCGAATGTAGGTGCACTCTGCGTGGTTAAGAACTGAGTCAGCGGCAACATGGTTTGTCTTTCTGCTGCCTCCTCAGAGCCTCTGAAGGGCTGGGAAAGCCCAGCCCAGTGACAGGAAGGCCCCTCTCCTCTGTCGGCCAGCCTTCTCTGTCACTGAGGTGGCCTGGGCCTCTGGAGGGTCACACTGCCACAGCCCACAGAGGTGGCAGTGAGGCCTGGCATGTTGGCACAGTCCTCTCAGGGCTCTACAGTAGCTACAGCAGCGACAAAACCTGGCACAGCAGCAGCCCGAGCAGGCTGGGGCGGTGCAACAGGCCCTGGAGTACTCCTGTGCTCTGTAGTGGGCCAATACTCACAAGAATCCTGCGGGGTAGGTTAGGCTGAGAAAGTGTGACAGGCCACTTAGCAAACTTCCACGGAAGAGTTGGGATTCAGTCTTGGGTCTCCCATATCATAGTCCAAGTCTCTAAACACTACACCACACTTGGGTGTTGGTGTTCCAAAATAACTGGTGGGAAGGGGGAAAGAAGAAGAGGGGAGTACCTTCACCACACGCACACATGCCTCTTGCCCACCGTGACAGTTGCCACACAGGTCTTAGCATCTTCAGCTGGAAACATGGTATGACATCATATGTGCTGGCTTGTGGCCTGCCTAACACTTGTCTGTTTGAGTCACAAATCTTAGGTTGTTCCATTGAAATCCAGGGCATCTTTTACTGCTGGACGCAAGTGAACACTTGTCTGCCAAAACATGCTGTGCAATCTTAGCCATGGATTTGTTCTCACTATCTTGTTAATGCTATGGATGTTGTCTATATTGACTCTTTTGTTGGCAATAGGAAAGAGTGCTGACAGAATCTAGGCTGGGAATGGCAGCTGGCGGTTTTACATGGGGAGTAGTAGAAAAGGGGGAAAAAGACAGAGAAAAAGAACTATTGTAACCACCAGCTGTTTATCAGCATGATAGAAACAGAGCCAAGCTTCTTCATGTAGCCTTGAGCTTAATCCAAAGCCTCCAGCACAAGCCATTGTGAGAGAAACAATAGGATCACTGAGCCTCTAAGAAGTAACCCACAGACTTCATTGTGTCAGAAAAGTAAGCATCTGGTTGGCCAAGACTGATCTTGTCAAATTTTGCGGTTTAGTGAAATGCTGAGGTTGGGGTAGGGGGAACCATGAAACTGCACCTTTAGGTAGATCTCAAGACAAAATTTGATGTCTTTCCTTTTTCCTAAGAGGTACTTAAGCAAGTAATGGCAAATCATTTCTGTTTGTCTTTTGCCTTGGAAACTGCACGGGGGCACCATAAGTTGACTGCAACTTGATGTACTTTACATGCACACTACGTGCACCTGTGACTGAAGACCAAGTCTGCTATTTAATTCCCTGAGTATTATATAAAGCAAATAATTTATTAAAGAGCAAAAGGAATTATTGTTTGTAAACTGAAAAGAGAATTATTATTGTATTAAATATATATTAAGGCCAAGGAAATGGTTACGTCCCCAATATGTCGTATTTGGAAAAAAAAAATCAGTCCATAGCAATAGAACACTTCTGCATAACAAGTATGTGTGAAATCTTCTAAAGAAGCATACACAAATAAATGGGTGACATATTGCTATACAATGAGGAGTCAGCAAATATATACTCATTACAAGCTATCCTGAGGGATTCATGATAAATTTTGCAATATATTCTAGAAGAACATTTGTAAATAAAAGGTGGGAGGCCTTGGCAAGAATTTATCAATAGCGCCAGTATTCTTCAAATGGAACACGTCAGGGCTCGGCTGTCATGAAACTCTGAGAAAATGATAACAAACAGTTGTGTCATTTTGTTAATTCTTTTCATAGGTTTTATTTCAGAAGTTTTGCAATGAGACAGTAGGAAAGGAAAAATGGAGAAGAGGGTAAAATTAAAGCAGTAATAGAATAATTTATTTTCTTTGGACAGCACATCAGAAGAACAAATTGTTACATTTTTATATTTACTGTTTTATGCTTGATCCATTCTTACAACGAGGAGTCTCTGACAATTAGGGGATGACGGGTTTCCACTGGCAATGGAGTGTCCGTATGGGGGAGTTTTGTGAGTAGTTTCCTCCCATATTTTCTCCATGCTGCACCACCAGAAGTCTTTATTATAGAAATATAATATTTATATATTTTTATTTATTGTAGGAAAACAATAGGGCTGCACTAGTCATCAAGATGAAAGGAGGCAAGGCCAAATTCCAATTAAAAAGACAAATTACTGAATAGAAACTTTTTAAAAAAGAGCTTTTTTTAAAGCTTACACTCAATAAATTTTCATTTCCCCCCTGCACCACTGGCATTTGTCCATGCCTTTTTTGTCAGTAGATCATTATAACCAGCGTAAGAGTACCACTGTCGCATAATGGTCAGTGTGCTGGACGAGGAACTGGGAGACTGCAGTTTAAATCTCCTCTCTGCCATGGAAGCTCACTTGGTGACCCTAGGCCAGTCACTGACTCTCAGTCTAACCTTTAGGTAGCTTAACACTTTTATATGTATTACCTACTCTTTTACCTATACATAGTTTATTGTATAATTTTTAGCTAGTTTTTATCTTCTGTAATCATCTATTTTATCTATTTTATACTCTTTTGACTTTTAGAGGGATGTTATACTGGCACAGTATTGCAATTATCAGGATTTTGTGAGGATAAAATGGAGAAGATAACAATGCACCAAAAAGCCTTCCAGTAGCAGAAGGGGAAATAGAAGCCGCAGGGGGTCCAAAGCAGGGGAAATGACATGAATGTGGGTTGGTGGGACCTTCAAAAATGTGAGCTGCTTATCCAAACAATGTGACAACCATTTGGGAAATATCAGAGCAAAGCAAAGCAGAAGAAAACCTGAATGTGGACAATTAGGGGATGACGGGTCCTCAAAAACCCTGAACTGATTCATACATAAAACAGGAGCAAAACCCACATGTGGAAGCAACCCCATGTGGAAAGCAATTCCCATTTCACGTTGGAATTTTAAAAACCATTTGGATGCTACAGTTGGTGTAATGTGTAGGACATGGTTTCAATAGGAACAGGATGAAAACAACCTACATGTCTGATCCTATGAAGTTGTACGGCAGCGATTGTTGGCTTGTGGGCTTGTGAAGGTGCTGACAAACATTAATAGCATAATTAATGCAATACAAAAAGCATATAGTATTAGCAATGAAGTTAGGTTGCTCTTTTGGATGCAAAGAAAGTTTTAGACAGGGTGGAACAGAAATATTTCAAACTAGCAATAGAAATACTTTTCTGCTAGAAATATTTAAAACTAGCCTGCCTAAGGCCCCACAGCCACCACAGAAGCAGTGGGAAGGCTGCACAGCAGGAATGGGGCTCTCTCGCGCTGCGCCTCCCCACCAGCTCCCTGGACCCTCAGCCGCCGCAGAAGGCTGCCTGGGGGGCTTCCCCTGCACTGTGCCTCCCTGCTGGCTCCACAGGCAGGCCTCTGAGGAGCCAGCAGAGCCAGCAGGGAAGAGCAGCGTGGCTCTGCAGCCGCTGCCTTGGTGGCAGGAAGGCTGTATGGGGGGAGCTCTCCCACGCTTCGCCTCCCCGCTGGCTCTGCATGCAGGCCCCTGAGGGGCTGTGGAGCTGGCAGGGAGGCTGCACGGGGGGCTCTCCTGTGCTTTGCCTCCCTGCCACAAGCAGGCCTCTGAGGGGCCATGGAGCTGGCAGGGAGGCGCAGTATGGCTCTGCAGATGCTGCAGAGGTGGCGGGAGCTCCCCCATGCTTCGCCTCCCCACCACAGGCAGGCCTCTGAGGGGCCAGGGAGCTGGCAGGAAGGTGCAGTGTGGCTCTGCAGTTGCCACTGAGGTGACGAGGAGGCTGTGTGGGGGGAGCTCCCGCACGCTTTCCCTCCGTGCTGGCTCTGCAGCCTCTCAGAAGCCTGCCCCCACCGACTCACTTTTTATCCTGGCACAGGCGCACAGCAGGGCCCTCAGCACACCTGTGCCAGGATAAAAAGTGAGTTGTTGGTAACACGACTCATCTTTTACATTTAAGGATAAGATTATTGAGATTTTCAATTTAGGTGGAAAATTTAAAGAGTGGATTTTTCTGATGTATGATGCCCTTCAGCTAGGCCTCCATAAATAGTAATATTTTTTTAAAATCCTATTCCTAGAAGAAGTCACCAAGGTTGTCCTCTTTCAGCTTTATTGTTTGTTTTGGCTATTGAACTGCTAGCCATGATAATGGGGGAGGGGGGTATCTATGGAATATGTTTTGGTCATTATGTTTCTAAAATCCATCTTTATATAGACAATATAATTATAACTTTAAGAAGACCACAAGTTTCATTTATAGAAGTGGTCAACCTGATACATACCTTTGGGGTGATAAAGTAAAATGATCTAAATCAGAATAGATTGGATTTAATTTATTAATGCCGGTCAAGAAGAAGTTAAAATCTGTCCTTTGCTATGGTGTGATTATCCAGTTTGATATTTGGGTATTTGGATTGCTACAAGATCTTGACCTTTGGCAAAATATTATCATATTAAATTATTCAAAGCATGTATTGGCAAACATTGCAGTCTGTGATTGGGAAGAAACTCTACTGTAAACATCAATATGTTAACTAAACTATTATTTTTGTTCATGAATCTACCTTCAAGTAAAACCAGCTGTCCTTGCACCCTGGGAAACATTTTGAAAAATTATTTAGGAAAACAAACTCCTAAGGGTAGCACTGAAAACACTGGTGCATCCCAGTAATAGATGTGGGGGCATCTAATATAAATTATATTACAGAGCAGTTAACTTGGAAGACTTAAAGGAGAGGTTTGTGAAGGACAAAGATATACTGATCTTGGAATCTGATCTTTTCTCAATGAAGAGGGCTGGAGGTGAAGAATTTAGCTATAAGCTGTACCCAAATCAGCCCGGCATGAAGTGTGGGAGCACTCCCAAGGCCTACACGATGATGCCACTCCTGGAAGTGACATAATTGCACATGCTGGAAGTGCACCCTGAGAGACCCATTCCCATGCCTCCCCCCCCCCCCACTGGCCAGGTGAGTGGTGGCAGGGGGCAGAGGCTGGGAGTGGGTGATCCCTTGCCCCCATTGGGGAACGGCAACCCTATGTGTAAATTAGGGACAATAAACCTTCTGCTTTTTCAATGTTTACAAATAAAGAATGTAGTCACTGCTTTATTAAGAAATCATAATTTGCAACCTGTTGCATATATTTTATACTGTTATATCAATATAATGATATTTCGTTGCCAACTTTTGCAAAAGCCCCTTGGTAGCAGAAGAGGAAATGGCTGCAGTGGGGGAAATAGCTGCCATGTGGGCAGGACAATGAAAATCTGAACTTTCCTACTCACCTATGCAGCAGCCATCTAGGCTTTGTTGCAGTCTTTCTCACAATGGTGCAGTGAAGCAAGCAGGTTTGGGAAAGACTGGTGAAAAGCCAAGGAAACCTCAGGAGGTGCACACATGCACTATGATCCTATCGGGAACAAGGTTGCTAACCCAACCCCCGCCCTCAGTGGGCTCCACCTCAAATCTCCAAGAATTTCTCAAGCTGGAATTGGCAACTCTAGTGGAGAAACAGGAAAAAACTCACTTCTCAACAAAATGGAACCCTGAGCAAATAACTAAGATGTCGGTTTGCCCCACTGGGGAAAACAGAACAGTAGTTTATTTGTATTTGGAATGTAGCATTATTAACTATACTAACATATTACCTAAGGATGCAAAGAAATATTTTACAATGTGCAGGTAAGTTCTGTGAATGCTGGGCAATTTTTAATTAGGTGCTGAAATGAAAAATTTAGAGATAACACATACAAATTGCTGTAAACACCCATCTTCTCTTCTTTTTTCCTTGGTATTATGCAATAATGATTTTTAAAAGCTTGGGTGTGATCAGAGGTATAAGCCCTGGGGCACGAGGACTCAGTTCATGACTTGAAGCTGGTGACTTTGGAGAAGCCAGCTACAGAATCCTGGACATATTCAATACAATTTTTTTGTTTCTTTGTGGATTATTTTTATTGCACATCTTTGGTCCTTCTGCGGAGAATAGTAAGGTACAAATATTTTAAACAAATAAATAAAATAATGAACAAAAATACAAAAAGAAGATGTTGGCTGTGATACGCCTTTGGGAACACCGAGCAGCACAGCAGCTCTCCTATCCAGCCAAGTTTATGGCGGATGCCCAACGAGCCTTTACTTTTGACCTTGTAAAATTTATTACTAACAAGTCATGATTCTAAAACCCAGTTTAGTGATCTTTAAAAAGCAGACTACGGCTTTGGAGAACTGATTGTTTTTTATTGCTTTTTGACTAATATTTTAACATTTTCATGCCTTTTTAATGGTTTACTTTACTTTGTATGCATAGTGTTTTAGATTTTTTCATATTTTATTCTACTTTATTGTTTTGATATTTTACATGAGCTGTTCCCTTTTACTAAGATAATTGTTATAAATTAATAAAATATAAAATGCCATAATCAATCCTGGTCTAGCCACCTTGTGTAGACTACACCTATTTACCAAAGAACAGTAGATGAAAATAGCTTGTCAAGATGCTGGGGTTGCCGACTCCATTGTGATGAGTAAAACATATACTGAGGATACATTCCAGCTAAAGTTAAGTACTTTTAAATCATATTAATTTCACCATAAGAGAGTGCATTGAGGTCAATGGGATTTAAATGTTCATAGCTTTAGTTCAGTTCTGCCCTAAAACATTTAAATGGGTAAACTACATTACTGAACAAACAAAAAAAGAAATGTGGCTAGGGACTGAAGGGTAATTTGAAAGTATCTGTCTACTTAATGTACTTCATTTACTCACTAGCTAGTTTTGAGGAAAGTAACAGTTCTGTAAATGACCATGTTGCTGAATTTAATTTATGGCACAAAACTAAACTACTGAGCTCAAAATGAGAATACTTAAACAAGCAAGTTACAGGCTCTCATTTCTCCATCAAGTCCAATTAAAATCAATGAAGGACCAGCAAATAAAAAGGAAATTATATCTGCAGGGTAATGTTCTTCCTCTGCTGCCAAGACAGCAGAGGAGTGCACACCTTTGAATTCCTTATAGATTCCAAAAGTACAGCCAAAAAACAGGAAGGTATCAGATTAAGATATTCCAGCTTCTGGCAGTTGCACTGAGTGATGAAACTCATCAAGGGAAACGTCAACATAGAGGTTCACATGTTTGTGCTTGACTTGGCCTCCTTCTCCTTCTTCCTATTTTGGTAACATGCACATGGGTTGCTCACCAGTATGGTAAAATTACTTTGAAAAAGACAACTGCACTCAATGAAATAGTAGATCATTTAAAAAACATGAATACCTTATAGGTGACATTTTTCAAATGTTTATGATCACTAATGGAGTATATCCCAGTCTCTTGGAATGGGATCTTCTGATGGGACATAATCTTGTCTTATCCTTCTGTGAGAAAAGTAGACATTGCCCTTGGTTAAGAAGTCAATAGAGAAAATACAGTGTCATCCTTTGCAAAAGTGCATCCTTCTAAATTGATTGATGTCAATGCTTTTAGATGGGTGTAACTTTGCTTAGGATGGCATGGATAATTCAAAGTTCCTTTCAACCTGTAGGTTAGGGAATAGCATGTACTTTGGATTAAAGGTTTTTGAATGATTCAGTTTTGAATAGACAAATATCTTATGCTGAGGGGACATAGCCAGCTAGTGAGATATTGCCAGAGAGTTTTGATGCTCCTCTCTATATTCGTGATGATTGTGAGTTCTTTTTTAAAAATGGTTTATCTATTTAACAAAAGTTGAACCTGTCCCAGTACTAAACACCAAAATACACAGAATGGAGAGCCAGTTTGGTGTAGTGGTTAAGAGCGCGGGACTCTAATCTGGAGAACCAGGTTTGATTCCTCACTCCTCCACTTGTAGCCAGCTTGTAGCTAGCTGGGAGACTGGTCACAGCTTCTAGCTCTCTCAGTCCCACCTACCTCACAGGGTGTTTTGTTGTGGGGATAATAATGACATACTTTGTGAGCTGCTCTGAGTGGGTGTTAAGTCATCCTGAAGGGCGGTATATAAATCGAATGTTATTATTATTATAATTTGTATAAACATTTGAAACACTGTTAATGAAAACCCATAATATAAAAAAAGGATTAGAAACAGAGTCAGTTAAAGATATGCTGAAATACTGAGCTGGTTGTAGCAGACCTCTGGTTCCATGCTGTAATCTCACCAGAGCCAGCCCTGTCAAAATGTATAACACTGGGACAGGTCTAGAACAGCAGTGTATGACAGTGCTCTTGCCCTATCAAGTCTACAGCATGCACCACTAATTATGGTTGGCCCCACCCACCATATCATGCCACTTTTGAAAGGTGGGCTGCTGGGAGCAGGACTGGACCTGCCCAGCAGCAGATTAGGCAGAGAGTGAGGGATTTCTCAAACTGAACTGGAAACCAAAGGGTGTGGGTTATATTCCAGTGTTTCTTCCCACACTGAACTCTGTAATAACAGTGTGCTCATACACTGCTTTTCTAGACAGATTAGTGCCCACTCAGGGCAATGAACAAAGTCAATGTTATTATTATTCCCACAATACAGCTGAGGGTGAGAAAAGTGGTTTACCCAATGCCACCTGGAGAGCTCAGAGCACTAGAGGGAGTCGAACTAGTGGCACGCTGATTCACAGTCTAACCACTTAACCACTATACTACAGCAACTCTGCCCTGAACTTCAAAGCAGTCTCTTGTTAGTGGTAGGCAAGGATAATGGAGCCTCCTCCTGTCCTGTTTTTGTTGTTGTTGAATCACAATGTAACACAACCAGCTTAAACAGGCACCAGTTTAAGCACTGGACTCCCTCAAAGTACACTAATACTTTGTTGTAATTAGAACAAAAATTGTAATTCCTTTGAGACCAAGTTACAGCTGACTTTCATTCATTTGGCTTACTTTGTTTATAGCCTGCCTTTGTTGCAGGGAGTCCCGGTGGATTACAAAATAAAATATAAAAACAATGCAATGAGTAGAAGGAGTGGATGTAGGCCAGTGCTGAACAGTGTTGAGAAGGCTACACACCAATGAACAACAGCCTCTGCCTGCACAGCCTCCAGTCAAAAAGATAAGAACTAGAAAGCAATTAAGAAATATACTGTTATGTCTGTGCCTCATCCATGCCATTATTTGATGCTGACCAGGGCCGATTCCAGATGACTAACCTTAAGTCGCTTCATGCCGCCCTCTTCCGGATCGCGACGGGGAAAATGCGAAATATTGCGTTTCCTCGCGCGAGTTTTGCGTGTTGTCGTGCAAAACTCGCGCGAGGAAACGTGATATTTCGCATTTTCCCCGTCGCGATCCGGAAGAGGGCGGCATGAAGCGACTTAAGGTTAGTCATCTGGAATCGGCCCTGTTATTCTGAACCAGTGTTTCATGCTGTACCTTGATGCCATATTACCAATGCCATAACTGCTTTGCTTTCACAGGCTTACTGAAGTTGCAGGTGTCTTATCTAATGGCTTTGAAGCTTTCAGTGCTTCTGACCTTGTACACTGCTCGCTCCCATGAATTACTGTGTTTCAACTTTAATCTCCTGCTTTCTCAATGTCTAGACGTGATAGTTAAAATATGTGAGAAGTTCCCATGACGGGTTCGCGCCAAAAGCTATGTTTTGCTGATGGGAGGGGGGAAAGGAGTAATTGTGTTCTTTAAGAGGAATGGTTTTCACCCATGTTTCCATTCCCGTCAACCTGTTATTACTGCTTAGTTGCTTACTTTGCTTCTGAGAGTAATCCTATGGACATATATGTGGAAATGATCTGATTCCTGAATAAAACCTTTTAACCAAGAAACTGGAATTCTTGCTGTAATGGTACAGGGGTCTGTCTACCATAGCCTGTCATCCATAGCCTGACACATACTAGAAGACACCGACAGCACAAACAATAGAATACTCGTAGCTTAGGCTAAAGGTGAAGCTAGACTTTAATACTTTGAGTGGGACAACACATACATGATTCAGCTGCTGAACTGCAACTGAAGCAGAAACCAGTATAGGGGCAAAGCGTATTTTTAAACTTCTTTTTTATGCTGTTTTTCCCACTGAAAATCACCCCCTTCTTCCTAAACTGCTTTAATCCCCACTGCAGAAGCCTGTCTCCCCCGTCACACCAATCTTCCACTTCAAACTTCAGCAGCCTTATTGTGTAAGAGGGGAAAAAGTCCCGCAAAGGAATCACGCCACATGGAATCCTGCCTAATTGCACAAACAATATATAGTGGTTAATATAGGCAACTAATAAATATATTAATTCCAGACTATCATCAGCCTGCCTGAATAATTCAATTAGTTCTTTGTTTTGGTTATTTGTCTTCACAAAATAGCCTTAAGAACTAGATACTTAATGGCTCTTAAGCACTAAATAGATAGGAGGTAATCCTGTGGTTGCCTTCTCCCTTTTGTGTCATCATAGAACATTCAGTATATCTAAACAGATGCCAGTTAGAGCATGTTCTTTTTAACTGAACATAGTATAGGAGAGCAAAGTGTTGAAATGTATTTCAGCTTCATGGGTACAATATACAGCAAGGAGGGTACAAGCTTTGACAACTGTAGGATAGAATATGGAGATACTATACAGCAGCAGAAACTTCCTTAGGCCACTACAGCTATATTTATTTCTTCTGCTCTGAATGAAAGTGAAGGACTACTTACTAGCATGTGTCTTGTTTCCCACCCCAGCATCTGTCAGATTACTCTCTCTCCTGACTTGTGCATGCAGCCAGCAAGCAGGTGAGCAAGAAGTAGCCTCACCCCAGAAGCCAGAGGTGTCCACCCCTGTTCTACCCAAGGGAAATCCACCCTTCCCAGTAGGGCTCCCTCATTGCTACCAAACTCTCTCTTAAGAGCTTTTCTATTCAGTTGCCTCTGCTGCCACCACCTCCTGTTTCTTTTACCCATCAAACATCAAACAGGGCCAGGGCTTTTTTTCAGCTGGAACGTGGTGGAATAGAGTTCCGGCACCTCTCGAAAATGGTCACATGGCCGGTGGCCCCGCCCCCTGATCTCCAGACAGAGGGGAGTTTAGATTGCACATGGTGCAGAGGGCAATCTAAACTCCCCTCTGTCTGGAGATCAGGGGGCGGGGCCACTGGCCATGTGACCATTTTCACCAAGGGCGATTTAAACTGAAAAAACTCCCCCCCCATTCCAGCTGACCCAAAGTGCCGTCATTGTGCAGTCCTGAGTTCCACCACTGAGTTCCACCACCTCTTTTCCCAGAAAAAAAGCCCTGAACAGGGCTATTTGGTAATATTGGTACTCTGGCAAGGCTTGTTGCGAGTAAGAATCCAGTAAATCTCCTTATCTTTTAAACAAGTCAAATCTTTACTATCAATATCTCTAGAGATTAGACAGGCTTTAGAAATTATGGTGCAGATACTCATGAAGAAAATGAAAACAGATTTCTACCCTAATTAAGATACAAATATTTATCAAAATCAGTGATAGCAACTGGTCAGGACTGATGTTCTTTCCTGTAGGGCTAGGCAGAGAGAAGTTACCTTGATGGGCAGAAGTTACATTTTTTGGCAGATGTATATGTACTCCACTTTAAAAGTAAGGAACAGTTCTTGTTGCTTCTTTGTCTTTTGCTTTATATACCAAAGCCATCTGACTCTGAGCAATAGAAAAAAAACTGAAGGAATTATGACCCCTACCTGCAGAATAGCACTATTGGTTCCATTGGTAATGAGAAGTATAGCTTGGATCTGGTGGGTTTGCAAGAGGAACTGCATTTGCCAATCCCTTCTGCCTTGATGGTGATACCATATGTAACTGTGTCCACTAAATCGCAAAGCTGTGCCTGAAAATGAAAGCAAAGAAAGCTGCATTCTGAAGGAGAACAAACATCTTCTGCTCTTACACTCATGTCCTTTGTTCTTCTAGAATCTTACAGATAGCAGGTTTTACTGCTTCGATTCCCTAAAGGCACAACACAGAGATTACAACGCACCTTCAAATGCTGTTGTACATGCACAGGGTGCCAGACCTGCACTGCTTCCCTGCAGCTTGCTTGTAACCTATACCACAAATTCACAGGGCTTTGAAGACTGAACGTTCAAAATGCTGGTGTCGGGGAGAAATTCCTGGCCACTTTCCATGTTTTTTGTTTACTGCTAAGAGGTTACATTAGTTTCATGGAAAGCTACTGAAGGCGCATCCTAACTGACCTCAGGAATCTGCTATACAGACTAGGGGCCCGCAAAAGATCTAGCAACTCAGCCTTGTCTTGATCTGCAGCCAATCGAGTTCTACCCTCAGTCTCTGGATTCAAGTTGTGGCTTATTTCATCTTTCATATCTTAAAGGATATAGCCTGATCCCGGTCCTTAATTAGATAGTCTTGTATTCAGCTCACAACTTTCCTTGCTCTTCCTAAAAAAGAAACTCCATACTATATCTTTTTAATCTTCCTTTGTCAGCTGACATGATTGCTCCTATAAAGCCTCTTTTGAAATGAATACCGTAAATGCCCAGATTCAACTCTATTGCCCAAGTGGCACAAGCTTTCCACCATCAGCACAGATTACCTTCTTTAGTGACAAGAAAATTTGGATTGTCAACGATGAGATGAAAGACACCAATAAGAAGCATGGAAATTTTTTTAAGAATAGAGAAAATTATGATGAATTTCTCACCATTGCAAGAACATATTTGTTCCAAGCTATGTCGAGGAGTGAGAAAGCTGAGACGGGCAGTACTATATGTGTACACCATTCCTGGATCAAGCTGAATTGTCTCTTTGCAGGCCCGCTGCGTAGTACTGCATTCTGTCCCATGGCATGGCACATGAGTCATCTTCTTCAGCTGCAGCCCTACTCCCTGGCTCATCTCTTCAAGAGAATGAAAAATCCTACTGGCTAGTAAACTGGGTCTATAGAGTGAATGATGAGGCTCCCCGATAGCTAGCAGGAGGTCCACACCATCAGAAGCACTGGAAGGCTGTAAACTAGCCATGTAGATGTTTTGTCGCCTAGTTTCTAGAATGCTTCCCAGGAACCTTTGCAGGTTGCGCCAGTGATCACTTATAAATTCCTCAGGGGAGAGGTAACGGAAGTGCAACACCACTGCTTCATCCAAAGCTTCTTGGCTAAAGGACCACACATGGATGTGGACACTGGTTGTGGTTGCAAAGGTCCCATCACTGACCGTCACATTAAGAGTATAGTGGCCATGAGGAAGACTTTTGTATGCAATTATCTTGCCATCTGTAGCTCCCACTGAGAAGTGTTGCTTTTCTGGCCCTTTGGACACCAATGTATATTGCAGGGTATCCTGGGGATCTCGATCTGTGGCATGAATTTTGCCAAGAACTCCGCCTCTGAATGCTTTTTCATTAGTTGTGATGAAAATCTCTAGAGGGAGTGCCGAAGGTGGATATCTGCTTTGCTGAGTCACCTGGACACTTATAAATGCAGAGGAAGAGAGAGGAGGGACACCACTGTCTGTGACCTGAGGAAGAAAATTACGCAGGCCATTAAAACCCTCCACAAATATGCATCAGGACGCTCAGCTTGTCCCTGGGCTGCATGTTTTTATCTTATTCAGGCCACAAGATATTTTTTAAAAAATCCATGCCTTTGCTGATCTATCTACATTCTGTACAAAGCTAAGTCTCCAATGGATATGCACCCACACATTTGTGCACACTACAGAATTTCACAGCCAGCAGGTTCTCAGCAGAGAAAAAGTGGTGGGATATGGATTTTATATTAGGCAGGAAAACACTGTTGCTTGGCCTTCCCATCACCTCTCCAACCCTCCCTCATTTTATGTTGAAAATAACTCAGTTTCACCGGTGCATGTCCTTTTTGGAAAGAAAGAAGGAATTTTGTAGACTGAAGCACTTTCATTAAACATTCAGAAACACAACGCAGGGCCAGATTCGATGTGATGCTTGGCAAGCAAAAAAAAAGTATCTGTGTGGCATCCCATACACATGACAACTAGTTCAAAATGGGTCATCTTACCTGTGCATGCAGCCTTTAGCATACCAGCATGGTCTCTGTCCAGGTCACATGAATCCTGGCATTCTAATGCTGCAAGTACAGGCACGATAACAGAGTTTATGAATGACTACCTCATGGATCTTATTTATGTGCACATCCACCATTGCACTTATACTGGATCCTCTGTAAAGTATAAAACTGGGAAGGTTTGCTTCAATTACTCTGTTTTTAGATTTTATTTTAATTGCTCAGAGATACCTTTGTAGATCTGGAGATTAGTTCTGTTTCCTGTGGCTTCTATTATTATTGCCCCAGGCTCAATATATTTGAAGTAATCTGAAGAAAGATCTACCTGGACATGTAATAGGTAGTGTTCTTTCACTCTTCTGTTCAGGATGGATGAAGTCACCAACAGTCCATCCTGGTTGATCTGGAACACCTTTCCTTCATTTCCTTCAGTGATCTGGAAAGCGTATGGTGGCCCATTCTCTGGAGAGTCTCTGTCACTCATGATCAGTTCCAGGATGTTTGTGCCCACAGGGGAATTCTCCTGAAATTTTAAAGAAAAGGCTGGAAAAAAAGCTTGCTGATAGCCTAATTGTCTGCAGTACTGCTTATCTAGTTGACAGGCAGAAGAGAAAGTGGATGAATAAACAAATACAAACAAAGCCTTTGGATGCTGGTTCACGGTTTACACCTTTAGCCAAAACCATTACAAAGTCAAAAGTTCTTAGAGGGGTATGTCCAGTGCAGTGACCTGTGCTAGACTCAGTGGTTCTGCTATCTGCCTGCAAGCCCTCCCCCACCCCCAGGCCCACCGACACCCTTACCAGACTTGGCGCAGCAGCCAGCAGCAGGAGCTCGGGGGAAACTGCAGAGGGCCAGGGCAATGGCTGATGAGCCACCCGGCTGACAGACAGCTGGGACGGAATAAGCACACCTGGGTTGGAATCTGGGGGCCTGGGCATGCTCATCCCGAAGGGAGCTGGCCATAGCCCAGAGGTGGGCCCAGTTAGTGGGGAGGGGCTGGCAAGGGCTGAGCGACAAGCCGAGACCCCAGCCAAGCCTATGGCCTTGGAAAGGAGGGCAAACGGCTGGCTGGGTCATGCGGGGGATTGGTGGAGGGAAGACTCAGGCACTTCCATGGAGGGTGATTGGTGGAGAGACCGTGGGATTGGGGGGGGGGAGAGGAAGCACTCAGGGGTATAAAGGACTTCCTCAGTGTGAAGCCAGGGATAAGGCATGTTGGCATGCCCTGGAGAGCAGAGAGGCACATGCAACAGGGTAGGAGGAGGAATATGGTGAAGCAACACTCTCCCCTACCCCAACTCTGAGGCAGAGGGAGAAGGCCCAACCTATGGGGGTGGAGGACAGCATGGCTGAGTGATGGGCCAATGAGGCGGGTGCAGTGGAGGCCAACAAGGTATGAAAGTGCAGGAACAAATAAGAATGTTATTTTAGTAATTTTTCCACATGTTGCTGTCATGCGAAATCATACCACAGTTAACATTGGCAAATCTAGGTTAACTTTAGGACTGTGAAACAACTTTTGAAAGAACAAATTTCTGGGACCCACCCGAAATTATGGCCAAGCTGTGGTCGTCTCTTAGCTTTTAGGCTACCCTCAGGATTGCAACATGGCAGCTCTCAGGATTCTCAATTAAATAGACTCATCAGCTAGGATTACTTCCTTTCAGTTGCTACTTTACCTGCACTGCCACACTGTAATTGAGCTGAAAGAACCTAGGTGGGTTGTCATTGACATCAGACACACGAATGAGCACAGTGGTGTCACTGAAAAGAGGTGTCTGTCCATTGTCCATGGCTTGGATTTTCAGAGTGTAACTGGGTATCTAGAAGACATAGCACATGTACATTATTCCAACAATGATTAACCCAATAGTAAAGATTGAATTAAATCGCAGTTTTGGCATCCTTAACAACAACAACAACAACAACATTCCCTTCAGGATGACTTAACACCCACTCAGAGCAGTTTACAAAGTATGTTATCATTATCCCCACAATAACAATCACCCCGTGAGGTGGGTGGGGCTGAGAGAGCTCCTAGAAGCTGTGACTGACCCAAAGTCACCCAGCTGGCTTCAAGCAGAGGAGTGAGGAATCAAACCTGGTTCTCCAGATTAGAGTCCCACGCTCGTGCCGCATACTTCACGGAACTGATTAAGATATGAAAGCCAATCAGCTATTGATTGGTTCTATAATTCCCCCTCAATCAGAAGGTGCACACTTCCTTTGTTATCACACAGATCTGTTACCTCTAGAGAAATCTAGAGGTTTTATTGTGCAGATAACTGGAAGACTGCAGACAAAATGATTTTACTGACATTTCTTCTTTTATGTATCTGACTTATCTACAGAGATACAAATTGTTGGATAATAAATTAAGAAACTTGTATTATCTGTATTTTGACAAGTAGAAATTTGTTTCTGAGAAGGTGGAGTGAAGGTAGATGGAGCGGATGAGATACTGAATTACAGTGGCTGGGGAATAACTAAACGCTTGCCCCAGCCACTGAAACCCACCACCTTCCTATTTGCAGATCAGCCCCTGCTGCCTCTTCCGAGTAGCATTCACGGTCTCTAGGGGATTTCTCATGAACTACAAGTGGTCCGTTCTTTTTGATGGCAATATTATATTGCTATTCAGAACACAACGGGCAGATGGGCATCAAATGGGATAGCTCCTAATTTGTCTTGGAAATGTAACTTTCTAATCAATATCAGGGCACGAGTAACCTCTCCCTCTCCCTGCTGAACTTGTCACTCACCTCTTCCCTGTCCAGGTGATGGGCAACATAGATCTCTCCGCTTTTGGGGTCAATGATGAAATGGGCCAGTGAATTGCCACCCACAATAGAATATGTGATCTGGTTGTTCATCATACCATCTTTGTCATCAGCTAAAACCTGTTGAGGGAAAGAAAGCAGCATCACCAACACAAACATCCTGTCATGAGAAGGAAGTATTATATCTGACAACCTGTGAGACGCCTACTAAAAGAAGCAAAGAAAAGGAAATGTTCACTTTGTGTAATTAGCTAAATTACATCTTGTAGAAAAGTATAAAAAGAAAAGAAAAATTATTCTTTTCCAAAATTATCTATTCAAAAGAGAAACATACCCCTTCTAGGACTCCACTGCAGTTGGGTGGGTGAGTGGGGGGGGGGAACATAATTAAGTGGTTCCCAGTGCCAAGAAACTCCTTGCCTGTGGAAAGCTAGTGTATCAGGGGAAAGAATGCATACCTAAGCCCTTTCCACAAAAATATAGAAAAAGTGCTAATTTCATATTTTGTTGGCGTGTACTAAAATATGTGATCCTACATTTGCAGGATCCCAGTAACCTATGCTACCTGCCCCCAACCATAGCTATTATCAGTAGGATATGTAATGATGGGTGAACTCAGACATGTATGATTTGGAATGGATCTGACAATTATGACAGAGATTGGCAAATGCTTCTAAAATAGTGGGCTGCATGAACTTCTGTATTAGCCCTGCCAAAATCCCCTATCACCTGTGAGCCTTACTTGGTGGCTTTAGGGTTAAATAGAAAGGGGGGAACTCACGGCTTCATGGCAGGGGCTATAGCTCAGTGGGAGACTGTATGCTTTGCAAAGTGAGGTATCAGGTTCAATTCCTGGCATTGCTAAAAAGAGGATCTTGACAGATCCTGGAGACGTTATGTCAATTTGGGTAGATAATGCTGACATTAATAAGTCAGTTTCATATATCAGAACATACATGTTGGCCCATCTAGCTCAGCAGTAGCTTCTTTGATGGGTGGCAGCTAATGAAATTGCATTTTACTAAGTTAGAAGGACAAATGAGGCCTGAGGTAGCTTCACATATTCAAATGCCAGACCATTGGTCCATCTAGCCATGTATGGTTACTCTGACTTGCAACAGTTTCTGGGGATTCAGACAAAATTTTAAAAATCTTTCGCAGAATCTGCTACCTGTGATCTTTTGACTGGAAATGTCAGGTATTGAACCTGGACCATCCTGCTTGTAAAGCAATTATTATATCACTGAGTCTGAACACCCTTCTTCCATCTCATTGGCTTTGCCACTGAAGCAGTATAATGTCAATTGTTATTACAATCCCACCTTGGTTTAAAAGATGGAGGGGTCTGATATGACTATAAATACAACTCTGTTAGTACTTTAATTTCTGCTTTGAAATGTTTTTCTGCTGGACTTCTAAGTGATCTGTTTCTTGCTACAATACTTTTTGGGAGCTACAGTACATTGATGATATGTCTCTCAGCCAATATAGTTTAATTAATGCTTTTTGCAATGCTCCTTTCCACTTTCCCCACCTATGTTCCATACTGAACTGTAATTAGGACAAGGACAATCATTTGATGAAGCATATACACTGTCCAATGCAATTATATTTCAGAGACATACAGTTATAATAATACAAGCAAAACTGTGGCCATGGCCTGGAGGGTAATAATGGAATTGCAGGTATATCTTACCTGGAGGATCATTTCACCAATGGCAACATCCTCACGCATGTCAGCGATATAAAGGTCTTGGCTGAACTTTGGCACATGATCATTTATGTCTGTGATGTTGATCACAACCATGGTGATGTCACTGAGAGAACCAGAACCTTTCCTGATACCCTCAATAGACAAGTAATATTCATGGCTAACTTCAAAATCCAGAGTCCCATTGACATACAGGATTCCTACATGCACACATGGACAACAAAGTTAGGAAATGTTCTGAGCACATAGGCAGTAAAACTATTAAAGCAACCTTTCCAGTCAAAAACTACCAACAAGTCCAACAATATTTAAATGTTTTTTTGTAGAAACAGTAGAAACTTAAGGCTATTAAAAGCTTTGCTCTTTCTTTGCTTGTGGTATAAAACAATCCTTCTTGGTTCTTGCAGAAATCATCAAGAGATTAGTGTAAGAAAAAGATATGAAAATGGAATACAGAAAGGGGCAGGACACTTTAACAGAACAAGTTACAAGTGGCAACCTGCAAGGAACCTGTGTGAGCAGCTGTCCCATTCCCCTGCCTTCGCTTCCTCCCCTCTCCCCTACCTTCTCTCTCTCTCTCTCAGTATAAAAGAGCAAGAGTCCAGTAACACCTATACAACTAATAAAATTTGTGGTAGGGTATGAGCATTATTAATGACCTGCAACTCATGTTGGATTGTGACACTTTCCTCACCTAGGCACTGGGGTGGAGGGGAGACCCTTTCTTGCTTACAGACAGCCTGTTAACCTGAAACAATTACTACTCACCCATAATGATAAACTACTTAACACTAATATGGACTCTGGTACCAAGGCCTGCAACAAACCAAGATGCCAACTATGCTTTCATATAGATCCTAGCAACACCATCAGTGGACCCAACAACAGCAGCCATACCATCTCGAGTTCATACTCCTGCTCATCCTCCATCATATGTCAGCAATGCCCTTCTACCCTCTATATTGGACAAACTGGCCAGTCCCTTCGATAAAGAATTAATGGATGTAAATCTGACATCAGAAACCAAAACATTCAAAAACCAGTGGGGGGACATTTTAACCTTCCAGGATATTCAGTTGCTGACCTAAAAGAAGCAGCTCTTCTGCAGAGGAATTTCAAAAGGAGATTAGAAAGAGAGACTGCTGAATTGCAACTGATACTGAAGCTCAGAATCATGTAAGAGGCCCATGGCGTAGAGTGATAAGCTGCAGTACTGCAGCCCAAGTTCTGCTCATGACCTGAGTTCGATCCTGGCGGAAGCCGGGTTCAGATAGCCAGCTCAAGGTTGACTCAGCCTTCCATCCTTCCAAGGTCAGTAAAATAAGAACCCAGTTTCCTGGGGGCAGGGCCGGTGCCAGAGGTTCTGGCGCCCGAGGCGGCGCACACGTGCTCTGCGCATGCACACACACCACAGACTGCGTGATGACATCATCACAGATGTAATCACGCGCCGCAGGGGGGCTGGGCAGCTCACGGAGCCCCAAGCAGAGAAGCTTCAAGCTGCTGCTGGGGCAGCGCGCGGAGGTTGCTCCGTGCGCCGCCCCGGCAACAGCTCACGGCTTCTGCGACCGGCTGGGGTGGAGGAGCACGCAGCAGAGCTGGCGTGACTGGCTGCAGCAGCAGCTGCTGCTGCAACCAGCCAGCCAGCCAGCTCCGTGCCGCCACCACC
Organism: Eublepharis macularius; assembly: GCF_028583425.1. Lineage (NCBI taxonomy): Eukaryota > Metazoa > Chordata > Lepidosauria > Squamata > Eublepharidae > Eublepharis > Eublepharis macularius. The sequence goes on from NC_072793.1 coordinate 82,893,921, forward strand.
ACGCACCCCAGCTGGGCGCACAAGCCACGAGCCGCTGCTGGGGTGGCGCCCGGAGGCTGCGGCCGGCTGGGGTGTGTGGCGGTGGCGGCAGCAGCAGCAGCACGGAGCTGTCTGGCTGGCTGCAGTAGTAGCTGCATCCCAGTCATGCCAGCTTCGCTGCGCACGCCTCCGCCCCCGACACCCCCTCCGGCGCCCCTCCAAAGCCCACGCGCCCGAGGCCACCGCCTACCTGGCCTCCATGGGCGCGCTGGCCGTGCCTGGGGGGGAAGTGTAGATGGCTGGGGAAGGCAATGGCAAACCACCCTGTAACAAAAAGTCTGCCAAGAAAATGTCATGATGTGACATCCCCCCCATGGTTCAGTAATGACTTGGTTCTTGCACAGGGGACTACCTCTACCTGCCTTACCTAATGAAGCTCAAGACAATGCATCTACCTGGATTAATCAAGACAAAGGCTTCCTGTCTCATTACCAATGTTGATTTCTCCACACCCACTACCCCTCTGCATACCCCAACCTATTCACTGTCTGCTATTGCCATTCACCAGCTATTATCATTCAACTTCTGTAATCACTCCACTCTCCAAGATATACAGACAGATGGGCTGAGATTCTAGCTGTATCTGAAGAAGTGAGCTGTGACTCACATAAGCCCAAACCCTACCACAATTTTTTTTAGTCTTATAGGTGCTACTACCCTGACCTGAATAGCCCAGGTGAGCCTGATCTCATCAGATCTCAGAAGCTAAGCAGGGTCCGCCTTGGTCAGTAATTGGATGAGAGTCCTCCAATGACCAAGGCTGCAGAGGCAGGAAATGGTAAACCATCTCTGTTAGTCTCTTGCCTTGAAAACCCCGCCAGGGGTTGCCATAAGTCAGCAATGACTTGAAGGCAGTCTCCTCCTCATAGGTGCTACTAGACTCGTGCTCTTTTCTACTGCTATAGACAGACTAACACGGCTACCCATATCTCTCTCTCTCTCTCTCTCTCTCTCTCTCCCACACACACACACACACACACACACACCACGCATATTTTCTCCCTCCAAGCTTATTTTCACTCTTTCTCATTTTCTCTCTTTTTCTGCCCCCCCATCACTAACTTGGACCCCATGTGCCAGTAGCATCACTTTCTCCTCACGTGGCTTTGTTGGGGGTAGGGGTGTGTGATTTGGGATTCCAATTCGGGAAAAAACCCTGAATTGGGCCTGATTTGGAAAGATTCGGGATTCGGATCACTTCAGAAAGCTTTGGGTCAAGCGGGAGCAGCCCGCAGCACTTTTCTGGCTGTTTGTATTCGGAAACAGCCATAAAAGTGCTGCTTCCTTTCAAACTTCCTGCCCTGCCGCCTTTCCCCCCCAATGCCCCCTCCCATGGGGGGAAAAAGTGGCAAGGCGGGAAGTTTGAAAGCCACCCTTTTGGAAAGCCACCACTTCGGAAAGCTTTGGGTCAAGCAGGAACAGCCTGCAGCACTTTTCTTGCTGTTTGCATTTGCAAACAGACAGAAAAGTGCTGCTTCCTTTCAAACTTCCCGCCCTTCCACTTTTTTGCCTTGATGCCCCCTCATGGGGGGAAAAAGGGGCAGAGCAGGAAGTATGAAAGCACCCCTTTTCATGCCATTTGTAAGCGGCACGAAAAGGGGCGCTTTCAAACCCCGCGCCACTTGCTTCAGCTGATGGGAGGGGAGCCTCCTCCCCAGCCTATCAGCTGAAGTAAGTGGCATCGGGTTTGAAACTTAAAGCCACCCTTTTCGTGCCACTTGCAAGTGGTGCGAAAAGGGTCACTTTCAAACACCTCGCTGCTTTCTTCACCCCATCAACTTAAAGCCACCCATTAAAGCTTGCAAGTGGCATGAAAAGGGTGTCTTTCAAACACCCAGCTTCTTTTCCCCATCCACGGGAAAAAGCCATGGGGTGGCTTGCCGCTTCGGGATTCGGGTTATTAGTTTTCTGGTAAACCCGAAGTGGGAAACCCGAATATTTTTTTGGGTGCACACCCTTAATTGAGGGGTATGGTGGGTACCACATTGGGATGGAGGCAGTCGTGCAGAAGGGAGGAGCCTCCTCTGTGGGCATGGTGGGTGGTGGTTTCCCTGCTACTGCCACCAGTTCCTCCTCCCCCATACACAGCATCACTGCCTTGGAGGCTGCTGAGGAGAGACAGCAATGGCAGGGCTGGCAGCAGCAATGGTGCAAGCACAGAGAGGTTCCTGGTAGAGTTTTCCCCCTCCATTTGGAGTAAGTTTTTAGAGTCTTTTCAAAACTGAAGGGTCCCCCAAGTTTACTGAAAAATCTCTCTTCTCTCTAACTGGCCCTGATCTATGGATTTAGGGATTTGAAGATGGGGCCAAGTTCAGAATCAGAGGTACTGATAATGAGAGAAAGCAAAACACCCAGAAGAGACCAGGAAACCTGACACAAGAACCAATGAGGATAAAATTTGAGTATCCCGATTGCTTTGTAAATAGACCACTTACCTGTGTTAGGATGCAACCTGAATTTCCCATGTTCATTTCCATTCACAATTTCATACTTGATTTCTGTGTCCTGTGAACCATCTCTCATCAATGAAGACAGGTTCAGAATCTTTGTGCCAACAGCCACATCTTCCTGAATCACAACAACATATTCACTGTCCAGGAACACTGGCAGATATTCTTTCAGATCCACTACTGAAACTGCTACAGTGGCAAAGGAAGAGAGGGAATGAGGAAACCCCTTATCCATTGCACACACAGTCAGCTCCAGTGTAGACACTTGTGATTCCTTTAGAGGTTTCTCCAGTCGAATTACACCAGTTGTCTCCTCTATTGAAAAGTGCCCATTAACTGATTCAGCAAGAGAATAAATCACCTCGGCATTAGAACCTATAAAAAGCACAAGCGATAGTATTATTACAGTGAAGACATTTTGGAACCATTTTTTGTACATGGAATAAACTTAGGAGAAAACTGGCATGTGGTACATCATCTCTTGAGACAGTAAATAGAAACACAGTATTTTATCTTGATGAAAAACTAGGAGATTATCCTTGCTAGGAATGATATAAATTCATTCAGTACATAGATGCGGTAACAGAGGTACTTTACTATTATTGGGTAAAGTTACACAGAGAATACAAAGTTATATTCAATTTTACCAGTAACTGCAAATTTAAAATTAAAAAGTTTGCATCAGTCTAAAAAAAGTTTAATATATTTTAAGTAATTTAAATAAGTAGGATAAAAAATGTTCTGGATGATATTAATTACTTTATATTAGCCCAAGGTTAAATGTTATGTAATAAATTGTGAGAAAAGATCAGCAGCAGGCAATTCCACACAAGTGTTTCTGTCCGTATTGGGAGATAGACATGATAAAATGTTTTAAATAAGTTAATATTAAATTAGTCAATGTTTTCTATCTGCCTGTATTTTAGATATTTGTCACTATGGAAGGAATTATGGCATTTCACATAAATGTCTAGTTAGTTATAAGCAAGCCCAACTAAAACTTGTTAGAAAATCACATTTCAGTTGTGTTTAATTCTCAAAGGGTATTTGCACACTTGTCTATGGTTGTTCATCTCTATGTCACTTTGGTATTTTCAGTATATTTTCCCACTAAATATCCTGAATTCATTAAAAATGTAAACCAGTTTGCAGAACATACTCAAATACCTAGACTCTCCCAACATAGTCACAAGGTCCTTTGTTTGTATGCTGTTTTTGCATGCTGAAAATACTTATCGAGATAGTAATATGGTAGAATTTGTAAATACCACATTCTGGCTTACCTTCATCAGGATCTCTTGCAAAGACAACTGCAATAGGTGTCTTTACTGTTGTGTTATCAAAAACAGCTACTGCATAATGACTAGAAAAGAACCTTGGAGCGTTGTCATTTGTATCCTCCACATCTATAATTATGTCCACCTGGCAAAAATGTCCTCCTCCATCTGTTGCCTTGGCTACAAGCTGGTACTGAGGCTTTAGCTCTCGATCAAGTAACATGGAAGTGGTAAGCTCTCCTGGGGAGAATAATTAAAGAAAGAAACATGGCCATGACCATGATGAAATGCTGTATCATAGGTTATGTTAATGGGACAGCTATTTACAGCTTAAAAAATATTTATTCATTGTGTCTGAAATTGAAAGAAAAAGGGGGGAAAAAGAAAAAAATTAAAAGAAACAAGTAATTAAAATAAAAAAGAACAGTATTGGAAGGGAAGTCTCTGCCTAGCCTGCAATATTAATTTATTATAAATAATTGTTATTATTGTTATTGTTGTTGTCGATGATGATTATGATGATGAAAGACTATTCAGAACACTGTACAAAGAATGAATACAAAAATCAAGCATCTCCTTCCTAAATGTCTATGGGGAAAGTTTTCACTTTTACCTGTATGTGAGTCCACTCTAAAGTCCTCAGCACTAGATCCATGAAGGCTATAAGAAATCAAGCCATTGCTACCAACATCGGCATCAGAGGCTGATACCTTCAAAACAGAAAACCCTGGAAGTGCATCTTCTGAAACTTTTCCTTTATATGGTGTCTAGGAAGAAGAGAAAGTATCTTATCATTACATACAACTGGCTTCATTCTATGTGCAAAATGGCTAAATTGGCCCAGTCCAGATCTAGTAATGGATATGACTCCAAGTAGAGGACACAGACCAGAACAGTTAAGCTGAAAGTAACTAAAGACACTGTGTGGTAACTCTGATTTCCAATGCTAGAACCATCCAACCACCAGCTTTTATATGGATTTGGTTGGTTCTATGAAAACCAGTGGGTATAGTGGTTAGAGTTCTGGACTAGGATCTGGGACAGCCAGGTTTGAATCCCTACTCTGCCATGGATGCTTGCTTGGTGACCTTGAGCTGCTGCTACCTCCCCTGCTTCAGCCAGGTAGGCGAGCACGTAAGGGAAACCAGGAGCTACCCCTCATGCTAATTGTTAAGGAGAAGAGCAGATGGGTGGATGGATGGACCAGTGAGTGGGAGAACTTCTGGAGCTGCCACTTCTGCCACCCCCACCTTTATGTATGCTGTGGAGGGGTGGTAACATGGGTGGGTAAGGAAGGAGCTGTTAACACTCCTTCTTGCCACCAGGAGTTCCTGAATGGGCGGGTGTTCCAGGGTGGTGTACAGTTAAGGGAGGGAAAGGGAGGGGAGATGGCAGCAGTGGCACTGCCAAGAGGTGGCCTGCCCAACAAATGGCTAGGCACATAGAAGGGAGGATAGGATCCCCACCAACGTCTTATGGGTCCTCTCTTTTACTTACATAATTGTGACAAAGAGAAGACTAACTATGAGTATATATGCTTCTCTTGAAGCCCTTCATATTTCTTGCTTGAAATGTGACAAGATCCATGAAATTTGTTTTAAGACATTTTTGGGATTTTATTGAATTCTACTGTTCAGAAGGTCCTCCCAATGCAGAAAAGATATCAATAGAGAAAATAGACCCAAATAGCAAGATATTTATCTAAGATAAATATATTTATCTAAGATAAATATCTACAGTTGCAAGCTGCACTGTACACATTTACATGCTTATGGTATCCAGCTTTTTCTAGCTCTTTTATTGTTTATTCAAAGGCAGAATAATCAAAGTCACAAGGAGATCGTATTTTGTACAGAGAATTTGTACAGAGAATTGCTGTAATGGCCATTCTCTTTTTCTGCACGCACCAGTCTGTTTTGCATTGGTCTCTTCAGCATCCAGCATCTCTGATGCACCAGGAAGCTTAAGGAACCAGGGCACACTTAAAACAAAAAGTGTGGGATGACTCAGTACTGAGGATAGCTGCTCTAGTAGGTTGACTTAGGTTTCACTGTGGCTCCTTCTGCTCAGCCTTGACTCAGAATTGCGACACTGTAAAGACAGCCTGGAGTGGTGGCTTGTGGGTGAGCAGAGACTGCCTTATGGACATACACAATCACCTGCTTGCATTCAGGGCTGTTATCATTAACATCAAGGACCAAAATCTCCACTTTTGTTGATGCTTGAAATTTCCCATCAGAAGCCATGACCTTGAGTAGGTATTTTTCTGTATCTTCTCTGTTCAGAGGCCTCTTAGAAAAAATCCTCCATTCTCCATCAACCTGGTCAACACTGAACTGTCCCAGTACATCTCCTTCTGATAAGGTAGAGAAAACACAAATATTGGAAGACAATGCAAATCCGTTTCAGAGACAGAGATAAGGTAAGGAGACAGGTAACTCAAGTCTCCTAAGCACAGCCAAAGAAAATGCACTGGAATTGCTGCTTTCAGGACCAATTGTAAGAAGCAAGGGAAAAAAGTCTTGTTGGCCATATCTAGACTGCCTGACTCGTCTGGACCTATTTGTAGACCTGAACTGCTGCATTGACTATTGATTATGTAGGCTTAATTTTTTTCCAAAGAGGTTCCCTACTTGAGAAAACTGGCATGTGTCTTCACATCTGCACCATTCCCACAATATTTGCAGATTTTAAAAAAATATATATTGTACAAGTTGGAGGGCTGTGAGGGGTCTGAGAGTGGAGCTTGAGAAATATCATCCTTCCTTCTGTGCAATATTTTTTGAAACTTGAACAAAAACACTTCCCTCATCTCCACCCGTTTTCATTTTTTTTGTCTAATTGGGCCTAATTGATACTCTATTATTAACATTTTCTAAAAGGTTGATTCTTACCTGTGATGTAACATATGACTTGTTTGTTTTGCTCTGAAATATCGGCATCTGTAGTTCTCAGAGTGGTTATCATCTGCCGAGGCTCAGCATTTTCAATCACTGACCCTTTGTAAATTTCTGAGGTGAACTGTGGAGCATTGTCATTTTCATCAGTGACAGTGACCTCCACTAATGCTCGGGAATGAAGCTGGACTTTCCTGCCATGGTCTGATGCCACAACATAAAACTTATATATTTCCTGGACTTCACAATCTAGCTCTTTTTGCATCATGATCCAGCCAGTCTCACTGTCAATAGTGAAGAGTTCGCTGATATTGCCAGGTTCTGATTCTAGGCTATAGGTCACCTCCCCATCACTTCCAGTATCCAGGTCACTGGCAGTGACCTGAATTACAGTTGTCCCTGCTGGCATATTTTCCATGACAAAGGCTCTGTAGGGATCAGCCTCAAAAACAGGTTTATTATCATTGACATCTTTTACATGAATGTTTATCGATACTAAAGAAACCAAGTCAGTATCATGGTGCGAACAGTGAGCCAAGACATCAACTTGGTACCATTTCATCTTCTCGTGGTCCACTGTTTTCTGGATTGTAAGGGCCCCTGTTTGCTTATCTAAAGCAAAGACCCCGTCCTTATTACTTTCAGCAGTGGTTCCTTTCACCAGACTATAGATGATTGGATCCTCTGCCACTGCTCTGACCGATCCTATTTCTGACCCTTCTGGAAGGTCCTCAGATGCTGAGAAGGTATACAGAGGCTCAGAAAACCTTGGCAAAGAAACTTCCTTTGGAACAACTTGAAGGTTCACGGGGACAATAGAATTCCAGTGCGGAGGTCGGGCATCTTCAGCTTTGACTTTAAAGTTCACTGTTCTGTTTTCTAGTCCATTGAGACTCCCTTTCACCTTAACAAGTCCAGTGGCAGTGTTAATCTCAACAACATCCTCTGCAACAACATCTACTGTTGAATCAACAGAGTAAATGACATCAGCATTGACTCCCTCGTCAGCGTCATATGCTAGTACTTGGATGACTGGGGACCCTTTGCTCATATTTGACTGGATAGACAAGACATATTCAGAAGCTTTGAACTGAGGTGGGTTGTCATTTTCATCTGTGAGTATGATTTTGACAATGCAAAAGGCCACCTTCCCTCCCCCATCTTTGGCCATAACTTTAATAGCAACAACCCTTTCTGTGGAATTTTCCCTGTCCAGTTTCTGCAGTGTTTCTATGTGGCCATTGTTGTCTATTGAAAATTTCTCTTGGCCAAGTTTGTTTATGATGGTATAATCAACAGTGCCATATGGGCCAACATCTGGATCAATAGCTAACAATTCAATCACTTTGGTTCCTATTTTGGCATTTTCAGCCAATACTGCTTCATACACATCTTGCTGAAATGATGGACTATATTTGTTTACATTCGTAGTATTGATGTATACTGGCACTGTAGTCTTAAACACTCCATCTGATGCGGAAACCCTGAGGTTATAAAAAGATTCCAGGTCCTTTTTGCAACGATTCAGTGTAGAAATGATTCCAGTAGTATTATTAATGGTAAAATGTCTGTTGTCATTCCCCGAAAGTATTTTATATTCAAGCCTGGGGGTGTCCCTGCTGTCAGAGTCAAAAGCCTGGACTTTTATCACAACATGGCCACAAGTGACCATTTCACTCACATTAGCTTCATAGTAAAGCTGACTGAACTTGGGTGGGTTGTCATTAATGTCCAGCACACTGACAATCACAAGGGCTTCACTGCTAAGAGGAGGCATGCCATGATCTGTGGCTCTCACTTTAAAGTGAAACTCCTGGTTGGCTTCATAATCTAGTGCCTGACTTGTTGTTATTTGACCCGTGCTGGCATCAATATTAAAGAACTTTGCCATGTCTGAACTGTCCTCCAAGATCTGATATGAAATGAGTTTGTTTCGGCCTGAGTCTGTATCAGTAGCAAAGACTTGTACAACAGGGGTCCGAGCTGGCCTGCCTTCAGAGACTGATGCATTATAAACCATCTGAGAAAATACAGGCAAATTGTCATTAATATCCTCAACCTCTACTCCTACCGTTGCTTCTGAAAAGGCACCCAGTGCAGTGTCTGTTGCTCTGACAGTAAAGGTATGCTTCATCACTAATTCATAATCCAATTGATTTATGACCATAAGTACACCAGTCTTGAAGTCAACACTGAATTGCTTAAGGACCTCTTTTTCCACAATGTTGTATATTAGGCGCAAGCCTTCAGGGCTTCGAGCCTGAATGTGAAGAACAGGAGTGTAGAGTGGGATGTTTTCAGGCACTTTCACATTGTAGAAGAGGCTTTGGAACAGAGGATTGGATTTGTTCCTCACTGTGACTAGAACCTCTTCCACAGCATACAAGGAAGGCTCACCATCATCTGTGGCTTTAACTTTCAGTGTATATTTATTTAAAGTTTGATAATCAAGTGGTTTCTTGAGTGAAATATCTCCTAAGAAGGGATCAATCCAGAAATATTCATAGTCTTCCACAAAGGAGTAAAAAATGACTCCATTATTTCCCACGTCCTCATCAGTTGCAAACACTTGGAAGATAACATCGCCTGGCTCAGTGCCATCCTGTACTGCTGTATAATAAGGAACATTCTCAAAATGGGGTGGATTGTCATTAACATCATCCACATATATTTTCACTATTGCCTGAGACACCCTTGGTGGATTTTTAATGTCCTTTACCTCCACAGCAATTTCATATGTGTCCTGAGTTTCACGGTCAAACTTCATGCCATTTGTCTGGAGCACTCCTGAAGACTGGATCATCCTGAATCTCTCTTTCTCATTCATGATGGAGTAAAGGAGTGGTTCATTCAATTGATTCCCAGTAACTCCAAGCACAACCAGAGTTTTAATATCGGTAGTGTTTTCTGTCACTGTTGCCATATATGAATGTTGATCAAATTTTAGGGTGCTGTTTTGTGCTTTGATAAAATTTATTCTTACCAGAGCATTTGTTTTATACAAACCATCTCCAGCTCTAACTGTGAGTTCATGATAGCGTTCGATAGTGGTAGCGTTCAGCAATGAGATGAGTCCAGTTGTTGGGTGGATGTGGAAAACATTCTCAGGATTGCCTTCTGCTATACTATAGACTACCTCTGAGTCTTTGTCTTCTGCATGTACTGTGATAAGCTCCATGCCTTGATACTCAGGTAGCACTGCAGACACTTCATAGATGTCTTTTGAAAATACTGGAGGACAGTCATTTATATCTCTGACATAAATGGTGACTTCAGTGGGTTGGGAAGCAAACAAAGTAGGACTGCCACTGTCATGGATGTGGACATTGAAGCGGAAAACTGAGGTATGCTCATAGTCAATATTAGCACTTGTAGTAAGAGTGCCCATGCTTGGATCGATTTTGAAAAACTCCAGTGCCTCTGGTTGCAAAATTTCATAAGACAACAATGCATTAGAATTCTGGTCAGCATCTGATGCACATACCACTAGCGGGGCATTGTTTTCATCCATAACCATATTCCCCAATGGAATGTTCTCATTGATCCAGCCAACGAAAGAATGGTTATCAAAGACAGGTGCATTGTCATTCTCATCTATGACATAAACAAACACTAGAACATCCATAAAGGCTCCAGCCATGTTAGTGCCACGGATTTTCAACTGATAAGATGAAGTCTGCTCAAAATCTAAATTCTTTTGAATAGAAATAAGGCCAGACTGATAATTGATGGAAAATAAACCATCCCTATCTCCTTCTTTTATTTCATAGCTAACAGGCAAAGGGCTCTTGGCTGAAACAAGGATGACAGGAGAGCCAACGGCTGCAGATTCACTGATCTCTGTAACATATTCCACTGCTGTAAACTGGGGAGGTGTGCCATCAGAGGGCTTAATGTAAATGTGCACAGTAGCCAAATCTGTCAGCTGAGGAAATCCTTGATCTTCTGCCTTTACAGTGAGAGCAAATCTTTCTTGCTTGAATTGATCTAGTTTCTGAGAAACTGTAATAATTCCAGAGAGCATGTTGATAGAGAAGAACCCTCCAATGTTCCCTGAAACATAGACAAATTAAAATGAATTAAGCAAATTGACTCTTTAATTGACCTCAAAAACACTTCCATTGACATTTGCTGGGTTTTATGTACATCACACTAAAATTTACCAACTTTATGCTCTGGGAAACTCCATTCTATTCTATGGAGCATATGCTTGTATCATCTTCTGTTTAATTCTGAAGGGTGGTCCTAAGGTGTGGGTCAAAAAATCCATACAATGGTACCACTCAGAGCTGGGTTAGATGTTTTTACAACCTAATGGATTTCCCACATTTACAGAAAAACCTAAAAATTTTAAAATAACTTAGAGATGGGCACGAACAGAAAAAAACCCCGAACATGATGTTCGTTTTTCGTTGCCATCCACAAACAGGGACTCACGAACAACCACAAACATGGCCCTGTTCACGAACATGTTTGTGGTTGGCTGTTCATGGGGGCCAGCAGGCTCTCCTCCAGCCATCATCCAAGTCAATATGCCTACTGCACCATTCCCAGAAACCTGACCTGAGCAGGCACCAGGAAAGGTACCAATAATAAATAATAGCTTGGCCCCAGAGCCTGGCAGTAGCCCTGGAACTTGAAGGGGTAGCTCCCTATCTCACCACACACAAAGAAAATTCAAGCTCCAATGCACTCTCTCTATCAAAATGCGAACAGCAACTCTCTCCCTCTCCACTGTCTGCAAACTAAGCCAGAGCTGGGAGCCCCCCTTCCCCCTGCTCTTTGCTCCCTTGTAACAAATTTGGAGCTCCACGCTTGAAAGGAAGTCCTGCCTTGGGCTTAGCTTGGGGTTTCCAGGGCAACAGCAGGAGTTCAGACAGAGTTCAGACAATCCCTGCCTAAGTTGCCAAGGGAATTGATTGCAGGTGCCAGACTGTCTGGCTTGACGAACAGCAACAAACAGCAATGAACAAGGCTTACGACGACCACCTGTTTGTTTAGAATGGGGCCTTACAAACAGCTTGTTCACGAACAGCAGATTGGACTGTTCGTGGGTTTTTTTTGTTTGTATTGCTGTTCATGCCCATCTCTAAAATAACTCCCCCAAAGCAGAATTTTTCAGATTTTCATGGAAAAATATTTCAGGTGGCAGTTTTGGTTAGTACAGAATCTCAAAACAGTGATAAGGAAGGGAGAGAGGGATATAAATGCATGCATGAAAAGCTGACTTATACTGAATCAGACCTTTGATCCATCTAGATCAGTATTGTTGTCTTGTCGAAGGCTAGATCAGTATTGTCTGCTCTGACTGGCAGCAGTTCTCCAGTATCAGGTTGAGATCTTTCACATCACCTACTACATGATCACTTTAACTGGTGACACCGGGAATTGAATCTTAGACGTTCTGCATACCAAGCAGATGTGGTACCACCAAACCATGGGAGGTGCAAGCTGGGAGGCTGCCAGTGGAAGTGTGAGTGCCCAGGCAGCTGGGCAAGGTGGTTGGGTAGATGGATGATGGGGGAAAAGATCACGGGGTATAAAAGGAAGAAATGACAAAGCAGAGGAAGAAAGGCTGAGTAGAGCCAGAAGAAAAGGAGAGGAAGTAGGTGCTAGCAGAGGAGGGATTTCCCCTTCCCAATGGTCCTCATGTAAGAGTTTTCTGAAGTTGATAGGTAATGTGACAGCAGAAATGAGCAATTTTTATCCCTAAACAACTTTACTGAGAAATAAGTGCCATTGATACTCCTAAATAAGTATTATAAGGTCGCAGCGGTAGAGACAAGTTTGTGATCTGCAGGTAAAAGGATCATGTGGTCTTCTCGGAGTTTATTCTTGGATTTGAGGGACTTGTGTGTGCTAATAGCTGTACAGCTGCAGTGGGAAGAAGAAAGGGGAAGAAATCACTCCTTTCTATTCTGTAAGCAGAGTTCATGAGTCAGAAATGGCTCTAGAAGGGAGGGGTGGGTGGGAAAGATCCCAGACCATCAGTGCTTTCCTTTGGTAGTTCACAGGACCCAAGCCAAAGAATTCTACTAAGCTGAATATAATAGGTATCAGCAATCCCTTCCTTGGCTGGGAAATGGGAATGTGAAATTTATGCACTCTGTGAATTCAAGGCAGACCATACTGACAATGATCCATACAACGTCTTATGTAGGTCTGTTCATGTTACAATAGGAGAACACTAAAGCCATTATAGCATGACTCCAGCTGGTACTGATAAGCAAAGAAATGCTCAGGCAAATTTCCTACAGATTCCTAAAGACAAAGCCATTGCCTTTTCAACTGTTGCTTCTCCAAGAAGGGAAAATCTTCAGTAATGACCTCTGCTACTAGTAAACAGGAGGGAAGGCTACCTGGTACGGCCCGATCTCGTCAGATCGCGGAAGCTAAGCAGGGTTAGTACTTGTACAGGGGACCACCAAGGACTTTGCAGAGGAAGGCAATGGCAAACCACCTCTACTTCTCACTTGCCTTGAAAGCACCTTGCTGGGGTTGCCATAAGTCGGTTATGACTTGACACACGCATGCTGGATCACAAACAGACACGCATGCTGGATCGCAAATCGACTGGATCACATGTTAAGTTATCACATGCGCCAAAGAATCTGTATGCTTACAAATACCACGTGGTAGAATGCTCCTCTCTAGCAACATGTGCACTATTAAGTGATTGTTACGGATGTTTCACAGCTGTTGTACACAAAACTGCATGAAAAGGAAGCATTATTTTCATCAGCTGGTTAAGTCCAGTTCATAGAGCTCCCCTATTATAGCTAGTCTTGTACATATAATATACTGGGATAGTACTGCACTTATAATTGTAGATAGATCAAGATGGGTAGTTGTGTAAGTCTGTCTGTAGCAGAAGAAAAGAGCAAGAATAATATGAAGAAGTGAGCTGCGGCTCACGAAAGTTTATACCCTACCACAAATTTTGTTAGTCTTATAGGTGCTACTAAACTCTTGCTCTTTTCTACTTATAATTGCGTTTATTTCAAACAGTACCTGCTCACATCCCTTACCTGCCTGAAGGTAATAATGGATATCAGCATTAACACCTTGGTCTTGATCCAGGGCTCGAACTTGCACAACTTCTGTACCTGCTGGAGCTGCATCTAGAACTTCTGCTCTATAATGGAGGCTGGTGAACTGGGGAGGGTGGTTGTTACAGTTCTCTACATGGATGACAACTCTTGCAAAGTCACGCTTGATTGGGACACCCTGGTCTCGTACCTGAGTGGCAGAAAAGGACAGGCATGTGAAAGTCAAGGTTGGGGACAACAGGTGATTATAAGTGCCACTTTCCTTATCAGAATGACAAATGGGAAGCAGGACTGTCAAGAACCATCCTTGACACCCATACAAAGATTCCCTTTGAGCCCCCGTCATCCCACCCATATCAAACACCAACACTGTATGAAAACAAAGCACATGACATGCCCAACCCCATGTACCCCTAGGTGACCAGAGCTGAATTCTGTCTCTTTGTTCCCACCCCACCAAGGGCTCTGGTAGGAAATGAGATAGTCCTTACTTTAAAAGACCTATCTTCATTTGTTATCATTTTTGTTAACTCTTGTTCAGATTTCTCTGAGTTATCCATGGGCAACTGAAACTATGATTCAGTTTCTTGATTTAAAAAAAAAGCAGTGCATTAGAATGCAACCGTAAAAGGTCTTAATTTTGTATGTGCACCAGCTACCATTCAAAATGCTTATCTCTTGATCCAAATCTTGAGGTTTTATAGACTGATCCTTTAAAACACTGAAGTTTTGCACTTCCAATATTTTTCTGCAACATCAAGATCTCCCCACACTAGCCTGTCCTAGACGTTTTCATTGAGGTTTATGGTGTGAGTTGCCATTCACTGGAGGGGGGGGGGCTTCCTCCTGTTACAACTCATTAGAAGGGACATGAAGGCCTGCATCTCACATACCATCACTGTCAATGTATGCAGCAACATGGACTGAGAACTGAGCCTCATCACTGTGATGAGTGTGCCACGGCTTGGGTCCATCTGAAAGAGCTTCATGCTTCTGGCATCCAAACTGCTGTCAAGGGTATATATCAACCCTTTCCCATGGTCATTGTCTGTTGCACTGACCCAAACAATTTCTGTCCCAGGAGGTGTGTGTTCTGGAATGTGTGCCTCATAATGGTTCTCCAAGAACTTGGGTCTATACTGGTTAATGTCAATCACACGGATATAGGCCTGTGGGGTGTATAGAGAGAAAATGTGCATCAGAGAAGGTACAGTGAGATCTGGAAAAAGAGGAATTCCTGGACAAGCTAGCAGTAGTCACTGAAATTTTTTTGCAGAGATTGTCAAGTTAAGATGGCTCAGACTCAGAAGGGTTATTTTTTATTTATTTATTTTTATTTTATTTATTTCACATTTCTATTCCGCCCTCCCTGAGAGCGGGCTCAGGGCAGATCACAACCCATTAAAATTCAATAAAATCCCATTTCCATAAAACATTTTAAAGCATCATTAAAATAAAACATATTTCTAATTATACAGTCAGCCTTACAAACTAAGACAGGATGGTGGACAGCCTTTGCAGGGAGGGTTAGATTTTATACACCCTTGTTTCACGCCAGTGGAGGGCCAGACCTCAGCCATGTGACTGGCAGAACAGCTCTGTCTTACAGGCCCGGGGAAAAGATAGTAGGTCTTGCTGGGCCCTGGTCAGAAGACTGAGAAGGCCCTGGCTCTGGTTGAGGCTAAGCGGGCCTTCTTGGGGCAAGGGACCCATTTTCTTTTGTGCTCGCCATCATGTATACCAACACATGTCCCAAGCACATGTTTCCAGTGATCTCTAGGGGTATGCTGAAAGATACCAATGTGTCTCAGAAGCCTTCAGATGTCTATCTCTTGCTTTAAACATGCATTTGTAGGAGAACACCATGCATGTAGCAACCACCTGAAAAATGTTCTAATCTGAAGTTGCCCTTAGCTTTTACGTATTAGTGCTAAGCTAAAACTAGTGCTAAACTGAAACTACATACCTTGATTGGTATTCATGAATGTCAACTACTGAGAGCCCTTTTCTGCATTATACTATTGAAGCTGTTTACCTTCTTCCTAGCTCTCATTCCTCATCCTCACTCGCCTACCTTTTCATTTAATTCATTTAATTCTATTTGTAAAGATGACTCAAGTGATGATGCTCCATCAGATGTGATGATATCACAGGTGCTCATAAATAAAACCACATATCTCATCTCAGTTAATTGTGTTAAATGGCAATGTAAGCAAGTGAGGGTGGAAAAGAAGAAAAATAGTGCCTAGAAAGGAGCTGACAGGGAAACAAAAGGGCAAAACAGCACGAACTTTTTTTGGCTGCATTGAATGAGCTACTTTTGAAATGAATGTCAAAATTACAGAATATTTGACACAGTCCTGCTTCTTGTTAATATCATTCTAGGAAATCATTGGAATTACGATGCAGGTGGGATGGGAAGAGGTGTCTGTATCTCAGGAGCAACATGGGAGCAAATTTGAAAGAGCTTGCCCTTGTGACAGGAAAAAAACTTTTCCTAAGCTTGCTGTCAAAAACTGCAAAGAGAACCTGGCAGTTTCCATCTATTTGATCTGATTGTTTTTCATCGCATAACTACATCTTGGAGAGACACAGTCTGATGCAATCATATTTTTTTCTTCAGTGAAATTGAACTTGCTCTGGTTTCGCAACAGCAGGTTCATCAACATATCCAGCAATGGCTACTAGTGCCAAAGTAAACAGATAAAGAAGTTCCTAGAGGCTGGGGATTACATGTCAGCCAAAGTATCAGAGTATGACTCTCATTGACAGAACATTATTTTAAGAGATTCATAATAGCATCTATCAGCTATGGAACAGAAGCCTCAGAATGCGGCGCTCCCCAGCCATGGCAACAACCGCTTGGCTGGGGGGCCGGGATTTGCCTCCCTGGAGAAGGGGGAGGTGCATCTGGGTATGAGGAGGGGGTGGAGTCAGAGACCTTATAAGGCCACTCCATACACACACTCACAGCAGCCAGTTGCGCCTCATGAATGGGATTGGAAGGAGAAGAAACTACACAGGGGCCCACCATCCGCCAAAAGGTACTGGGGGTATAGGGTTTGGGAGTAGCAAGCCACCAAGTGCAGGGCTAGTTTGGTATAGTGGTTAAGAACAGCACACTTTCCAGGAAGGGTGCCGGCTCCTCTAAGGGCAAACACCCGTCCCCGAGACAAACCACAGGAGTCGGGGAGGAGAATGATATGGGACCTAGCCAGCAGGAGCTGCTAGATTAGACTGTGGCACTGGAGCAGGCCCAGGGTGTCCGCAACTCTAACCTGGGGGCCAAATGAAAGAAGTCAGCTGGGCTTCATCCAGTTCTAACTGCCATGGGTGCAAGCTATTCATCATATGGCTGTGCCCCAGCCTGGCCAGGTGACATGATTGGTATTCATGAATATCCCTTCAGATATTCTAATATCATGACTTGTTTACCTGCCCTGGAGGATTCATCTCACCAATCGGGCCTTGGGGTTCCATCCAGCACACAACTACAAGAGGGTGCAAGGGAAGAAAATGGTGCCAAGGAAGCCAAAGGTGGTGGGCCAGCGGAGACTGGACAAGTGGCGGTAGCTGTACAGCTTCTAGATGCTGAGGGGAAGTTGTCATGGCCCCAACAGGGATTGGTTTGGCCCTGGGGGCCCTGGGATTAGGCTGTGGCCTCCACGCTCCCATGCACCCCCCAAGCTCATCATATGCCCAGCCAAGCACATCATATGCCCAGCCAAGCACAGCACAAGCCATGAGTGCAAATGGTGTTTGGCCTCAGTGGGGGCAGCCATCCTTCATGGGACAGCTGCCAGAGATGGCCTGTGCCGCTAGTTAGGCCCTTGCCATGGTTACAAGTTATGTTGTTGTTATTCAATAAAGTGGCCCTTCATATCCCAACTCTTGTGTCTGCCTCTTCATTCAGACTCCCCACAGTTTACTCCAATGAGTGATCATGGAGCTATAATTATATCAGGTCTCCCCATTTTCTAGATAATGTTTATAACCCCTGTCAGCAGCAGTGAAAGATGAGGATGTCTAGTAATCAGGGACAAAGTCAGTCCACTTTGATTGGCAACAGCTCTCCAGGGTCTCGGGTCTTTCACCAATGTGCTTGATGTAGCTTTGTTGCTGTTAATTTAGAACAGAGGAATTGGGCAGATGTGGAACCCCAATGGCACTTAATCTCAAAATGTGATGTTTAGTTCAACTGAAACATGAATTTGCAGCACTTTTACAATATACGATAATGAGACTCCTCTAGTAGTGTTTCTGTAACCCAATCTAGTTCTTCTTGAAGCTTCCCATATATTACAGAAGGGTTTAGATTAGGCTCTCTGCATACTTACTTGTGTCCTAATAATGCTTGTCCCATTGGTGACTTCTATTGTGAGGTTGTAGTTTGACCTTTTACTTGCATCCAAGACTCTTGCAATAACAATACTGCCAGTATTTGTTTCAACATCAAAATCCATATCATCATCACCACCTTCGAAAAAAGAGGAATTTTCATAAGTAGGGGGTTTGATGAAGAAAGCCATGTTTGATTACCAACATTTGCTAGGAGGAAAGCCGTCCTTGCATCTGTTAACATTTGTAACAAACCCACTCCCAGACTATAATTGAAAAGATCCAGGAGGAGATAGCAGAATAGATGGGTGCTGAAAGTCTATTGTCACTGTTGCTCTTTGTTTTATTTTCCTTAAATCTTGCATTGACATAAGTGTGTGATATATTTTTATTGCCAGTGTGTCAGTCAATGTGAAGGGAGGGAACTGAAATTAGCTGGTGGGGAAGGCACAGATGCACTTTCTGCCAAACAGAAGGAATATAAAGGCACTTGACAACGGGAAGTAAATGTTCTGGCTTCACTTCAGAATGTGATTCTTAAAGTAGACCCCTGCCCATCCACCACACCCTGGCCCTTAATCTGTTGAGACTTGCCCTGATCCCTGGCAGAGTCCTGCTTTCCAATCTCCTGCTCATTTCATTTTCTGTGACACTTGCTATGGAACTTCCTAAGAAACTGACCAACATATTTCTGATCACCTATTATTGTACAGGAGCTCTTCTTTGCAGTCATTATAGCGCAATGAGGGCTGTGCACATTTTGGATCTTCAGACTGAAATCAGAAATATCTTGATTATCCATGTTTAGCTCTTACACAAAGAGAGGATAAGGCCACATGGTGAATATAAGGCCATCAGTAATCTGCCACACTAATGTGAGCTTGCACAACATTCACTGTAACATGCGAATGGAGCTCTTGTCACCCACTAAACAGAATTCAGTCTACCACTGTGTGGCAATATATGGCTGGTAGGCAGTTTTGTTGGGTCACAATTTGTACAGGCATATCATTGTAACATTCCATTGTTATGCACTATGCTGTAAAAAGCCTTTTGTATTAAAGAGGTCCCTTTGTGCAGCTGTACCAAATAAATCAGGTGTCAAGGGGCTATAGTGTAATGCATGGACAATAGCCTTGCTGTGTGTGGGGGGGGGGGGTGAGATCACGACCATTTAAAATGTAATCAATTGTAGGTAGAGAGCTTTCAGCACTGGAGAGTAGGAGGTGCCAACAGCAGGGAGAAATGTTCTTACTGGTGACACATTAATGTCCAGATAGAGAAGAGTAATGCTGCAACTGTCAGTAACCATTATTTGTTACATGTACACTCACTCCCCTTTACATTTGAAAAGTATGTTTCAAATTAAATTGAAGAAATACAAAACACAGCATGGGAGGAGGAGGAGAAGATTGCTGCTTATCAGTGCTTTCACAGACACTAACCATTAAGTGTTTGTTACATTCACATTATCACATTCCATACAGAAATTCAGACAGTTACAGAAGCTAGAGGTGGATGGAGGTGGGGGGAATCCTTCATTTTACCAGCACTTGTCTAAATGTGAGTAAAATCTCATGTCTCTGCACTGGATGTGCAAACTATGGATCCCAATTCTAAATCCCACAATGAATTCACTAGCTACAGGAAAATATTTAACTCATCATGTATTTAATGTATTGATTTAAATAATTTATACTATACTTTTTCTATAGCTCAAAGTGGTTAATAGTGATTGAAACATAAATTTTAAATGAAGCCAAGAATATTGAAATAGAGATTTGTTTTAAAAAATCCATACATCAACCAAATGCTTGCTGAAAGATAAATATTTTTCATCCTTAAACCCTGAAAGAGATTTGGATAAATCATTTGTAAACCAGTATGAAGTTCCAGAGCTTAAAGGCCCACACTTGCTGTAATGATGGTAAAGTGGACAGGACTTGCCACCCTAATTTTACTAGAAAGTGGGTTAATATGGAGAGAGGTGGTCTCTCATGTCTGTGGGTCCCAGTCAACATAGTGATTTAAACCAACATCTGGATGGAATTCAAAAGCAAATTTGTAGCCAGTGTGACTGACAGAGATTAAATAGGAAAACACCTCTCCATAATTGACATGAGATATGCAGCTGTATTCTGCACTAGTTGAAGCTTCTGGATTATATTCCAGCCTAGTCCCATATATAGTGTATTGAAGTAGTCAAGCCTGGAAGTTACAGAAACATGGATCAATATAGCAAGATCCAAAATGTCCAAAAAGATACAGAACCTATATAATAGATGAAAATGAAAGAACTTATTCCTAGTAACAGCTCCATCTTCTAAAAAAACAGCTCTTGGTCCTGAAGTTATCCCAAGTTCCTTTTCTAAATAGAGAGGGTAACTGAGATACCCTGTCTATCACAGACAGATCTAGAGCATGGAAGTCCTCAACAGAATCATGTGTGTCTGTCTGGATTCAATTTCAGTCTGTTAACCACAGTTTCTAGAAACTGATTCCAGACAGAGAATAACTTAGGAAAAAGAATGAAGCTAGGGACAGAAACTACAGCCAGACAGAGACTAAAATCTGAGAAGAAAAAGAGTGATGGAAAATGGACCGAAAGAGAAGGGCTGAGGAATGCAGCAACACAAAATACAGGAGACAATGAATTGGTGCAAGCGAGCCATTTGAGTAGACAGGCAAGGACACTAACTCAATTGCATTAAAAACGGCTTGAGCAGCCAAGAGAATAATGTTAGAGAAACTCTTGGCTTGGAACTCAAGGTGACACTGTGTTTCAGTCTGTAATGTCCTCTACTAAAATGACAGGGAAGCTCCAAGCTTTGTAGACAGAGCATGTAGCAATGAACAGTTGTAGAAACAGACCATGGTCCCAGCAGGAGCTAAGGCAACTTGCTCTAGCCCATATGGTCATAACTGTACAGAGAGATGTGAGAAACTTGTGGAACGACGTCATGCTGCCAACATCTTTTAATTCAAGGATATGAACATATAAACCTTGCTTTATGGGCTTGCTCTGTGTGAAAAATGTGTCTGAAATACTCTGTTCTAAACAAACAAAAGGTTGCTGCTTTCAGTCATGTGAATGAAGTGCCAGTTCAGCTTTAAGATTTATTGTTTTGCTGAATTCTGCTTGTAAACCATCTCATACCTTACTATTTCCTCACAAAGAATAAATTTCATATAGGAAAACAGCATTCACCTGGCCAGTGAGGGAAGAAAAAAGTATCAGAAGGCTATTTGGAGCCACCAGAGCATGCACCAAAATGGCGCACTCATGCTCCACAGGACTTCCACTGAAGTCACTTCCAGTTTAAAATGGAAGCTACATAACATAGCAATTTTGCTATGTTTGGGGCCCATGTGGCCCTGCTGACCCCCACTGCTACAGTTTTAAAACAGTAGTGATGTCAACAGAAGACCTTCTGAGCACAAACAAGGAGGACTCTCTCTGGATGGCACTCTCTCCCCCCCCACACCCGGCCCACCTGGTTTAAAGGTAAGGGAAGTGGCAACCTACACATACTACAATCCTAGACTATTGATGTCTTCTTCTGGTGGAGGCAATTAAAAAGATTCTGGAATGCAAGAGCAGCACGGGCAGAAAACTAAAATATGAAGTGGCCCTCAGAGTACGCTGCACTGGTAAATCATTGTTTCATAACCTAACATAAAATGCTTTCAAATTATATGAAACATGATCATATTACTTTTTCAGTTTTTAAAACAAGAGGTTGCTTTTTTGCTGAAAACAAATAACATACTCAGCGTTCATCGGGTTGTTGTGAAGATAAATGGGTTATTTCTATATATGCTGCTTTGAAGGAATGATCATAGAGGTGTCATCTTTGAGGTGGGATCTGGAGATCTCCTGAAATAACAGCTCATATCCAGATGACAGAGATCAGTTCCCCTGGAGGAAATGGCTGCTTTGGAGGATGGCTGTTACGGCATTATAAACCTCTGAGGTCCCTCCCCTCCCCAGACCCCAGCATCTCCAGGCTCCACCCCTAAATCTCTAGTAACTTCCCAAGCCAAAACTGGAAACTCTAAATGCAAATGTGATCAGTACATTAAAAACAACATTTTCAACCTGAAAATTTAATAGCATGCAGTGCTTAACTGGCTACAGCTTCCAGTAGGATAACAATTTAAGGCAACGTGTCAGATCCCAAAATCTATCAATGAAAGAGTGGTCCTTTCTGTGGATCTTTGTAGCAACCCCTCCCTGCCCCCAGCTGTCCTTTCCAACTCCAGAAATCTCATAAATCATGGGACTGGTCTGGCCTAATAGCCAGGGTTGGCTCTTACGAATTAGAAGGAAGGGGATGTAATGACCCTTTCCGTGACTTTGAAGAGGAAGATCTGGATGATTTTGCTCCCTTCCCCTCTCCACTGTAGTCTCCAAATGCATATGGCTATTAGGCCACATGTGTCCCACAACCTGGAGTCAGGAAGGACTGCTGGGGAAGAAGAACACAGGAAAGACTCACAATCCTTGTTTCTGTCAGTCACTGGATCCAACTCAGAGAATTATATTTTGTTATGTAACCATTTAAGGTGATGCCTTATGAATGGCAATTCTTGCAAGTCTGCAAACTACCTTGTTTTACCCAAGCAACTTAATAAACTTCAGTCTACAACTTCCAGAAATTGAAGAAATCAAAGCTCAACTCTGAATGATGCATTAAAGATAATGTAGTTCAAATCCCTGTACTATAACAGAATTCATCAGTAACAAATTAACTCTTTAATAACATTAATGATAACATTTGATTTATATACCACCCTTCAGAACAACTTAACACCCATTCAGAGCAGTTGTGCTATTATTATCTCCACAACAATAATCACCTTGTGAGGTGGGTGGGGCTGATAGAGCTCCTAGAAGCTGTGATTGACCCAAGGTCACCCAGCTGGCTTCAAGTGG
The DNA here is from genome assembly GCF_028583425.1 of Eublepharis macularius. Lineage (NCBI taxonomy): Eukaryota > Metazoa > Chordata > Lepidosauria > Squamata > Eublepharidae > Eublepharis > Eublepharis macularius. Next base: position 82,916,907 of record NC_072793.1, read on the forward strand.
AGGAGTGGGGAATCAAACCCGGTTCTTCAGATTAGAGTCCCACGCTCCACTACACCAAACTGGCTCTTAAAGAAAGAATATGGCTTATAATAAACCATACTGCAAAGTGTTTATAAAAAAGCAGGGTTTAAAGTAGTCCAAAACCAAAAGTGATTATATATGATAGAAAAAAGATTTGCATTATTTATAGTCCATCTTCCTCACTGAGACTCAAGATGAATTATACACTGGAAGTAAATATGACTGATGGCTGTGACATTCAATAAACAATACAATAGGGTATGGATTCTAGAAATTTGAAAAAAAGCAGAAATCTGAATACTGAACTGAAAACAATGGGGTTTTCTGCACAGATTTTTTTCTGTCATCATACTGGCACTGGCATACTGATTTCTGCATGTATTTAGTTTTTGCCTTTAGTTTTTGCTTCAGTTTTTTTTTATTTCTCCCCTTTTTCTGGTTCTTTTGAGACCACTTTTACCCTAATGTTTTTCTGGAAGCTGATTTGAAGTCGATTTTATCTTGTGTGGAATGTTTCTTTAGGTTTTGTTTGTTCTACTCGTTCCCACCCATCTCCAACCCACTTTTCAATGACTGGACTTTCATCCTCATTGAACCACTCCTCCTACCCGCCCCCCGCCCCAGTTTTGTTTTCTGTTTTTTATCATTAGTTTCATAGCATTATATCAACCTACCATTGTAACAATACATGCAGCAGATTCTTCGAATTCTCAGCTTTCATTAAAAAAATGAGTAAGTATCCAGCCTGTTCCATTGTGGAGATTTGTCTTTTTCTTTATATCTCTGCAAAGGAAGGGGCTAGAGAGAGATGTAGCTCTTTTTTTAAGAATGAAAGCTGGGAATTCAGACAATCTGCTGCATGTATTGTTACAACAATAGGTTGATATAATACTATGAAACTGATGATTTTAAATAAAACTCAAAAGCCTTGGGGGCTCAGGGGAGGGGTGGCAGTGGCCACTCCTCGTGTCAAAAAAAGTAGTGCAGTTTGAAAAGCACGGAGCTGCTGCTGCTCCATGCTCCATCTCAACAGAGGTTGATTTGCCCTGCTGGTGCCAGCCTCCCCCTCCTAGCTATGGATCAGACCAGGCGGGGCTTTCCAGTTTGGACCGGGGGGGGGGCGGTCTTAGATATAGATGGTAGAACTTCTCCTTTTTAAAGCTTCTCCATGCAAAGACTTCCCCATGTGTTCATTTATCATTTTTTTCAAAATCCTATGAGCCACAAAGATGTGTTTTTGCCCATTTGCAACACAAGAATTTTCATTAAGATGAAGCACTAGAAGTACTATTTTGCAAATTACAACAGATCATACCAGCTCAGCGCAAGGATTTTTGTGGGGCAGCCACTTTATGTCAGCTTGAATGCTGTTCAGTGCCTAATCTAAGTTTTGACTGTTGTACACTCAACATTAAAAATAAACAGCTTTTGTTATTAAAGGTCATGTATGTGCCAAATGCCTGGAGAACTGTGGCAAAATCATGTCAATCCACAGCCACCTTGGAGCTTATCGCCTCATCACACACCACTCACCTGTGATGGTAAACCAGAGTTGACTAAGCCCAGCCTCAACACTGATCACTCCAACCATGTGATTCACTGGGTCTGTTTCCATGATTGCAAAGTTGAAATGAGGTTCATCAAAAGCTAGTGGATCTGAAGAAGGGATGGGCTTAGGGATCCAATCGATGTGAAGCCTCACACTGGAGGAAAGGGAAGGGTTGCCACCATCTGTTGCCTTGACCTGCCAAGATATCCCAAGGGAGAAAGGGAATAGCTAACAAACATTGGTGGTCTGAAATATCATGAAATCATGAAAACATTGGTGGTCTGAAATATCATGAAATCATGCAGTCAACTTGTAATGCTTCCAAATGTACTACAAAACCCAAACACAAATTTATCAACATTATCAACATTAACTAGTCTTCCTGTTTCCAGAGTGGATCACACAAAAGAAAAGTCACTCCTGCCCAGAGTCTAACAGGTCATTGCCCTATTTTGGTCAATATATTTTCCATTGCTTGCAGCACTCAAGAGACCAACGAGGACAGAATTAGGTGCAGGTTTTGGTCTTCCTCAAAATATCTGTTGAATGTGTATTTGTTTAAATCTACCAATTTAACAAGCATCATGTACTACAAACTACAAAGTGTCCCTGGATGCTATAAAGCTGAAGACTCTTTACTGAGAGCTAGGGACAGCTCCTGGACCAGTCCTCCATGTTGGCCTCCATAGTCTACCTTTCAGTCCCTCTGTGCACTGGGCTTGACCTAAGAACCTTGAGCTAATTCTTCAATATTTTCTTTTGGAACATAATGAGGACTACGTCAAACTGCCTTTTTCTTTTTTAGTAAGCTGTTATAACATGGATCTAGAATCTAGCTCACAGGATTCTTCTTGAATGTGGTATTCACAAGAATTTCCCAAGAGCCATTACTGCCTGTGGTGCTCACAGTTATTTCTTTTGTCCCATTTTTAGTCAAAGAGATTTTGCCAGTTTTTGAAACACAACAAAAACTTGTAATGCCTGTTGCAGACAACAGAAGGATAAGTTTGTGCATCATTGGCAACAATGCCCCTATCAATCCACTTTCAATACTGGAAAAGCCATCATCCACTTAAATTCTCCCCAGTTTCCATTACACATTACATTGTGATATAATGGCTAAATTGATGGGCAAGGATCAGGGAGACCCAGGTTCAGTTCCCAATCTGCCATGGAAGCTTTGCAGAGTGCCTTTAGCCAGTCAAATACTCTTAGCCTAACCTACCTCACAGGTTGTTGTGAGGAAAAAATTGAGGAGAATGATATACATTGCTTCAGGTCCCCAATGAGGAGAAAGATGGGATAGAAATGAAGTAAACTAAAAAATAAATAAAATTCACTCACCATTAGTATACTGTACTCCTGGGCAGAAAAGGCCTTTTTGGAGAACACCATGCCGGTCTCAGGGTGAATGCTGAAGAAATCTTCACTATTTTCTTCAAGGCTATAAGTGACCTGATGGTTCAGCCCCTTATCACGGTCTGTGGCAATCATCCTGTAGACTGGCAATGGAGTTTCAGATGCCACTCTCTCTGGGAGGTTAACCATGAACAATTTCTGAGAGAAGGTGGGAGGGTTATCATTGACATCCATGACCTGGACTACCACTCTGCTGGTAGATTTCAAGGCTGGTTCTCCATTATCAGAAACAGAGACCTACAAGGAAAGTGGGATGATAGTAAATTGAGTATCCCATCACAACCTTAACAGTAAAACATCATAATATTTATATATTTATATTCCACCTTTCTCACTGAGATTCAAGATAGATTACACAGTGTAAGTCAATACAATCAACAGCTGGGACATTCATTAAACAATGCAATAGGAAACAGATAGCAGAAATTTGAAAATAAGCATAAATCTGAATACAGAGCTGAAAACAATGCTGAAACAGAACATAAACAATTTGACATAACATATTAAACAACACAGAAACTACCCAGTAGGAGCATACTTACAGCAACAGAAAATAAACAGTAGTAAAATTTCCAGTCCCTGTCCATTTATCAAAGCATTTTTGTGCACTAACGGGAATTTTTTAAATAGTACTCTGCTGCCAATTATAAGTTCCTCTACTACCATTTTCTCAAATATATTCAAGACTCCAAATCACAGTGATACAAGAAAATATAGGTTTTATTGTGTTTCAGATAAAACCCAGACACATATTGCCTCCCTCTAGCTGATATGTGTAAAGACCAGTTGCATCAGAGAATCTTATATACCTTAACACTAATTGTTTACAGAATTGCTAATTGTTTACAGAATAAAAGATCAAATAAGTTAATACAAATATCCCTTCAGAATGACGCAAAATGATGCATTTCCCAGAATGCATGGCACCTGACAAGCTTGAGTGACAAATGGATTATACAAACATCTGAAAAGCTGGAGTCATATTTTTGTTATATTTCTAGGAAGAAGCTCATACACGGTTAAATCTTAATTATGAAGTAAAAACAAGAGAAAATGTTTACAGTTGAAAGGAACTTTCTCGTCTCACTGCAAGACCGAACTGACCTGCAGTTAAATCTCTACAGTAAAGGAGAAAGAATCTGCCCACCGAGGCAAATTTGCTTCATGTGTGGGTCTGTGCCTTTTGCTTGTTCATGCATAGATTATAGGAGGTAAAAATAGTAAAGGGTAGTCCCTTGTACAAACACCGAGTCATTACTGACCCATGGCGGGACGTCGCATCATGACGCTTTCTTAGCAGACTTTTTGTTATGGGGTGGTTTGCCATTGCCTTCCCCAGAGATTCTAGGAGAGGGCTCCTAAAAATCCCTTAACATGAACCATTTAATTACAGTACAACCCTCCTACCTGCATAAAAAAGCTCTTCTGAATAGTTCAGTTTTGCATACTCTGTAGAAAGAGGTAAGACATTTGCTTGAGTATTCAAGAAATAGCAGGCAGAGCCTGCTATAGAACTGCTGTCCCTAGAGGAGAAACAGAACTGAAGAGAAGGTGTTTCACACGCCAGACAGGAAGAGAAAGAAAATTAGTTTCTGCCTCCCTGATTGGATGGTGGGAATCACCTAAAGATGTCCTCCATCTCAGAGGGAGAATGGGAGCTTGTCTGATTTCTTCAAGCATTCCATAAGGTGGGGGCTACCCCCAGAGAATGCATGTTTACAGGCAGTTGTTGTTTTTACCCATGTGCAGGATAATACCTGCAGAAGGTCCTGCTCAGATGAGCAAAGCTGCCATGGTAGAACAAAGGGGGAGAGATGGTCCCACAGATACGAGGGTTCAAGGCCATAAAAGCTCCTCTAGTGGATCCAGTAAAATCCCAGGCTCTTAACTGAGTCTGTGAGGATCAACTGAACCCCACCAAAAGTGAGGAGCACAATGTCCTCCAATATCTCTGCCTTCCCAACCAGTATCATTTCCATCTTGTCTGGGTTCAGTTTATAATTGTTTGCTTTCAGCATGACCACTTCTTTAAGAAGCCAAGGGAAGGAACCTTGTGTTAGTGGGCCAAGCTACAAGTGACGAATGACACTTGAACGACAAGTGAAGAGACTCACATGTATTCCTCCCTGTTCACTTGCACTCCACTTGCGCTCCACTTGATCACATGTTGTATGGTTGGTAAGACGGTGGAATTCAGCAAAAGAATTCGATATTGGTGATCAACTGACAAACTCAAAAAAATCACCAATAAAGGTGTAGAAATTCACAGACACTGCCTCAATTGTCCTGTGTGTTTTGTATTTATAAAGTTTGTAAGTTAACAAGAGAACATCTCAAATTGTTCTAAAATTAGAGATGACAATATGAATAGCAACCCAGTTTCAACTTCAAGTACAGTCTTAAAACATCCCTCCTTCAGGACCCATAGAGTGCTTGCAGTTGTAAGCAGAGATAAACCATTCTAAGCCCATTAACTTTAATGAACTTAGAAGGGTATAACTCAGTTTAAAGACTGCACTCTTAGAAATTCCAAATGTGACATACATCTTGCAAAATGAAAGCAAAAGTGATCTAACCCTCTATTTCCAATAGTAAGCAGCCATGCACTGCTTGGAAATATGATGGGGACAGTGATCGCCATTGATTTGTTCCTGAACCTGCTACTCAGAAGCAACCTCCCAACTTGGATGTTTCATTTAGCTGTTGTGCAATATTGAAAAGTACAAGTTAAGTGTCAGTTTTCTTATTGGACAGAAAATCATTTTCTACCCTTTATTCTGCATGTTCAGTCTTCAGTCAGGAAGTCATGAGGATCTTTTAAAAAAAATTCTGAAGCTGGCACTTGAGGTGAACACGCAAAAATGTAGAACAGACAATTAACTTCCTGAACAATTTGGAACCAATGAAATAAGTTTTCCTCCTCCTCCATTTCTGTGTGCTCCAACATGCAAGGAAATGTTCTTTGACAACTTGAAAAAAACCCACCCTCAAGTAAATAAAACTAATTGCAACTTCGTCATCACTCACCTCCAAGATGTGTTCAGCCTTGTATTCCCTATCTAGCTGCTGAGAAGTGGTATAAATCACACCTGCCAAGAGAGAAAATATCACTGTCAGTTCCCAGTATTGTAGCGTCAGCTATGCCATTCAATGCTCACCTGGTATGCCAAGCTGAGCCAACCTCAAAGGTGATGCTACCCCAAAGCAAATCAATGCCAAAAACAAAAGAAGTTTATAGTTAAAACATTTCCTGCCCCTTAACCATGGAAATGTGCTGTACTTTTTAGCTAATGTGGATTTCTTCCTTCCTTCCTTGGGTTTTTTTTTTTAGTTTTCAGCATTCATCTCACTGTACTGTGCCCTAGCTGATCAAATATTGAGCCCTTCCACCTCCAAGGGTGACAATATCAGGGTTTCAGGACTGGGGTGGGGAGAGGTTTCATTGTAAGTAACCAAACATTTACATGCACACATAGAAACAGAGTTGGAAGGGACTACAAAGGTCATCTAGTCAAACCGCCTGCACAATGCAGGAAATTCATAGCTACCCCTCTCACATTCTCCAACGAGTTCTGCTCTTTGCCCAGAGGAGCCAAAAACCCCTCAAGGATCCATGGTCCATCTATCCTGGAGGAAAATTCCTTCTTGAACAAGCAGTAATCAGCATTACTCTGGGCATACAAGAAAAGGCCATGAGAGCCAAGCACTGGCTTATCCCTTTCTTCCCTTCCTCTCACAATCTGCCTGAATTCATATTGAGTCATAGAATCAGCATTGATGTTAGATGATCATCTAGCATCTGCTTAAAAACCTCCAAAGAAACAAAGTCCACCACCTCCGGAGGAAACCCGTTTCACTGAGGAACCACTCTAAATGTCAGGAAGTTCTTCCTAATGTTTAGCTAAAAACGCTTAATTTTAACCCATATCTAGCCCAACCCTCTGGGGCAACAGAAACAATTCTACTCCATCTTCTGTGGAGATAGCTCAAGATGGGTAGCTATGTTAGTCTGTCTGTAGCAGTAGAAAAGAGCTCCTACAGACAGACAAAATTTTTGGTAGGGTATGAGCTTTTGTGAGCCACAGCTCACTTCTTCAGATCCATCTTCTATGACAGTCTTTCAAATACTTGAAGAGGGCTATTGTATCACCTCTCAGTCACCTCTCTCCAGGCTAAACATACCCATCTCCTTCACTTTTTCCTCATAAGACTTGGTCTCCAATCCCTCACAATTTTTGCTGCTCTCCTTTGGACACGTTCCAGCTTGTCAACATCCTTCTTAAACTGTGCTGCCCAAAACTGAACACAGTACTCCAAATGAGGTCTAACTAGAGCAGAGTAAAATGATACCATCACTTCGCATGATCTGGATACTATACATCTGTTGATACTGCCCAAAATTTCATTTGCCTTTTTAGCTACCAAATCACATGCTGACTCATGTTCAGTGTAAGTACTAAAACACCTTGATCCTTTTCGCACATACTACTGCCATGACAAGTCTCCCCCATCTTATAATTATGCATTTGATTTTTCCAAGCTAAATGCAGAACTTGACATTTATCTCTGTTGAAATTCATTTTGCTTTAGCTCTGTTTTCCAGCCTGTTATGATTATCCTGAATCTTGATTTTGTCTTCTACTATATTTGCTACCCCTCCCAATTTAGTATCATTTGCAAATTTAATAAGCTTTTCCTCTATTCCTTCATCCAAGTCATTTATAAAGAAGTTAAACAATACAGGTCTCAAGACAGATCCCCAACACTACTCCACTTGTCACTCTTCTCCAAGATGATGAGGCATCATTCACAAGCATTCTCTGGGTGCTGTCAACCAGTTACAAACCCATCTAACAGTAGTAGGATCCAAACCACATTTTACCAACTTTTCAACAAAAATATCATGTGGGACCTTCTCAAGCATTCCCCTGGTCCAACAAAGTAGTAAGTTTCTCAAAAAAGGAGATAAGGTTAATCAGACATGACTTGTTCTTGAGGAACCTATCCTGGCTCTTAGTAATCACAGCCACCTTTTCTAAATGCTCAAGGACTGACTGATGATTTGTTCTAAAACCTTTCCAGGTTTGAACATCAAGTTGCTAGTTACCTGGATCCTCCTTGTCCCCCTTCTTAAAGATGGGGACATTTGCTCCCTTCCAACCTTCTCTCACCTCACATCTGTTCTCCAAGAATTCTCAAAGATAATAGAGTCTCCAAAATTACATCAGCAAGTTTCTTTAGTACCCTAGGGTGCAATTAATCTAGCCCTGAGGACTTGAATTCATTTGAAGAAGCTAGGTATTTACATACCACCCCTATGCAACTCCCTTCCTTCATACACACTTTAAAAGGGAAGGGGATTGTGCCTCAGGCATGTATGCCTAGTGCACAGGCTCATCTCATATCACTCAGCGCACAGAACTATACCTTGAACTGAAACGTAGCTACTTCATCACATGTCTGATTGCTCACCATTCTATCTGCTTCAAGTTTTTTAATCTTAGCATTTGACTGAAGTGATCTTTCCATGGTGTACTTGTATCTACCTATCTTTGAAAGATTCCCATGCTGAAAAGAATGTGAAAGACTAGACAGTCTTTATATTGCATTTTGAAGGCAGAACTACAGGCTGTCCTGGTACGTGTACACAAATACTGAAAGAAATTCTGGAAAATATGATTTTTTTCAATTTTCACAAATGAAGAGGGAGATTTTAAGTACAATTGTAGATGAATTTGACATGAACATGAAATAAGTTAAAATTCAAGAAATGTATTAATGTCTGTTAAAGCCAAAGCTGCTAACTTCTCAACTCTTTCAAGTGTTGAATGAGGCATGTGACATTTTGGTAGGACTATTAATTGTCCAACCAATGGGAAGGGCAGTTTGGAAGCCTTTTGAGGGCTTTCCATCTACCCTGTGCAGGCATTTGCTACTTACCCACCCAATGTGAGGCACCATGTGGTTAGCTGGTTGCTTTGGGAACAAGTGAGAATGTTTGGATCCCCTATCACTGGACTTTTAGGGGATCATTTTTATCTGCTTCATATTATTTCCAGGTGGTGATCCAAAAGCTCTGGTCTTTGAACTGTTTAGGCCATAACTAGTGATGGCAGGAATAGGGCAGGTCACTCACATAGAGCTAATTGGCAAGCCGCCAGGGCATCATATTATGAAAGACTGTTCCTGTAACAGCTTAGCATTCTGTGTATGGCTAGGTGGGCTTCAAAGGAACACCCTTGGTGTTAAATAACATCAACCAAGCCCTTAGTTGTCTGTGCAGTACACCAAAGGAAGGAGGGGGAGGGTGATGCTTGGCATCTCTTGACACAGTACATGTGTAGGCAAGGATAAACCAAGTCAGCAAGATTGCTGGCCAAGTGTTGGATAAGTATTGTTGCAGAGTAGAAAATTTGCACAGCAGATAAAGAATCACAGACACATGTGTGTTCAGCTTCTAAAATAAATGTTTACTACATATGGGAAAAATAATAAAGTACATTGGAGATAAAATAAAGAAGAGCTAACTTAGTTCCTACATCCTTACATCCTGAAGATAACGGTCTAACTTACTGGAGAGCCATGGCGTCCTGAGTAAAGGAAAGAATGTCAATTGTCCCCCAATAAACCCGGTCAGCCAATAATCATTCCTAGATCTGTTCATTAAGCATGCAACTCCCCTTTTACCCTGGTGGGAAGAACAACTCAACATCTAACTGGTCTTATGCAAACTAGTTATCTCTAACTAAACACAAACAAATTAACTCTTTCATGACTGAAGAGAATGGCACTTGTAAAAATCCCAACAACCCCTTCTCAAGTGTTAGTAGCTGAAGTCATGAAGGTGCATCTTCTCACACAGGTACTCGAACTTCACTTTTACGAGTGGCTTGGTGAGAATGTCAGCAACCATTTCTTCTGAAGTGCAGTACTTGAGATCAATTATTCCTTGTTGCTGCATCTCTCGAACAGAGTGATATCTGACAGCGATGTACTTGCTTCTTTCCTTGATGCTCTCACTCTTGGATAAAGCAATGCAAGCTTGGTTGTCTTCAAATAGAGTTATTGGTTTAGGTTAATCTATGCCAAAGTCTTTCAGTAAGTTAATAATCCACTCAAGTTCATCACAGGCTCGTGCAACAGATGTGTATTCGGCCTCTGTGGTAGACTTGGCAATTAAAGTTTGTTTCTGGTTTGTCCAGCTGATTAGGCTTTTTCTATAGAAGAATAGATATCCACTGGTTGATTTGTAGTCAGCTTGGTTTTCACTCCAATCAGCGTCCATGTATCCAACCAGCCTTGGGTTGTCACAGGCTGAAATCTTTAGTTTCAGGTCAGCTGTTCCTATGAGATATCTGGTAAGTCTTTTGACAGCATTCATGTCATGGTAGTTGGGTGAATTTGTCTTTCTGCATAAGATTCCAACTGCTGCAGATATGTCAGGCCTTGACACTGTACTCAGGTAGAGAAGTTTGCCAATTGCTTCTCTGTATTGCTGATTACTTTCAAGTAGCATTCCATCTGTAAGTTTGAGATAAGTGGGTTCAAGGATGCCCTTTGGCATCCTGCATTTCCAGAAATTCTGCAAGGTCTTTGATTTTGTGTTTCTGGTTTAGGAGGAAACTCCCATTTTCTGTTCTCTCAATTTGAATCCCAAGATAATGTTTTAACTCTCTGAGCTGTTTCACTCTTACATCTTTGTTTAGTTTCTCAGCAATTTCATTTGCCTGCTCTCTCACAGCACAGGATCAAGTCATCCACAAACACAAGAATATACTCAAACTGTCCATTCTTTAGTCTTGAAAATAGGTAAGGCTCTGCCTTTCCTTGTTGAAATCCTTGCTTCTTCAGTAGTTCAGATAGCTTTTCATTCCATGATCTCGCAGCTCGGCGCAAACCATAGAGACTTTTGTTGAGTTTGCATATAAGGTTCTCTTTTCCTTTCCTTTTGAATCCATCTGGCTGTGTCATATAAATCTCCTCAGTTAAGTCTCCATTGAGAAATGCAGTTTTGATATCTAGATGTGCAGCATACATCCCTCTTGATGCTGCTATGCTTAGCAAGGTCCTCATTGATGTGAACTTCATGACAGGTGCAAAGGTTTCAGTGAAGTCAGTCCCAGGTTGCTGTGTAAATCCTTTGGCCCCTAGGCGAGCTTTGTTTTTATCAATGCTTCCTTCAGCATTGTATTTCACGTTGAACACCCATTTGCATCCAATAGCCTTCCTTCCAGGTGACAACTCAGTGAGTGTCCATGTTTGATTGCTTTGTAAGGATTCAAATTCCTCATGTGCAGCTTCCATCCATTTGTTTCTCTCATGGGTAGGCATTTCTGTCATCTCCTTCCAGCCTGAGGGTTCACACACAGGTTGCACACTTGCACAGAATTCAAATTTTTGTGGTGGTACTCCTTTGTTGATTCTTTGTGAACATCTCACAGTGGTCTCAGTCTCCTCTGGCCTGGCCTCTCCTGCTCCCCCTTCTGATTCCAGGGTTCCTTCCTCCTCTTCTGATAGTGGAGCCTCTTCTTGGTGCTCCTCCTTTGGGTTGGCATCCCGGGCAGATGGCCTTGTAGCCAAATCAGTAAAAGAGACTTCTTCAGCTTCTAGGCTGGCTTCCACTGTGGTGTCCTTCTTAGGAGCTTGGAAAGTGTTACTTTCATCAAAGTGAACCATGTTGCTTATTTTAACTGAGAATGTTTCAGGATTCATGATTTTAAATCCTTTTCCACTGGGTGCATACCCAACAAGAATTCCCAATTCTGCCTTGGGGCCAAGCTTCCCCCTTTTCTCCTTGGGCACATGTGCATATGCTTTAGACCCAAAAATTCTGAGATGTTTGAATCCTGCCTTTCTTCCAAACCACATCTCAAAATGGGTTTTTCCTGTAGCCTTTGATGGCACTCTATTGTAGAGATAGGCCGCTGTAGTTACAGCCTCTGCCCAGCAGGTGTCGGGCAGACCGGCCTGAAATAACAAGCAAAGACTCATTTCCAATAGGCTTATATTAAATCACTCCGCTACGCCATTCTGTTGAGGTGAGTAAACGACACTTGTCTCATGCATTATTCCTTCCTCCTCTAGGAACCTTTGGAACTCATTGCCACAATATTCAGTTCCATTGTCAGTGAACAACAACTCTGGAGCTTTGTTAAATTTATTTCTCATGATGGCTACATAGTTTCTGAACTTATCCAGCACTTGACTCTTAGATTTTAGTACATAGACAAAAGCATATCTTGTTGCAGTATCCAGAAAATTTACAACATATTTATGTCCTCCAAGTGAAGTTTTAATTGGTCCAATCACATCTGAATACACTTTTTGCATTGGCTTTTCAACTGGCTTGCTGCTGTATTTGGGGGCAGTTCCCTTTGCCTTAGCACAAACTGAACAATCATTCTTCAAAAGACCACAATCAGCAACTTCAATTCCACAATCTTTCAACAAATTTTGAAGAGTCAATATTTCTATGACCTAACCTGCAGTGCCAGATGGAGAGACAGTCAGTGTGCTGGCATTCATTTAATTTTGCTTGATACACTGGTAGACCAAAGTCCTTTAAGTAAAAGCATTAATCCATCTTTTGTGCCAAAATCTCAACATCAATTTTAGGATTATAAATGCAGAAGACATCTCCTTTCACTGAATATTCAATTCCAGACTTCAACATCCTTCCAAGAGACACAATATTCTGGTTAGCCTTAGAGGCATACAAACAATTCTCTAGAGCTATTTCCACTATTTCTCCATGAACATCCATAACTCTTATTTTTGCTGTTCCAGTCCCTTCAACATTCAATGCAGACCCATCAGCGAGGGTCATACTGCGTTTATAATCTTCATCCAAGCTTTCAAAGTAAGCCTTATTGTGAGAAAGATGGGGCATTGACCCAGTGTCAACCAGCCATAAGTTTTTCACATTAAAATTATCATCTGATTACCATGCAGGCAAAACTCTTAGGAGGATGTGTCTTTGTTCCATGCAAGCCTCCCCTACTCTTCCCATCAGATCCGCTTGTCTCTCTACGGCCTCTGGAGGTCATGTGCTCAGTGGCTTCCCTTTGTCTCTGGCAAGCTCTACAGTACTTTGCATAATGCCCCCTCTTGTGGCAAAAGTCACACACTACAGCCTTTTGTCTATCAGTAACGTTCAGGGCTTGCATCCCCTGTGATGTTTGGCGGATGGATCTCCTTACTGCCTCATCACGCAAGCAACTGACAATGTAAGAAAGTTCTACCTCTCCTTTAGTCTCAAGGACGGAGATGTGGCTGGCATACAATTCTGGAAGACTATTAAAATCATGGCAGTTACCTTGCTGTCTGGTATTACAGTCCCTGCTGCCCTGAGCTCATTGACCAAAGGCATTATCCGGTTGAGATGAGTTTCCATATTCCCCCCCTCTTTGGGAAGTCTAGAGTTGTATAGCCGTCTCCTTAGGAATTGGACTTGGCTTCCTGTTTTATGGCTTTAACGTTCCTCTAAAGCTTGCCACAAACTTTTAGCGGTGGCTGCGTTAATAGCCAGAGGGGCATCTTTTTTGTTTAGAGTTGGGAGCATCACAAGCTTAACCCTTGAGTCGTTTTTCATGAATGAGCGCCTCTCCTCCTCATCTTGAGGTGCTTCTTGAGAGATGATGTGGCTCAAATCATGCACATCTAAAGCACAGGTAACACTGGTTCGCCATATGAGGTAGTTATCCTCATCCAGTTTGGGAATGGAGAAAGGAATAGATTGGGTCTCACCAAACTGGAGTTGCCGTGTGCCTTCTCTCCCAGCTCTATTTCCCCTTGGGGTTCTGCTGTTGTTGGCTCCTTGATCAGTGCTCATTGTTCTCTGCTTGGGCAGGCTGTGAGTTTCTTTGAAGTGGAGATGATCCTTTCTTCCTTTTGGCTCAGGCAACAAAGGGAGTTTGCTCTCTGGCTGTCTCACCTCAGAACACTAGGCAAAGAGTCTCCTTTTCAGTTTGCAAGTCCAGTAAGAAGTGTAGGAAAAATCCAAGGGAAGGATCTCTTAAAAAATTTTTTTAGCTTGCCCTTTCAAGCTGAAAACACACAATGCTCTGTCTTAGAACGTCTGGGCCGCATGACTGTTTGTTAGATGAGTATTGTTGCAGAGTAGAAAATTTGCACAGCAGATAAAGAATCACAGACAGATGTGTGTTCAGCTTCTAAAATAAATGTTTACTACATATGGGGAAAAATAATAAAGTACATTGGAGATAAAATAAAGAAGAGCTTAGTTCCTACATCCTTACATCCTGAAGATAACGGTCTAACTAACTGGAGAGCAATGGCGTCCTGAGTAAAGGAAAGAATGTCAATTGCCCCCCAATAAACCTGGTCAGCCAATAATCAGTCCTAGATCTGTTCATTAAGCATGCAACTCCCCTTTTACCCTGGTGGGAAGAACAACTCGACATCTAACCGGTCTTATGCAAACTAGTTATCTCTAACTAACACAAACAAATTAACTCTTTCATGACTGAAGAGAATGACACTTGTAAAAATCCCAACACCAAGTTTGGAGCTATGGAATTTACCAAAAATGGTAGCCACTGGGCTGCCTAGTTCATCCCACCTTTAAATAGACTAGATATTTAAATAAAATAGTTAAGTCCATGTATGGGTGTCTCATGGTTTGGGACAAATCAGCTCTCATTTTGGTAGTTGATCATCCCACTGGAGTAAAAAAAAATTCTTCCACCCCCTTAAGCATTTATGTGAATTGTTGTCCACTTTTAATTTTTACAAGGACTCTTTAATTAAGGCTGAAGTCATATGTCCTGTTTCTTGGTAAGAAGCCACACTGAACTCAGTGGGACTTGCTTCCAAATAAACATGCACAGGATTGAACTGCAACCCTTTTTCATTTCAGTTAAATGTACTACTTTACTGCTCTCTTTCCCAGGTGGGAAAAAGGAGACAATACTTAAGATCTTAAAAAGAAATTCAGTGCCATAATTTGAAGCACAGGAGCTAATTTTACAGCCTAGTCATTTGCTGATACTAACAATTGTTCTTTTATGTGACTCCACAAATGAAGGTGCTTTGGTTCCTCCTCACACCCCATATTTGAACAACTATTTACTACAAGGTGAGAGCAAAGTTCATGAGTAGCTTGCTTTAATAATAGCCACAGTCTTTTAAATAAAGCAAGTTATTTCCAGGTTATCTGTTCAGTGTTGTTGCTCTGCCTTATCTGAATTATAGCTGATGGGATCTTTGCTGAAGTTCTATACAAACAGGGATTCCGAAAGTTATTATTGAAATACCATACAGAAGAAATGAGGGAGATGTCTTTTTTACTAAATGGGAAAAGAATTACCTCTTTCCTATGTGATATGGCTATCCAATTTAAAACGTTCCTAAATATGGCAGAATAGTGACCATTTCCCCATATCTTAAACACTCATGAAATGCTGGTGGCTCTGTAGTGCGATTTCTGATGTCACCATTTCCAAAATGGAGGCAGGCAGTTATGATTTTGTTTTCGTGGCGCCACAATAACAGAATCATAACTGCCTGCCTCTGTTTTGGAAACAGTGACATCAGAAATTGTATCACAGAACCACCAGCATAACATGAGTATTTAAGATGTGGGGAAACAGCCAGTAAGTGACCCCAAAACTTTATAAAGTATTTCAGCCAATTCAAGGCTTTACTGCCTGAGACAGCAAAAATCAGGCAAATTGTCTGTTGTATCTTGAAGACCATGACACACCAGCTTTATATACAAATAACAGATTTTTATTCAGCTCTCACTTGGCTCAGCTTGCATTTGTAGTCAGCCTCTCAGTCAAGCCTCAGCAGCCACCAGTTTGCTACATAAGCCCTGAAAGGCCACGACTAAAGAATAGGAGTGTGCACCAGGGAAATATTTGGTTTCCCCCACTTCAGGTTTACCTGAAGCGGGAGAAAGATTCGGAATAACCCCAAACTCAAAGTGGCAAGCCGTTTCGGATTTGGGTTATTGGAATTGCTTCAGTATGCTTTGTAATGATTCTGAGCATACCCAAGTGATGCCTCCCACCCCAAGCTCCCTTCCCCCAAGCCCACTTACCTTTCCTGAAGGCAGGAGCCAGATCCTCCGCCACCCACACCACTTCCTCCACCTCTGCAGCAGCCAGCTGGGCAGTGGCAAAGGCCGGAGCAGGGTGGTGGGGAAGGCCGCAGCTGGCACCCCTGCTGCTGCGGTGGCCAGCAGCGTGGCAGGGAAGGCTGCAGCCAGTGCCTCCACCGCCCGCGCTGCTGCTTCCGCCTCTGCAGCGACCAGCTGGGTGGCGGGGAAGGCTGCAGCCGGTACCTCCTCCGCGGCCAGCAGGGCAACAGGGAAGGCCAGCACCAGCACCTCCACTGCCCACGCCACCTGCCGCCAGGATGTCCCAGGTAAGTGGTGCGTGGTGGGAGAGAGCCCTTTAAAAAGGCCCCGAAGCTTCTCGAAGTGACCCGAATCTCTTCGGGAAGCTTTGATTAGGTATTTCCGAATTGGGGTCATCATACTGGCCCTGATTTGGAAATACTGAATCTTTACGAATCGGGACCGATTCGAGGATTTTTTCCAAACCAGGAACCGGAAGCGCACACTCCTACTGAAGAACACACAAAGCAGAAAGCTATCCCCTAAAAGCTGTTTGTACACATTACAACATTCACCCCTCTATTAAGTTTTTACTGAACTCCCAAACCAGAATACCCTAACAAGAATGCTAAGAAGAACATGAAGAACTGTATACTACATAATCCCTTAAATATGTAGGAGCAACTCTCTGACATGTAGAACATTGCACGGTCTCTGAACAGGTGATGGTGTTCCTAATGGGTCTGCAATTGTGGGATACACAGAATGATCAGAGTATTCCTTGTTCTGCACAACAGGAGACACAGTTTTGTCCAAATTTTCAGAGTTAGTTGCTGGGCTCCCAGAGTGATGTCTAGTTGGACCTTCTAAGTCTGAAAGAGACACCAAATAATTTTGGCTCATGGCTTGCTGCTCATGGCATGCAATGTTGAGGGCAAGACAACTCACCTCCTCAATTGATCCACTTATCTTTGCACAATCTATCCATCCTGTAAGGTGACCGAATAGGACACTGGGACTGTCACTGTTTGTAATGTAGCAGGTATCCACAATGGACCTGAGCCAAAGTTTTTAACATAAACTGCATCTCCTATCAGGAAAAAAGTACCCTTGCTTGCCTGTCATGTTGTCATTTCTGTCGTTGTTGTTTATGATGCATACATCCTGTTCGGTACAGGTATAACAAATCAAATCTGGACCTCAATTTCTGTCCCATCAGCATTTCAGCTGGAGATAGATTTGTAGTAGAATGCCGCGTAATCCTATAATTGAACAAATAATGAGCAAGCTTCATATTGAGACTTTTACCCGGTATTCTGGAAATGCCTTCCCTAAAGGACTATACTGCATGTTCCACTAGTCCATTTGATGCCAGATGATATGGTGCAGAGTGACATAACATGCTGGATGCCATTTTGTTCCATAAATCTTTTGAATTGTTAACTAGTAAAGGAACTTGCATTATCCATCACAAACACTTCAGGCAGCCCATGCATACTGAAACACATCCTAAACTCCTCAATGGCAGCTTCGCTAGTTGACGTATCTCCACCCATTTAGAATGCACATCCACCAATATAAGGAACATCTTACTATGAATGAGACCACCATAGTCTATATGTAATTGTCTCCAAGGTTGATCTGTCCACTCCCAAGGATGGAGGGCACCCACAGTAGGCATTTTACAGCTTTCTTAGCACAATTCATAGTCCTGTATCATATGCTCAATTTCTTGGTCCATTCCCAGCCACTACAGTTAACTTCTAGCTAAACGTTTCATCTTTGTGATTCCAGGGTGAGTCTGGTGCAGATCTGCCATCCCTGGTTTGGAATTACTACACAGGCACCCCACAATACACATCAATCATAGACACTCAATTAACACCAACGTTGGTAGAACAATACAAGTTCTTTGTCTCTCAAAATATGTGGCTATCCCATCAAAATAAATTCCCTGATTTTGGCTAGTATGGGATCTGTATCAATCCATGCCTTTATCTGCCTGGTTGTCACTGGTGGAGAGGCAAGGCAATCTATGAGTAAGACACGATCTCCATTGTTTTACAGTTGTAGGCACTTCAGGTAATTGTAGGCAGCTCAAAGCATCTGCATGGCCAATTCTTTTCCAGCGCTATACACAATCTTATACTCATAGGTATGCAAAGTGACAGCCCATCTCTGGATCCTTGGTGAAGCCATCCGTGGTACTGCTTTCATCTCATTAAATAAGGAAATCAGAGGTTTGTGGTCTATGCAAATTGTAAAATTTCATCCATAAATATATTTGTGAAATTTTTGAACTCCAAACATAACAGCTAATTCTTCCAGATCCAGCTGTGAATAATTGTACCCAGCATGGATCGAAGTTCATGACAAATCCTACAGGTTTCTCAGACCCGTCCTCCATCTGATGAGCCAGAACTGCCCCAATTCCATAAGGTAAAGCATCAGATGTTAAAACTAAGTCTTTATCTGGTTGATAATGGACCAGTACATCTGAAGTTTGCAGGAGGTGTTTGATTTCTCAAATGACCTCAACATCACCTAGTAACTTAAGTGTTTCTCCTGTATTTGTTCTCAATTTAATTGTACTAGGCTGCAATGAGTGTGCCTCCCCCTCCTGCCTTAATGTCTCAAATGAGGTTTGACTTATAAGAGTTACACTGCAACCTGTGTCCAGTTCAAAGGATACTTTCTTGTTGTTTACATCTAATGTAATGCAGATAGGGTCCCCTTTAAGAATTTTTGTTCCGGTCAGATTCTAAATAGTATAGACTACATCCTCATTACAGGACTTTCATTACAGGACTACATTACAGGACTTTCATCTTCTACTGCATGCGTCCTATGAGTTAAGGATTGAAGTTTCACATTACTTTGTGTCATAGATCTGCAGACTCTTCTAATGTGGCCAATGAGACCACAATTGTAATATTTTGCATTTTTAAATCTACAGGCTGTGGAGGCATGGAATCCAGCATAACGATAACAGCTGTCCTGACCTTCCTTTCTCTTTTCTGGTTCTTTGACAACTTTTAAAATTTGTTCAGGCATCCCCAGCATGGGATCCTTCTCCTTCTGGTATAGGGGTGGTGCCTGCAAGTCCTGTACATTTTTAGTAACAGATTCCATAGCCAGGGCCAGGGCTGGCGCCACTGTTGAGGCGGTGAGGTGGGGGCTGCAGGCGCCGCAGGGCAGAGGGGGCACCGGAGGGGGTGCTGGGGGCGGAGGTATCTGGGGTGGCGTGCAGAGCACGGGCGGCCTCCTCGCACTGCCCCAGCCACCCGCTGGCCAATGGCCCCGGTGGCACTGTGTGATGACGTCATCATGTGATGACAGGCGCGAGGATGGCCTCAGGCACCAGTAACCCTGGCGCTGGGGCTGGCCAGGGCCAATGTCAAAGCTGAATCAAAGGTCAAGGTGGATTCAGACAGGAGTTGCCTCTGGATTTTCTCATCATTTACTCAATAGACTAACTGATCCCTTAACATCTGTATCAATTTGGCACCATAACTGCAGTTTTGAGTGAGCTTCCTCAGTTCAGCCACAAACTTCACTATGAATTCCCCAGACTTTCTGGATCATGAATTAAATTTAAAATGTTTCACTATCTCACTAGGAGCCGGACTAAAGTGGTTCTTCAACAAATTTACTAACTCTCCAAAGGTTTTACCACTGGGTTTTTCAGGTAGTGACAAATTTCTCATTAAACTATAAGTGGAAGGCCCCACACTGCTGAGCAGAATTGCTTTTTTTAAAATCCTCATTTGTTACACCATTTGCAGTGGAAAATGTGTGATAATTTCACACTATTAATAGAATCACAGAATCACATGGCTGGAAGGGATCCTTAGGGTCATCTAGTCCAACCCCCTGAAAAATGCAGGAAATTCCCAAATACGCCCCCCCCCACTGTGACCCTTACTCCATGCCCAGAAGATGGCAAAACTCCATCAGGATCTCTAGCCAAACTGGCCTTGGGAAATTTGCTACCTGACCCCAAGGTTGTGATTCTTCTTACCCTGGGCATGTAAGAAGGGGCCACGAGAACTAAGCACTGATGTAACCCTTCCTGCCCTCCCTCTCATGATCTGCCTCAGTTCACAGAATAAGCATTGCTGTTAGTTGGCCATCTAACCTCTGCTTAAAAACCTCCAAAGAAGGAGAGCCCACCATCTCCCGAGGAAGCCTATTCCACTGAGGGACTGCTCTGACTGTCAGGAAGATTTAATTTCAACCCATTGGTTCTGGTCTAACCTTCTGGGGCAGTGGAAAACAACTCCGTGTCATCCTCTATCTTGCAGCCCTTCAAGTACTTGAAGATGGTTATCATATCACCTCTCAGTCGTCTCCTCTCCAGTCTAAACATTCCGAGCTCCTTCAACCTTTCCTCATAGGACTTGGTGTCCAGATCCTTCATCATCTTTGTTGCCCTCCTCTAGACATGTTCCAGTGTGTCTATATCCTTCTGAAATTGTGGTGCCCAAAACTGAACACAATACTCTAGGTGAGGTCTAAACAGAGCAGAGTGGAGCGATACCATCACTTTGTGTGATTTGGACACTACTGTTGATACAGCCCAAAAGAGTTTTTGCCTTTTCAGCTACCACATCATGCTGCTGACTCATGTTCAGTGTATGGGCTAAGATACTTTGATTCTTTTCACACATACTCTTGCCAAGAGAAATCCCATCCTATTATTATGCATTTGATTTTTCCTACCTAAATGCAGAACTTTCCTACCAAATTTGTTGCCGCGGATCAAATTGTGACACAGTCCGTACAGTGGCATCCATTTTCTCTTATCTCGAGGAATTACAAAATTAACCAAAAAATAGAGAAACACACCCTTCTGAGGCTGATCGTTTGCCAAGATGGGGCGTCAGTTTATTCTCATCACCATACGTTGTATGCCACCATGACATGCCAGCTTTATAAACAAATAATAGGTTTTTATTCAGCTCTCACTCGGCTCGGCCTTCATTTGTAGTCAGCA
The DNA here is from genome assembly GCF_028583425.1 of Eublepharis macularius. Taxonomy (NCBI): domain Eukaryota; kingdom Metazoa; phylum Chordata; class Lepidosauria; order Squamata; family Eublepharidae; genus Eublepharis; species Eublepharis macularius. The sequence goes on from NC_072793.1 coordinate 82,937,973, forward strand.
TCTCAGTCAAGCCTCAGCAGCCACCATGGACTGGATTGGAGAAGAACAAGCTGGATTTTTACCAAATAGACAAATCAGAGACAATTTGAGAGTGGTGTTAGATGCCGTGGAATATTATGACAAGCACCCTGACAAGGAGATAGGCTTTTTCTTTGCAGATGCAGAAAAAGCCTTTGACAACTTAAATTGGGACTTTATGTTGGTAACTATGGAAAAGATGGACTCGGGGAAAGACTTTATAGAGGCAGTGAAGGCTATTTACAAGAACCAAAGAGCGATGCTATATCGTTATATAACGATATAACAGCAAGATTCGAGGTAAGAAAAGGTACGAGACAAGGATGCCCACTTTCGCCCTTACTATTTGTGATAGTGTTGGAAGTCCTATTGAGGCAAATAAGAGAGGATGAAGACATTAAAGGAATAAAGATCAAAGGTTTTTCATATAAGTTTAGAGCTTTTGCAGACGATGTGATGTTTTTAATAGAAGAACCAACTCAGAGATTACCAATATTATTGGACAAAATTAAGGAGTTTGGAGACCTGGCAGGATTTTTCATAAATAAAGCTAAATCCAAATTGCTTTGTAAAAATATGAGAAAGGAGAAACAACAGGACTTGATGAGAATAACAAATTGCGAAGTGGTTCAGAAAACGAAATACCTAGGAATTGAGCTAACAGTTAAGAACATAGATTTATTTAAGAACAACTACGAAAAACTATGGGCTCAGATAGAAAAAGATATGATTAAATGGAATAAGCTAAATCTGTCTCTGTTAGGTCATATTTCAGTAGTTAAAATGAATGTATTACCTAGAGTGATGTTTCTATTACAAACTATTCCAATCGTAAAAGACAAAAAGCAGTTTGATAAATGGCAGAGAAAAATTGCAGAATTTGTGTGGGCAGGGAAGAAACCAAGAATAAAAATGAAGGTGTTATGTGATGCCAAAGAAAGGGGGGGCTTGCAATTACCAAATTTGAGAATATATCATGAGGCAATATGCCTAACCTGGCTGAGAGAATGGGTAAAATTGTCTAATCATAAATTATTGGCTCTGGAGGAACACAATAAGCTGATGGATGGCATGGATATTTGTGGTATGATAAATACAAAATGGACTCTATGTTTATTCATCATTATGTTAGAAAGAATCTCTTTGTGGTATGGCAAAAATATAAGATGTTTTTAGGTGAAGAAAGACCATTGTGGATAGTACCAGTGGAAGTTGTGAACCCAAATCTGGAATATAAAGGAAAAGAATGGATAACCTACAAAGAACTGTTGAAGTGGGATAAAAACGAACCTAGGATTAAAGACAATATAGAGTTACCGTTTCAATATAGATGGTTACAATTTAGGCAAATTAAAGATCTATTTGAAACTGATAAAAGAAAGAAAGGTTTTAGACAGGAGCAGGGGGACCTAGAAGAACTTTTGTTAGGTGATGGCCTAAAAATTATCTCTAAGATATATAAACTTTTGCTGAAATGTTACACAGAGGATGAAACAGTTAAAGTTCAAATGGTAAAATGGGCAATGAATTTTAATAGAGAAATTACAATGGACAGTTGGGAATATCTTTGGAGAAACACAATGAAAATATCGACAGCTACTAGTCTAAAAGAGAACGGCTATAAGATGATGTACAGATGGTATTTAACACCAAAAAAATTAGCAAATGCCAACAATCAAATGTCAAACAAATGCTGGAAATGTAAAAAAAACATGAAGGTTCAATGTATCATATGTGGTGGACTTGTGAAAAAGCTAAGCTATTTTGGTCTAAGATTTTTGCTGAAATGTCATCAATTTTGAAAAGTAATATAGCAAAAAGCAAAAAGAGATAGAGAAAGCAAATTTTGTTGATTCTCCCTCTCATTGTAGCCGCTACTTTGAGTATAATTTCTAGGATCAAAGAAACTGGTGGCGGAAGGTAGGAGGCAGGCTGAGTTGCCAACTACCTGATGAAAACATGTTCTGTTCCATGAATAGTTTTAACATGTGGAAATGGGCAGCTGAATGTTTTCATAGTTTGGAGATAAATAACATCCCATTAAACCTCTATTAAAGAGACAGGACATTTTTTTCTTCAGGCTGTTGGTAACCTTAGAGGCAGGAAAACTGCACTTCATGACATTTATGTAGTGCTGCTTTGCTCACACGGCATAGGATCTAATTCAATATGTAGCTGGTAAATTGAGTTTGGCTTGGTGGGTCAGAAGTTGTACAGACCTCTCATAGGGACAAGTAGATTTCATGAGAAACAGCTCAGTCTGCATAGCTTCAGGGATTATGATGCAAACACTTGGAACAGGGCTATGGTTAGCAGTCACTACTTGTTCATTCCATTTTTCCCTCTCAGGGATCATGTATATTTGGCTTTAACTTATTAGAAATTACATTTCAAACCAAAGAACACAATGTGTTATAACAAGATAAACTGAATGGACTATATGTATAAACCTGACATATGGTAGGGTTCCCCCCCACAACCCTACATCCAAGCATAGAAATTCCTAAAGGCAACAACAAAACTCTAAAGGAATGTTTGCATTCATGGCATTGAAGAAGGCCTTGAGCAAAGCATTTAAGCACACTGACTCCAAAGTACAGCCTAAAGGTCTTTGCTAAATTGGATCCTAAATACTGAGCCATGACTCATGCAGAACAGGTATCTAACAGAATTAAAACATATTGCATAGCTGCTTGTTGATATGATAGATGAGGCTGATAGAAACATAAAAATTAGGTAAAATGATGAAGATACCAACATTATATTTCAACTCCTGTGCATTGCTGATCCAAAGGCAAGAGAGGTTTGGTACACAGGTTTGGATGCTACTTTTGCCATGGGAATTAGCATCTCTTATGAGTTCACCACCTCCCATATGAACTGGGACTCTACCACTGTTTTACATCAATTGTGGGACTGCCAAAGAAGCAAGAAAACTTAGTGTGTGCTAATTTATGAGTTTTGCTTCACTGCGTGGCCAGTAAGTGTGAAACCTCTCCTAGGAAACCTGATGCCTGTCACAAAAATCACACCCAGCAAATCAGGCTCTCATTGAGAAGCTTATGTATTAAGAATTCATTTACTTATAAGTAACTGTAAAATAATTTGTTATTAAATTAAAAACAACTACCTTTTGTCATGCATTATTACATAATATATATTTTTAACATTTTTAGCTTGAAACAGTTACACTTCTCTGAGACGTTTCCAGGCTTAGCAGCTGAAGTTTGAAAAGTTAAGAGCTACTCTGTTGTTATGGTTTTTGTTACTGTTCTGTCTATAACACTGTCTACCAGATGTTAGGACTAGAATTTTTGGTCCTTCACTGACTCGGATTTTATCCAAGAATCTAGGAGTCAGTGAGGTATTGCTTCAATACGTGGCATGTTCCAAGTAGTCTGGCTGTTCACAACTATTCAGTTGTTATCCTGTCTATGCTGATATCCCTTAGATGTTTATTTAGTCCTTTTGGAATCGCTACTAGCACTCCTATCACTACTGGAGTAACTGTTGTATGTTTTTACCAGAAACGCTGAGTTTCAAATCTCAAATCCGGAGCTGAAGTAACATAGCGGTTAAGTGGTCAAGCTGTAAATCAGTACTCTGCTGATTAGATGCCCGCTAATGCCATGAACTCATCAGGTGACATTGGATAAGCCACAAAAAATGATTCGAGTTTCCTGCTTCGGAAATTCTGAAGCGGGAAAAAGAGTTGGAAATAAGCGATTTCCAAAGTGGCAAGCAGCTTCAGAAGTCACTTACTGACCTGCTTTGGCATGCTCCGTAAAGATTCAGAGCACACCAGAAAGCAACATTTTTCTTTCCACTTCCCGCCTCACTGCTTATTTCACCCAATAGGAGGGGGATGAAGGAACCCCTTTGTCTCCCTCCCATTGGGTGAAGTAATTGGCATGGCACTTTTAAGTTTCAAACCCCGTGCTGCTTGCTTTAGCTGACAGGCGGGGCAGCCTGCTCCCCGCCTGTCAGCTGAAGCAAGTGGCGTCAGAGTTTGAAAGTGCTCCGTTGGAAAGAGGGGCTTTAACTTTCAAACCTAGCTGCTTGCTTCAGCTGACAAGCAGGAAGCAGGCTGCTCCCCACCTGTCTGCTGAAGCAAGTGGCAGGGTTTGACTCAAAGCTTTCCAAAGTGATCCAAATCGCTTTGGAAAGCTTTGATTCGGTATTTCTGAATCGGGAATCCTGAATCGGGAATCCCGAATCTTTCCTAATTGGGTCTGATTCGGGAGTTTTTTCCAAATTGGAAACCTGAATCACACACCCTTATCAGCCACTCCTCTCAGCTCAGCTCCCCAGATGTATTGTGAGGATAATAATAACACTGACTTTGTTCACTGCTCTGAGAGGCACTAATCTGTCAAGTAGAGTGGTGTATAAGCACAGTTATTATATTTTTAAAATCTTTTAAATCTTTTTCCTCAATTTAACACTTGGAATTGCCATATCAATCAGTTTGACATTCTTACTTATATAAGTGACATGTTCCAAGCAGTACAGCTGTTTTCAACTGGTCATCATTGTCGTCGTCATCATCATAATCATCTGATCGAAGCAACCTAAGAATATGCTGGACGTTTCACCTTATTTGTTCAATGACCCTGACAATGTTCCTCCCAAAGTGCTGCCTTTCAGCATTTTAAAATATTGATTTATAACTATATAACTGAAGCTGAACTGCACTGTTATCCTTTTGGTTGTGAAATGGCTGGATGCTAAAAAAAAAATGGGTGGACTGTAGTTAGAGAAATCCTTCTCCTATTATTAAAAAATATCCAACCTTATGAAGCACTCTGGAGAACTCAAAAACTTGAGGTTTTGGTTGATCATAATGAAAGATATTGCACAGCTTTTATTTTTAGTATTATAGCTTTCATCCTACCTGAAGGACAGCTTTAGACTAACCTCTGAGTAACAATGCAGCATTTTTTAACACTGTCTGTGAATCTGACCTTGGGTACCTGTGGGGTGAAGAGTCACTTCATCACACACTGTATTAATGAACTTTAATTAAACAGTTTATTCTCTTGACTCTCTGTAGCCTGTTTTATTAGGGACAATCTTGTTTAATTGCCCAGTGCTGATCCCATGCCTTAAATTCACAGCCACTACTCCTTTCCTTATAAGGTCTGTAACTAGATCTGATAGCAATTGTGGTTAATGGTTAATTAAGATAATACCCAAATAAAGCTGTGGTCTTTTGCTCCTGCCAAGGCGCACAAATATGAGCAATAGTGTTAGAACATGCAGAGATTATAATAAAACTGGAATCAAGGAGAAGCCTAGAAGAATCAATTACAAATCATAACAACACTATCAAAAACAGAAGAACTGGGAGTACAGGCTGTTAAAGGGGATAGTTTCCCTGTTAATGTTTAATATATGTGCTACTTTACAATAGGAAAATTATAATCTGTGATTGACTAGCTTCAGTTCTAAATTCCTCAAAAGATCCAGTATGAATTTGCTAATGCTGATCGCGACATTTGGCCTACAAATGAGCTGATCTTGACATTAGTTCTAAGTTCCATTCAATCATCATAACAAGCCAGGAAGTCCTTGACTTTCCATGTTCTACTAATACAGAAATGTGGTGTCTATCAAGTAGAGGTGTTCTGAGACTGTGGTAAATCAGAATTTGCATGGCACATCGAACAGCTTAGAAGAATGGTACCTGTTCTCCTATCACTTGGTGAGAAAGAAACAGCCCAGCATTGTGAACTGGCCAGCCTGTATATTCTTGCCTGGCAGATTTTAGGCATAGGATTAGGACCTAATGCACAATTGTCTTACAGTGCAATTACACCCTTCTAAATCCATGGAAATAAATAGGCTTAGAATAGGGTTGCCAACTGGGAAATTTCATATTTCAAGGGTGGAGCTTGGGGAGGGGCCTCAGAGGGATCCAATGCCATAGAGTCCATCCTCTAAAGCAGCTATTTTTCTCCAAGCTAACTGATCTCTGGTAGGGTTGTAAGGGCCTCCACTATAGTGGGAGACCTCCTGTATGCAACCCTTTTTTCCCATTACCACTTGGAGTTGGGGCATGCATTGTGATATGAGTTCTGGAAAAAAATGGAAGTGAACTCACATCATTCTAGGCATTACCAGGAACTCTATGGTTTCCCCACAGAGTTTTTGGCAATTCCTAGAGAGACATAATATCACTTCTAGTTTCTCTGGAAATGATGTCATGCCTTGCATGATGCTGGTGCTCCATGTTTTTGCCTCCCATCTTCTACCAGTTGCCAACCATCACCTGGCAACCCTATTTTCAGGTCCCATCTGGAGGCTGGCAACCCTAAAGAGGGTTAAATTTGATTAGGATTGCACTGTTAATTTTTTTTTTAAGGTAAAACCTCTCTCTAAACTCTCAGTTCTAGCTCTGAGTTAGCAGAAGCTTGTCTGTTTCAGACCTTGGGAACAAACCATTTCTGCTTGCAGCTGCAGGTTGCCTGCCTTCTGCTTTTTATCAGGAAGAGGAGGTAAGGAAAAGCCAGTCATGTTACAACAGGAACAGCAAAATCAACATTGCACTGTTGTTAGTTACCCTAAAACCAATTTATCCTAGCAGAGGTGGAACTGGGTATAAAGTCCTGGCCCTGTGCCCAAACTGAGATTAGAAGTTAAAGAGTTAAACCAATGAGAGACAATTTATTGACATGTTAATTTTTTCTCAAGAACACCCTGAATGAGTTGAAGCTGCTTGCCTAAAAATATCATTGCTTATCCTCCAAAATTCTGTGAGGTACCGTGTGTGCAATTTTAACATCACTGTTTTCAGATTCTGTGAATTTCTTCAATTTACAGCTTTTTGTACAATCTCAAGTAACTGCCAGATTTCTCGGATGCAGGCTGTAGGTGAAGAGAGGGGTGTGGTGGAGTGGGGGGAGAGAACCCTTGCACCTGTGACTGCATGTTTCACATATCCATTGTTGATACATGTTTATATTTCAAATTACTATTGTGTATGGGCAATTAGACTGGTGTTAAAATAACTTGTGTGTTCTTTCATCGAGACTCGTACCTGAATAAATTAAAACGGGATTTACAACCTGACTCTTTCGGCTACAATTCTCCCACCCACCCCCTTATGAATTTGGTTATAAAAGTCTCTGTAAAGAACTGATTGAATCCATATGCCCATGAAGGTCTGACTCACAAACGTTTATGCTGGAATAAACTTTATTAGTCTTTAAGATGTCTCTTGATTTCTGTTCCACTCTGTGAGAGAGAAGGAGAAATGCCCTTGCACCGCAAACCCTGGTCTGACTGCTGGCAAGTTCATACCCCAACAATTGGAGAGACAGTGCCAGAAAGAACCTAAAGCAGAAGGGTTAGTAGACAGGAAGGCAAACTGTCAGGAAAGGAAGCACACAGTAGTAGTGCTGTTACCCTAATTGGGGTGGGTGGGGGGTGTCTCCTGGTGTGTTGGGGGAATTAGCGTACAAAGAGAAGCGGCGATGGGGGGAAATTAGCGAGATTCTTCCACCAGTGTATATGAGGAGCATTCCTCTAGAGAACTCTTGAATAAACAGGTGGATGTTCAACAGGAAGAGTTTTTATTTATGGAACAATAAAGAGAAATTGTATAAAATACACATCACACACACAGAGCTAACTAGAAAATAGGGAGGAAATGGGAGATAGAGATTTGAGGAGTGGGTGATATTTACCAGTCTATGAGGAGGATGCCCATGAGATAACAGCTTTGAGCGACAAGCACTTCACGCCAGGAAGGAGAAGGGAGAGGGCTCAGATGTCTCTGAGGGCGTGCAAGTGGATCCAAATTATAACGTGAATTGTATAAATGTATAATGCAGCTCAATTATAATGTAAAACATACTCTGGGGTACGATTGTGTGTCTCTGCCCCAAAACAATAATTTAATGTTTGGACCGGAGGCAAAACAATAAAATTGAGAGAGTCTGGCTAGTGCCTTCCTAGGAGGAACTAAAGATGAGGAAAATGATTGATGACTCATGATGGCTGGACAGGTAGGGCTTATCAGATCCCTGAATAACCCAGATGGGGAGGGTAGATAAGGGAAGATCGGCAGAGTGTGAGATTAATTCAGTATGTCACTTCTGGGGTGTACCTGGAAGTGACATGGGGCAGCTCTAGAAATCACTAGAAACTCAATAGTTTAAGTTTCCAGCAATTCCTAGAGCTACCATTGTCACTTCCAGGTTGTACCTGTTAGCAATGGGGTGAAGTCAGCAAAATTGCCAACATCACATATTGCCCCATGTTCTCCTGAACCCTCCTGCCCTCCTGAACCCTCCCACTGGCTGCCATGCCTATCTCTGACCCTTTTAATAGAGGATTAATGTGTGGATAACTGAAACTTTGCATGGCACGGAGGTAAATAACATAACCTGGTAGAGGCTTAATGGAATGTTATTTATTTATTAAAGGGACTGGACCTTCTTTCTCCAGGCTTGTTGGCAAACTTATAACAAGCCCTTTGAGGCCACTGTTAAAATGTTACCATTCTCTACTCCTTTAAGCTTAGGAAAAACATGGACTTTTGGTAATAGAATGTACATATGAAAAATTAGATATTTTAAAGAACTGTTTGTCGATTTCCCACACTGAGAAAGAGGGATAATAAAAAGATGATGATCTGCGGCAGGGGTGGTTTCTGTACATGTTTGGTTCATGTCTCTAATTCCTAACTCCCCAAATAGGCAAATCCAAGAATGCAAACCTGGTGACAAAAGACAGATTAAATTTTGGAACAACCCAAGCATGCATAAACTTGCTGCAGAAGTGAAGGTTAGAAACCCAAAGTTTTTAGTTTCTCAAAAGTATTCAGTCCAGTGTCCACTGAGTGCATTTGTGTCTTTAAGCATCTAAATCTTTGCCAACAGATGTAACATAGAGCCTTCAAGTTTCACAAGACTGCACATTTAACCCTCATGCAGCCGTACCTTTTAAAACTATTACTATGTATTTTTCTGTCATTCTCCCTTTCTTCTTCTACTCTTTCC